>NW_026126418.1:76420000-76862500 GCF_943737965.1 Phodopus roborovskii
ACTGCATGCTCCCCACCATAATAAAATGTCTTCCTTAAGTTGCTTCTAGACAGCTAGCTAAGGGCTGGAGAGATGCTCAGTGATTAAGAGCACTGGCTGCTCTTCCAGAGGACCCAGGTTCAACTCCCAGCACCCACACAGCAGCTCACAACTGTCTGTAACCCCAGTTCCAGTTCCGGGGGATCCAACACCCTCTTCTGACCTCTGTGAGTACACACACAGTGGCGTACAGACATATGTGCTGACAAAATACCCAAACACCAAAGTAAATTTTTAAAATGGAAAGTAACTAAAACACACCAGGAAGGCGACAGAGCAGCCCACGGGACAGAGAAGCACATCTCCAACAGGATCTTCTCTTAGGCAGCCTTGCTGCTGCTCCAGCTCCACCTGCCATCTGCGCTTGAGGGAAGTCCCCCAAGTGTGGCCTCTTCAGAGGGGAGGCAATGGGGGAGGGGTGGTTCTGCTTTGCCTGAGAGGAGCAAGAGGACACAGTTGCTGAGGCTGAGGGGAAGGAGGCTTTTGAAGACAAATGGGTGTGTGGGGAGCAGACCAGGGAATGCTTACCTCAGCCCTACCTGCCTAGCCTTCTCCCCACTTCCTGCCTCGGGCTGGCCTGGCCGCAGGGGAGAAGGGACTGAACTCCCAGCATGCCTTGCAGCCAGATGAGATTTTGTCTGATGACTAAGGTATGTTAACACAGCAGATTCTAAGATCTGATTCTCACACTTTATATGGTGTGTGCACACACAGACACCAACAAATTCACAGTCAGTCTGTGTGACAAACACATGTGAATATGTATACGCACAGAGAGACTGCTTAAGATTTTAGTTCTAAAGCTAGTCTTCAGAATTATCAGGAGCTTGTAAAATACAGAATCTTGGACCACAGAAACTGATTAAGCCTTGTCAAAGAAGCCCATAATTCTGGGGGGGGGGTTGTTTTGTTTTTTGTTTGTTTGTTTTTTTTTTCAGACAGGGTTTCTCTGTGGCTTTGGATGCTGTCCTGAAACTAGCTCTTGTAGACCAGGCTGGTCTCGAACTCACAGAGATATGCCTGCCTCTACCTCCCGAGTGCTGGGATTAAAGGTATGTGCCACCACCACCTAGCAAGCTCATAATTCTGTACTGGAGCAGTGGATTGGCCCCTAAAGATGTTCATCTCTTTCTCTCTCTCTCTCTCTCTCTGTCTCTCTCTCTCTCTGTCTCTCTCTCTCTCTCTCTGTCTGTCTGTCTGTCTGTGTATGTGTGTGTGTGTGTGTGTGTGTGTATGTGTGTGTGTTTGTATTTAGAGACAGGGTTTCTATGTGTAACAGCTTTAACTGTTCTGGAACTCTTTCTGTAGACTGGCCTTGAACTCACAGAAATCCACCTGCCTCACCCTCCCAAGTGTTGGGATTAAAGGCAAGTGCCACACCACCCAGCAGATATCCATATCTTAACTGCCACCCCCAAGACTGTTATGTATATAGGAAGGGGGTCAATGAGGTCCTATATGGAATGAAGGTCCCTACTTTAGAAGGAAACTTTAGAACTGGAGTGTAGCTCCATGACAGAGCACTTCCCCAGTGTGTGCAAGGCTTGAGGGTCCTTGTTACAAAACGGCCCAAGGTGGGACTGTAGCAGATCCCTTGATGGGGGACAAACACACCATCAGTCAGAAATTAAAGGGAAGGAAGTTTTATTGGTGAGTGAAGGGAGTGGGGGAAGGGAGAGAGAGGGCAGAGAAGAGAAAAAGAGAGACAGGAAGAGAGAAGAGGAAGAGAAGAGACAGGAAAGTCCTATCCACCCTTCAGAGGAACAGCTGGAAAGAGAGAGAGATGGGGCAGATCTTGTCTTTTAAAGGGAACCTTTGCACCTGCCTGTAGGTGCTGCCTGAGTGCATTCTGCCAAGTGACAGGGGGCAGGCCAGCATAATGCCTGAATCCTAACAGTTCTAGTCCCACCATCATAAATAACAATAAATAAAACTTCAGACATCTGGGGTAACTTGGGTAAAATGGACTGAATGGATCTTTTCATAATATATAAGGTAAAACTGTAGGGAAAAGGGGCCAGCCAAAGAGACACACCCTGAGTGAGCCAAAGAAATGCACCCTGGCCCTGAAACCAGTGCCAACACTTTGTCCCTGGAATCAGATCCAGTGAAAGAAGTACACCCTGGTCCCAAAATCAGAGCCAAAAGGCTACAAAAGACCAGTGAGAGAAACTTGGCCCTGAAACCAGAGCCAAATATGTGCAGAAAACCAACGAATCCCTGAGCACAAGATCTAGCCAGTCTGCGATCATGGATTGAAATCTGACCAATCCCCACCCTGGAAATCTCCCTGGGAAAACTCCACCCCCTAAGAATCCCTATATAAGCCCTGTGTCTGTTCAGCCTCCCCTGCTGTCCTCTGCCACCACAGCAGAGGGCAGCCACTTTTCTGGATTCTTCCCTTCAATGAATCTCTTGAATGAGGTTTGGGTGAGACCTTCTTTTGCCAGAGCAGAGATGACCCTAGGCAGAGTGGAGCAGGGCTGTAACACTTTTTGCAGGGGGAAATCTTCCCTTGTCAAAGCAGAGTTTTTACACTCAGCTGTCCAGAGGCCGGAGCCCAACTGTAAAAACTTTGCTAGGGAAACCCTCTCCTGCCAGAGCAGAGCTGATACACTGGGGAAGCCTTTCCCTGAAGCAGGGCTGTAAGCTGCTATGCTTACTGTGACCTGTGGTATTCCTTGGCTCCCGAGTGCCAGAACACCTTTCTATCTGAGCTGTAACACTCAGTTTTCTTCAGCTCCCGCATGTTAGGGTCCATCCGTGTCCATCCCATCTGATCCTCCAACAAAATGTTTACAAAACCCTCAAGTCCCCAAGTGATTGATAGTTGTAGGCAGCTACAGGTACAGCGAGTGTCCCTGTCTCATTTGACTAAGGAAGAGAATTCTACAACAGGACACATGAAATCCTCCTCTGGCCTCTGCACCTGTACATGCATATATGAACATACCACACACACACGACAGGCTTACACACAAAAATCATTACATTTCATAGACTGTAATTCATGAGCTGAGTATAGATCACAGAGCACATTACATACTATTACTTAGCAACAAGGCCCTACCAAAAACGAGAATTAATAAAACATGGAATATTTTTAAATATCTTGAGATTAAAAAATGTTGGCTAGAACAGTCACTCTTAAGAAAAAGAAACTTAAAAGACATATACATAAGGGAAGTAATCCGGACATGGTGGCCAATTCCTTACACTCTGGATCTCAGCCAAAGTGATTGAGGCATGCTCTAAGGAAGATTACAGCCTTCCTGAGAGCGGGAGATAATGACAGACTACTCCTAGGGGAACTTGGAATGGACATGGACACTTCAGGACTGCATGGTGCTGTCCTAGGGCACTGCCCATTCCAGCTACTGCTGGAAGACAGAGATAAGTGTTACACTGACGGTCCTAGGATACAGATAGGAACAACTAAGCCAGATACTAGGGGACTTATGGGGAGGAGAAGCCACAAGCGTAGAGCTAGTCTGATTCAAAAGTCACCATGACTCAGAATAACAACATCCTTAATGCAGACAAAGGGCAGAGACAGTGACTGCACGGGAGGCCATTGTGATTCCTCTTGAACCACATGGTCTACTTGGTGACAGGATGCCCCCCCCCCCACCTCGCCACTCTTATCCATCCCTAAGCAGACACCTGGTGTGGGCAGCTTCTTCCTTCCTGGAGTCTGCAGTTCCCTGTGGAGAGAACAGCCTGGAGATGGAGAGGACAGATGGGCCGTGGGACAGTTAGTCACCCTCACATGCCTCTGAGCACCTACTGCATGTGGACCCTGACTGGAAGTGTCATTCACACATTCTTCACTGACTCTTCAAGACACCATGGGGCAGGTTGTGCAAGAGGGTGGGGCGCTGGGTGGATATTCTATGATTCCCCTTACACTAGGTGCTTAGGAAAGACAAGGAGAGTAGCAGGGTGTACACAGGGGACAGAAGGACATTTGGGAAAATGAGGATGTTTCTCTGGAGAACGGACAGTGGTGACAGACCAAAAGATGGAACCAGATGCTTCAAGACAGTTTTGTGTTACAAATACTTTGTCGTTTAAGGATTCTTTAAACTTTCACTTATTTATTCAGTATGTGTATGTGTGGAGGTAAAGGACAGCTTTTGAAGAGTCGGCTTTCTCCTTCTACCATGTGGGTTCTGGGGCTGGAACTTGAGTCACCAAGTTTGGCTATGAGCACTTTCACCTTCTGAGCCATCTTGCCAACCTCCCCATTCCCCACACCACCCCCACATCAAATTTTAAGCACCCTCAGATGGTATGATTTGAATGAAAAATATTCTCCAGAGGCTCTTAGTCCCTAGCTAGTGTTACTATTTATTTTGGAAGGGGGTAAGGCTTGGCTAGCAGAAGTAGGTCACTAGAGTGGGCCTTAGAGGAATACCCTCTCCTCAGGTGATGCTTGCTGGCTCTATGCTTCCTGGTCTACCGTGATCCAAACAGCCTGCCTCTCTCTCTCTTTCTCTCTTTCTGTCACACACACACACACACACACACACACACACACACACACCACCACCACCACCACCACCACCACCACCACCACCACACCAGAAGAGCCTGATTACTATCAGGAGATGGGGACCACGAGACCATCACCCTTATATCCTGGGAGGTCTGCATTTAGTTATCTTGGGCATCTTCAGTCAATGCTGTCTTCCAAGCTCAGCCTTTGGTTTCGTTACCCACTGCCTCACCTAGTTCTGTGGGGTAAACTGTAGGAGAACACTGTCTACAGCCAAAGTGCCATGTGGTATACCTGCCATGTGGCAGATGGGAGCAGCTGTCAAGGCACTCAGGTTTTCTCAAAAGGGACAGGGATCCCTCCTGGTAAAGCAGACCCAACTACAGGGCTGGACAGTGTTCAGGGTAGCTGTTGCTGGAACTGCCCTTATCCTAGTGCCCCGCCCCGACCTGCCGGGCAGTCAACAACAAACTGGGAGACACCTAGGGGAATCGAAGGGCAAGGGAGGAGACGAATAAAAGCAAGTCCATATTCTAATCAAGCTGTCAAACTTTATTTTCTCAGGGGAGGCTTATATAGGACCATGTGCAGGGTGTGAGCTGGGGTTTGCAAGTGGGCAGGATGAAAGGATCAGTAGAAGGAATCCCCTGAACTAATCTTTAACTGGCTGTAAAACTGCAGCAGGAGGAATATCCTGAGCTATTCTTTAACTGGTTGTAAAGCTACAACAGGAAGTCTATCCTGAGCTATTCTTTAACTGGTTGTAAAACCACAGCCTATATCTAGGAATGCTCTGCTAAACATTCTACTTACTTCTTAAGAGGCAGTAATTTTCTATCTCAGAGGCCTGAGGTAGTGAGAATGGTGATGGTCCCCAACAGTGACCCTGACAGGAACTGGGGACATATCAGAACAGTAGCCCATTAGAGCTCCTGCTGGATCAGGAGGCAGAGGAGACCCCCAGCAGGGGTAGTTTCTTATGTGGCAGTCTGTGATGGCTGAGTGCAGGTGACAGAACAATACACTATAATTGGTGGCAGAGCCTCAGTGAGGCTCAGGGAACAGCTATGCCACTAACCGTCACAACTATATGATTCTTGGCTGTGGCATGGAGCTGCCAGGACTGACCCAGGGATGGCTTGTATGTGCCTTAGGGCTGGAGTCCCTGTGGGAGTGGGTGGGAGCCTTCTGATGTGGATTGGGGGCTAGCACCAGAGTAGCATTTTCCCATATTTGTGATGGGGAAAACAGTTACACCCAAGCAGACAGGCTGCTGTGATGCAGTGATCACATGGGGCGGGAGGGCTGTATGTCTCATTCCTGGGGGGCGGGGAATAGAAATGTAGTCTCTGAAGGCAGAGGGAGAGAAGGCAACTTCAATAGGGAAGGTACAGGCTGGGGTAGAGCCATGACCAACTTCAATAGGGCTATTACCTTCCATGAGGAAAGGAGAGTGTAGGAGAGGTATTCATGGTCCAAGAAAACTGTTCATGAAGGAACAACCCTGTGGTTCATGCTCTTCAGGAAATAATGAGTACCAGTCCTCCCTCACAGGACAACTCATAGAGGAGGGGATGCTTAGCTGGTGGGTTGCTGAGGACTTGACGTTGAGAGACTAGAGAACTCAAAGTCATTCTGGGCACCCACATGGGTTTAAATCCAGATGAAAGAGAAGAACCTTCCAACTGCCCTCCTCAATTTGCATACCAAGAAAAAAAAAAGAACAAAACCCCAAACCTCAAATGAATACATTGCAATTTATGAACCTAGTTCTGGTTCATATCAGTGACTACTATAGCAATGAAAACGAAGGAACTAAACCCAGAAGCAAGTGTGTAGTTGAACTTCAGAGGCACAATGTCATAAGGAAAATAATGTTCCAGAAGACACCCAACCACAATTCGATGTGTATGCAACTTTCAAGGCAAAAACAAGACCAAACAACAGTGGTTGGTGGGAACAGGGGACAGGGAACACCCAGACAGCTATGACGGAAGTGGTTACATCAAGAATTAAATCTAGTGGTTCCTGTGTGGGCATCTGTTTCGTGACAATGCCTTGTGACTCCATGCATGTGACACATGTTTTCTCACCACAGGTCTTTCCGTCTTTGTCCCAGTTTCCAGGGTCAGCTACTGCCCCACTTTCTGCCCTTGGAAACTGAGGTCTTTGATGCTTGTGGTTTTAAGTCACTCAGCTTTGAGGAATTCGTTACACTGTCACAGAAAATGGATGGATGCCATAATTTTGCTGTTCTTCCTGCTGACAGTGAGTCTCCAGGAGAGGTCACAGCCTTCCAAGGCTTCTGTCCTGCTTTGCTTGTTGCCATTAGGTTTGTTCTTCAGATACATGTTGTTCCAGTTTCTGTTCTTATAAACACCATGACCAAATGCAAGTTGGAGAGAAGAGGGTATATTGATGTACTATAAGGATGGAAAATTTAGCCTAACTCTCCACTGACCCCAGGAGTAGGCAAAAGGTCACATTCTTGACTGTTTACCACAGGGCTGTTTACTGTTTATGACAGCACCTGTGAGTGAGTGAACAATGAGCCTTGTCACACCACCCAGAAGCGCTAGCGAAAGCAGACTTCCTGGGCTAAGCACAGGCTTGGATAGTTCAAACTGATTGGTCGGCACTGGATGCTATGAGATGACTAGTTTATGATGTGCGGGCTTTGTTGTAACCCTATAAAAGCTGTCTCAATCCTGTACCCAGGGTTCCCAGTCCTCTACCCCCACGTGGAGTATGGCTGCGGACCCCAGTGCACTTGCTTTTGCTTCAAGACCGCTTCTCATGAGTGACTTGGAGGGGGGTGCCTTTCCTGAGATGGGGCATGAGAATCCATTGAGGGTCCACGCGCTCTGTGGGTCTTTCAGTACATGTTCCAATCACAGTTGACCACTGAGAAAAAGCAGGGCAGGAACCAAACCTGGGAACAGGGAAAGATGCAGTGGTAGTGGAGGAGTGTTGTTTGTCGGCTTGCTCCCCATGACTTATTCAGCCTGCTTTCTTATAGCATCCAGGATCACCCATTCCAGGAGTAACCCCACCCATGGTGAGATGGACCCACCTACATCAGCCTGGCCTGATGAGGGCATTTTCTCAATGAAGGTGCCCTTTTCCTAGATAATTGTGGCTTGTCTCGAGTTGATAAAAAACTAATCAGCATTCCTGTCCTGCATTCTGGGCTGTTCCAGGATAGAGACAGATCCCTACCTGTCATATGGGGCCCCTTGTCTTCTCAGAGTTATCCTTGGACTCTGGGGCATCTCACTTTTGCAGAGGGGGAAGATCCAGGGTACAAGACTAAAAACCTCTGAAGGTTTGTTGAGTAACCCTGGTGAGCACTGGCTTGTCCTCTGCCTCTGGATGGCAAGATTGCTAGTGATGCTGGCTAGTTACCGTTACTATGGAGAAGAGCCAATGTCTATAATTCCTCCTTCCAGCTTCATTGCTCTCTTGGGCCAGCTGCTTACAATGTCATCATGGAAAATAAGGGTTGTCAAGGGAAACCCAGAGAAGCAGCTGGTCTGGGTTTAGGGGTGTGTGAAATGCCTGGCCCCTGCATCCACAATGGCTCATGACATCAGAGCTAAAGCCTCCTCTTCAACTCCCTGGACACTCATCTGAACCCCACTTCTACCTTACTTCTGCTGTGCCTAGAGGACTATGGAGAAATAAATCTGGATTTAGGATTCAAATCCAGCTCTGCTGTTGTCTGCTATAAGATGTTGGGAAAATTATGTTCAACTTCTGAGCCTTCGTTTCCCATCTGTAAAGGGAATGGAGCACCTCTGTTTTAAGAAGTTGAAAATCTTGTGACACATACCTTTAATCCATGGGCTTGGGGAGCAGAGGCAGGCAGAAGTCTGTGAGTTCAAAGCTAGCCTGGTCTACATTGCAAGTTCCAGGTCAGTCAGGGCTGCAAAGTGAGACCCTGTCTCAAAACAATTAAAAAGTCTTGTTTTCTTGCTATGGCCAGATACCTGATAGGGGCAACTTAAAGTAAGAAAGACTTGTTTGGCTCATGATGGAAGCCTCAGTCCACAGTGGTGAGAAAGACAGAGTTTAACAGCACTGTTCCTGGTCGTGTGTGTGTGTGTGTGGTGTGTGTGGTATGTGTATGTATATGGTGTGTGCATAAGTTGTGTATCTATGGGGTGTGTGATGTGTATATGTGTGTATGTGATGTGTGTGTGTGTGTGTGTATGTGTGTGTGTGGTCTGCAGGTATATGGGTGTATGTTGTATTGTGGTGTGTTTGTGGTTTATGTGCTGTGTGTGTATGTATGTAGTATGTGTATATGTATTGTATGTGAGTATGTGTGGCACTATATACACATATGTATATATGTATATACACACACACAGGACCAGGAACACATATGTGTGTGTGTGCAAGATGATAGAGGGAAACTTATGCTACAGTGACATGTAGAGGTCAGAGGACAACTTTGTGGAGTCATTTCTTTCTTTCCACATTTACATGGCACCCAGAGATTGAATTCCACTATTCAGGCTTACTCGGCAAACACATAGATAGCTTCTGAGTCACCTCACCTAACAGTTTTATGTAAGTGAAGGAAGGCTTTTGAAACCTCTATTAGCTCCTTATAAGCCTCATGAGTTTTGCCCTCATCTGAAGAGAATTTGGACATTTTCAAGTCAATGTGGCAGCTGCTTTTTGTACTCAGTCCCAAGAGAGGACATACAGGATGCTATTGCCCAGTTGAGGAAATGTGCTATGTTGCCAGCTCTCCTATGGTCATGACTGTTATGTGACCAAACATTTCCTGGGGAGACACAACACACGTGTCTATTCATCCCAGATAGGGATCCCAAAATAAAGCCAAGTACAGATACCCCCAGAGTCCAGCGTGATGGGCCAGTGAGTGTTTATTGGGGTTACTTACAGGGGTCACTTCCAGGAGCAGAAATAACTCAAAAGACAGCTGCATCACTAATGCACACCCCAGCACAGGAGACAGCTCACAAAAGCTAGGAACCTGGAGCACACTGCACACCCTACAGGCAGCATGACAGGTTGGAGAGTGTCCTTTCCAAGTGACTCTGGTCTAATCTGGTCTAAACCTCTTCCAGGCAGCTCAGCTGGTTTCTTCTGCTTCTAGGCAGGTGGTCTGGTCTCAGTTGTCTTTGCTGCCCAACTACCTTGTCTGTGAGGGACTCTCAGCTTTTATTGCTTACTCTGGTCAGTTTCAGGGACTTCCTGGAACTATTTTGAGTTGTTTGCTTTCCTGTTTAAGGAGCTTCCCTGCAGGACGAAATGTTTCAATCTTGGAGGAAACTGTGACAGAACAATGGCCACTCTTAGCCTGGGAGTCCTTTGTGTAAAAGCCTAACTTTTATGAGACCCTTAGGATCAGGATGGGTCATGTCTGATGCCCCCTGTATCTCTCCCATCACTTGGCTCATACCAAACACAGTCATGGGAATTGAGGATGTTGGAGGGAATAGATCATCTGGGACCTTGTTGTACAATTTGCTCTATAAACCTTCAATAGCTCTGCCTTAGTTGCAGGATACATCAAAGGCCCCTTTGGTGATGTTCTGAGCCCCAGGCCTGGCCCATCTCTACATCCTCATTGATATTGTGTGCCAATTGTCTAGCCCTTGCTATGTGTTTAAGCCAATTCTTTTGGATAGGCAGAGTCATTTGGCCTTATTTGGAATAGCTGTTCTGCAGGACAGAGAGCTGGGGTGGAAATACACATAGGTAGGAAACAAGGGCTGTTAAGTCCAAAATCTAGACCAAAATCACCACCACAAAATGGACTCCAATGCAAAAACAAATAGTTTTTATTTTTGAGTTAATTTGGATCCCTCTGTCTGTCCAATGTGGCAGCTGACAGGAACAGAGCAGGAGAGACCCAGAGCAGCAAGGGAAGGGGGTTTATACAGCAGTCAGGAAGGAGGGAGGGGCTTGGGGAACTCCAAACCTGTCTAGCTACAGGCTTGTGATTGGCTCAAGGCCTCCAAAGCTGCATAGTTACAGTCTTAAGATTGGCTCAAGCCTGGACTGAGTTTATTGACTGCCCCTGTGGAGTGTTGGGAATTCCCAGTCTAGGGTAATTCCCAGCCTGAGGAGATCCCAAACCCAGGGGAATTCTAAGCCTGCTGGCTTGGAATTGGTCAATTTTTCTAGCCCAGGGATTGGCTAGTTTTGAGTCAGGGGCAGAGATGGCTTCAGTTCCAGGACCAAACTGTGTTTCTTTCCAGGACCTGGGCAAATTTCTTTTACATGCCCCGAGTCTAGGGGCCAAGTGTGTTCTTTCGGCTCTAGATTTGGAGTTAGAGTGTTTTTTCCTGACTCTAAGCTCAGGGATAGTCTCTCTTTTTGCTGGCCTGTAGCAGGGTGTGTTTCTTTTACTGGGTTGGGGCTTGGAGCCAAACTGTCCAGGGTCTGTGTAGGAGCTGCTGACCATGGGTTTTCTGGAGCCTTGGTTTCTTAGGGCAGGCTGGAACCCACATTGTATGCAGTACTTTCCATTGTGTCCAGCCCGTGGCTGCCATGTCAGGGTTGACCCACGGGAGATGCTGGCGAGATGCTGTCAAGGAAACTCTCTAAGGAGGTGACAAAGTTGCAGAGGAGCAAGGGTGGCAAGGATGGATGCAGCTGTCATGTCACCCCAAAGTGTGACCTGGTGGATCCATCTCAGTTGCCTCCGTGTCTCTTTGTCCTTATTTTCTGGCTATGAATAAAACCATTGCACATCTACTTCCCCTGTCCTGTGCAGATTTCTCTTAAGGTCAGCCCTAACCCAGAGGAGGTTCCAGGGAAACACATGGCAACTCACTTAAATTTGATCTGATACACTTCCCCAGATTATTTCCTTTGCCTAGAGTGTTCCATATTTCCCTCTTGAACAGCTCCTCTGCATTTGCCACCATCCCAGTTGGCTGACTTTTCAGTCCCTAGACACCCCAGGCCTGTGGGGCAAATACCCGCAGGCTTCTTAACTCAGCACACTGTATTCTAGGGAGCCGTCTAGCCTCTGTCTCCCTTCCCAAATGTGAGGGCTGGGACAACTGGGACACCACTGAATCCTTCAAGGGCAAATGGTATGTTCCTTATTCCACAGACAAAGAAGCTACAGCTCCTAGCGGCAGAAGTGCCACACAATATTGTGCTGCTGAGTCACCCCTAGGCAGAATCTAAACTGTTGGGCACAGAACCCAAATTCTTAGCTACCTAGCACTTCCTTTTCAAATATCTTTTATTTATTCTTTGGCAACTTTGTACGTATATGCAATGTATTTTGATCAAACCCACCCAGACTTCCCCTCCCACTTCCCCCAGTTACTTCCCAATAGGTCCATCAAGCAATTTTTTTTTGTTACATTTACTTACACACTTATTATGTGGGTGCACACCTGCCATGGCAAGCATGTGAGGACCAGGGGACAATTTGGGGGATCCCAGGGATTGAACTCAGGTTGTCAGGCCTGGTGACAAGTGCCTTCACATGCTGGCCATCTCACCAGCCTAAACACAAGTTAGTTCTTAAGGCAGGAAATATAAAGTGTAGTGACAAAGGTGACCAGCTATTAGATTGCCCAGACTGGAGGGCCCTTTCAGAAGGAGAAGTCTTCTTCTTTTTTTCTTCTAAGATATGTTTATGTGTCTGTGTATTATCAACATATGTGTGCAGGTAGCTGAGGGATCAGAAGGCAGCTTTGGATTCCCTGGATCTGGGGGTACCCATGGCTGTGAATGGCCCTGCATGGGCACTCAGAACTGAACTCCACTCCTCTGCAAGAGCAGCAAGCACTCAGTTGTTGAACGACCTCTCCAGGCCCTGCTTTTAGTTTTACATTATTTCTTTTGTTTTTATTGCTTTTGAACGGAGTCTTCTATATCTTGGCTAGCTTAAATGAGGCTAGCTTTGAACTCATGATCCTCCCACCTTCATCTCTGGAATGCTGGGATTGCAAGGGTGTGCCTTGGGGTCTTCATCTTTAAAATGGAAAACTGGAACACATCAGCCATTCCAGGAGAAAGTACTCTGTGGGTCTGGAAGGAGGAGAGGGCTGGAAGCCAGGGAAGGGTCCACGGCCCACAGATTTCCAAGCATTGGAATTGTACATGGAGAGAGAGCTTTGTTGGTTTGTTGTTGTTGTTGTTTGTATGTTTGTTTGTTTGTTTGTTTGTTTGTTGAGACAGGGTTCCTCTGTGTAGCCCTGGCTACCCTAGAGCTCAGTCTGTAGACTAGGCTGGCCTCAAACTCACAGAGATCTTCCTGCCTCTGTTTC
The DNA here is from genome assembly GCF_943737965.1 of Phodopus roborovskii. Lineage (NCBI taxonomy): Eukaryota > Metazoa > Chordata > Mammalia > Rodentia > Cricetidae > Phodopus > Phodopus roborovskii. The sequence goes on from NW_026126418.1 coordinate 76,432,811, forward strand.
CCAAGTGCTGGGATTAAAGATGTACAGGAGAGAGTTTTGTAATTGGCCTTGTTGTTCTCTAGTTTGTTTCTCATTAGGACCAAGCCCTCTACTATTTAGAAAACCATTTAGATAATTCCAATCAGCTAAAGACAACACCTAAGACTCCAGGGTATGGGGTGGCAGGAAACAATTTCCCTTCCTATGGGATCTACTGTGAGCTTGGCATCAGGGCACAAAGCTGAGGATTTTCTGGATGATGGACTTCTCAGGGTGGTACCCTACTGAGATGTCCTGGATAGCCACGATGGATCAATAGAAGTAGAATCCCAGTCTCCTAAAGGTTATCAGTGGGAGAAAGCCCAATCCAGCCATGCCTGATCAGTCCAAGGTCACAGGTGATGGAAAAGAGGATGGTGGCTAGAACTCAGGTCTCCAGGCTCTCGACAGACTGGAGATTTGAGTGCCAAGCACAGAGCCCACTTCAAGTAACTCTTTGTGAGGTGGGGAGGGAGATGCCCAGGGTGAGAAGAAGGAAGCATGCAGTTGCTTTCAAAATACCGTGCAGATGCCCTTCCCTGGCCACAGCAAGGTGGCATGTTCTGGGGCCAAGCCGGTCACTGAGCAGCTGTCTGTTTCTTCCTGGGTAAAGTGAGATCACAATGAGTCTCCCTGGAGCTATTGAGAATGTGGACAAAAGGCCAGAGAGAGCGATCGATCTTTAGAGCCTGCCTCTTGCTGCAGCAGCCTAGAGCTGCAGGTATACTCGATCAACACCTGGGCAGGCTCCTTGGCAAAGAGCCTCAGGCTGGATGTCTGTGCAGGAGTGGGTGGGGTACTCGGCTGGGGTGGAAGTCCTGGGTAGAAGCTGGAGGGAGGGGAGCAGATGAGACTGGCAGGAGAGCTGGCTAGAAGGACTGAGTCCTGAATTAGGAAGGTAAGACAAACAGGCAAGCTATGGGAATAGCTGAAGGAGTGAGCTGAAGTTCTCAGGAAAAGCCACACCTACACCTGTCAGGGCCCGGCATGCCTGTAAGCCTGGCACTGGCTCTTGGGAGGTAGAGACAGGAGGATGGAAGCATGAGACCATCACACACACACACACACACACACACACACACACACACACACAGAGAGAGAGAAAGAGAGAGAGAGAGAGAGAGAGCCATGTCTGTGTTCGCGTGACTAACTGGAACTCTGTGATTGTGGAGAGCCTGAGTATTACAGACTAAGAACCGAATTTTTCTTGAGCTATCTTTATCTCCTTAATATGCTTGCCATTCACTACTCTCTTATGCATCAGATCTAACATCCTGTGTCTGTCACATGGAACCTTTTGGGACATATGAATAGACCAGTGGTTTCTACCAGTCCCTAAACAAGAATGTCATCAGATATCTAAAACCTCTAGTGGAGATTTCCCCACTCTGCTAAATCCACCTAACTGACATTTCTGGCAATATATCTTAAAAAAAAAAAAAAAAAAAATGCTCCAGCCACATATCAGGAAGAGAAAACAAGGGGTTTGAGACTCTCCTTAGAACCTTAGCCTGCCACTCTCCTAGAATCTTTTGCAGGACACAATAGAACCTGATTTTGTGTGCCCACTGCCATTTTCTTGAGTCTGGCCTAGGACATCCCCCACTCCATGGCCCCAGCCCCTCCCAGTGCCTGGAATGATTCTGAGAGTCATATGCTCACAATGGCTGGGCTATAATCAGAGAGCCACCTCCATCACCAAACCTGGAAAAATGCAAAAGAAAAGCCTTCATGGTGTCAAGCTGTAACATTCTGAGCCTAATGTCAAATAACTTCTGGCAGAAACAATTAGCTTAGGGAGGGCTTGGAACTTCTGAAGACAGTAAATCAGGGTGGGAAGTAGATATGGGCTGCTGGACATCTGATGCGGGAGCACTGAGATGGCAAAAGCCATTCTGATGCATGCGCTAAGCTTGGTTCATACACCTCATTAACTGAGGGGACACAGGGCTGTGGCTGCACTATTGACTGAAGAAAGAGACTTTAGAGAAGTCAACTTGGCTCTTGCATTTTGGGGTTTTGTGTTTTGGTTCTTTGTTTTGTTTTGTTTTTTCCTTCATTGAACTAAGCAGGGCTATGTTAAGCTGAAATCTGATGCAAGCAAGAAGTGGGTGGGGGAGGGGCGGACGTGGGCAGGGAGGTTAGTGCAGGGAGACATTGGAGAGTTGCCTGCCTGAGGGGTGGAGCTGTGAAGTATTATACTGGTGCTGTTTCAAAGCTCCCAGCCTTCCTGTTCTGAAGCCCTCACTGCAGCCAGGGACAGACCCCAGGTGCACATCCTGCCCCGGGGAGGTCCTGGAAGGACTAGAGCGTTACTTCCTCACCACCTCAGACACCTCATGGAAGGAGAGTGTCCTCTGCAAAGCTGGCACCCCAGTTGCAGAGCTTGGCAAAGTGGACTGGAAACTGTCACCTCAACTCCTATTTTGGAAAAGTCCCCTGGACCCTGACAGAAACAGGTTGACCTAAGACAGCTGCAGTAGATAGACACTGGTGAGTGTCACCTGCTTAGGTTAGGGAGGACACAAAACTACACAACACATAGCATAGGCTGAAGGCTGGTGGTATAGCTGTGGTCTCCCTCCAGGATGCTGGTCCTCTCAGTCTGAGAACATAGTACTTCCTGTACAGCTGTGTTCATTAACCTGCAGCCTTGACATAAGAGGAGAGGAGGGAAGAGGTCCAGATGTGTCACCAGAACTTAAAACAGAGGCGTTTTAGTGCCTGGGAAGGAGGGGCCTGAGCCCACTTCTGTCAGTCCTCGGAACCTTACTCCCCCCACCCCACTCCCAGAGACAAACCAGACCCAGGCAAACTGGAGACCCCAGAGCAGGCTCAGGCCCCAAAACGTGTCTTGGCTCAAAAAATGAGGCAAATGGGGTGGGGGCGAGCAAGAGGAAGTGAGCTACAGAGCTCTATGAAGGCTCTGAGGACTGATTTCAGAGATCTTGGCCTGGGAGGGAATCTTATCTCCAAGGTTTCCAGAGAACATGAAGTCTAGATTCTGTCTGTCCATGTCTGTCTCCACAGCTGGAACTGAGAAGCAGAGCAAGGGAGGTGTCAGGGAGCCTGGGGTGGAAAGCTATGCCTTTTGGTTCATGATCCCCTCCCCAGCCCCCAAACCCCTTTCAGAAAACACAGCTTGTATTCTCAAGGCCACTTTGACTCACAGGGTGGTTTGCAGATTTCTGAGCCTCAGATAGGGTTACAGTAGCTGGGCAGGTTCGTTTGTGGAAAAATCAAAAGAAAACCGTAAAAGCCCTATGTGTCATCGTGACACAGTATACACGTGAGTGTCAGACCTTGTCCTTTAGTCTCAGTCTTTAGGATCCTACTTGATAGCTGAGAAAGCTGGGGCCTAACAGCCTCAGAGTCTGGCCTGAAACCTGAAGTAGGACCCCAGTGCCCAGACTTGGGTCTCTCCGTGTGCTTCCTAGCCAGAACAGAGGCTGAAATCTATAGCAGGAATGTGTCAAAGGGAACTGCCATTCTGAGAAATATTCTGGGAGTGGACAGAGGAAAAATTGTGTTCTCTAGGAGGAAGGGGAGGTAAGGGAGCCTCCAGCCAATGGCTGCAAGTGCAAAGAAGCCATGACATGGTTGACTGCCTCTGAGGACTTGAGACACACCCCAGCAGGATCTGAGACCTTGGCCGTGGCATCACAGACCAAGTTTTTTTTTTTGCTAGTTCTTGGGATTTTTTTGTTTGTTTGTTTGTTTACAAAAAGTAGCCATCAGATTTGGGATGGGGAGGTAAGGTCTCACATAGCCCAGGATGGCCATGAACTCCTTATGGAGCTGAGGATGACCTTGAATTTTGCCTGATCCTCCAGTCTTCACCTCAAGTGCTTCGATTAGAGGCGTGCAGTTCCCTTGACAATCAAACAACGAGCTCTATGGGGCCAAGGACCTGGGGGTCTCCCCACTACCCTCCCAATAGGAGGCTGAAACAAACATTTCGTGAACAGAAACTGGAGAGTGCATATTCCTACCCATCTCTGTTTTAGGCAGATTTACTTGTGTGCTATCAGACAACCTCATCTATCCCCTGCAAAGCCAGCAGGCTGATAGCACAGGGGGCCAGGGACAGATAAGGAATGCATCAGACCCAACAAGCATCTAGCTCAAGACCAGTGAAAAGAAGCCAGAGTGGTCCATCCCAATCCCACACCCACACATGGGGAGGCCTCCCAAGTTTTAATTGTAGAGAGCTGTGCTGGCTACTACTGTTAACGCCCATCGTTTTAAGGATCTTGAATCACAAAGGGCTTGTGGAGCAAGGGCCAGCAGCTCACTCTGAAGCAAAGGGGAAGCATACTTTCCGCCCACGATGAAAGATTTGTGTTCTACCTGAAGGGAGGACACACCTGTGACCCCAGCATTTGGGAGGGTGAAATGAAAAGGACACAAGCCCCACTCTGGAAGACCAGCAACAAGCTGGGCATGGTGGTACACCTACAATCCCAGAACTTGGGAGCTGGGGGCAGGAGGATCAAGAGTTAAAGGCCAGGGACTAGAGAGATATAGCTCAGCCGTTAAGAGCGTTAAGAGCGCTTGCTGCTTTTGCAGGAGACCTGGCTTCAGTTCCCAGCACCCACATGGTAGCTCACAGCCATCCTTAACTCCAGGGGATCCTATGCCCTCTTTTGGCCCTCAAGGCTACCAAGCATGCATGGTGTACAGACATACATGTAGTCAAAACACTCACACATATAAAATAAATACATCTTAAGTCAAATTCAAGGGTTCTTATAATGCGATCTACCCCATGTGCCATCACATGGCTGGACCTGTGTGTCATCCCTGTGCAGAAGTGTCTGGTAAAACCTAAGACACCATGTAAAGTTTGAATCTGAGAGGAAAAAAAAAATACTTTTTAGAATATATGGATGCATTATCAAATATTGAAGGCATACTAAAACACATATCCTTTTAAAAACAGAAATTCACATTCCAACCGGAAGTCCCATGGTTTTATTTTCCTAATCTGGCAGCAACTAAAGGGGTGGGTCTTGGGAGCAGAGAAAGTGGTACAAACACATCATGAGTAATCACCTTCTTCATCTCTGCACCAGCAGGCTGGTGTCTTCTGCCAGGGACCACGTTAGCACCTAATTAATGTACAGTCACACACTTTCTAGTCTTGACCAGTGTCCCTGCTAGCCACAGATCCTTGCAGGATGAACAGTTGTCAATCCTTGGGAACTACTGCCAAGTACACATTTCCTGGGGGACTTGAGACTTGCTAATTGTGCCTGGTGTTTCAACTTTCCCATCTCACAAACCCCTTGCTGTTGTCATGGTGACATAGCATTTTGCAGCATCCAAAGAGCATTTTCATGCATTATCTCATTCAGTGTCCTGATGACTCAAGAAGAAATGCATATGATTATTGTTACTTTAGGGATTAGAAACTGAAGTTTGGGATCAAGAGGTTATGCAAAGACACCCAGCCAGTTAAGTGGCACAGCTGGAAGTCACTTAACTACACGGGAAGTACTGGGATTTGCTGTGTGCTCAGTGTGAGCTAAGTACTTTACATTCCTTATCAAGTGAAGCCTCACATCTCCTTCTGAAGTGGGCATAATCGGCCCCCAAGGGATCTTGTGACATGCCCAGACTCAGAAAGAGACTCCACTGCCGCCTATGGTAGAGCCTAGCAGCTCTGGGAGGAAGCGGTGCAGGCAGACAGGCCATTGCCTGGGACAGAAACCAGAGCTTCAGGCGTACCAAGCAGTCCCCTGACTGCTATACACTCAACTGCTATACAACCAAGAAGTCCTGCAGAATATCTGCTGACAACCATATCCCTCACATAGTGACTTTTATTTGACTTTCTTGTCCCCAAACTGTTATTAAGACATGATAGAGGCAGATAAGATGATTCAGAGGGTAATGACATGGGCCTACAAGCCTCACATCCTGAGTTCAATCTCCAGGACTCAAGTGGTAGAAAAAAGAAAATGACTCTCACAAGCTGTCCTCTGGCCAGGTGGCGGTGGTGGTGCACACCTTTAATTCCAACACTTGGGAGGCAGAAGCAGGCAGATCTCAGTGAGTTCAAGGCCAGCCTGGTCTACAAAGTTAGTTCTGGGACAGCTAGAGCTGTTACACAGAGAAACCCTGTCTCAAAAAAACAAAAAAAGAAGCAAACAAAAAAAGCTGTCCTCTGACCTCCTCCACACATGTGCTATGGTATGTACATTCCACTAAATAAATAAAAATTTAGTGTGTGTATGTAACACACACACACACACACACACACACACACACAATGTAAAGACAGTCTAGAACAGTCAGGCATGGTGGCTCATCCCTATGGTCCCAACATTTAGGAGGCAGAAACAGGAGGGTAACCCTGAGTTCAAGACTAGTCAGAGCTATGTGGTAAGACCTTGTCTCAAAGCAAACAAACTGAGAAAACAGGAAACTGCACGGGTAGGGCTTGGTTGGAGGAAGCCTTTTGCTCATTTCCCATGAAACCTTGTCTGTGATTGCTTTTGTAATGCTCAGCAGCAGAGAAGCCATGTTTAACATTTGCCTTCAGCCGTGTAAAAGTGGAAAGAGCATCACTTTACTGCTAGAGCTATCCTCAGGAAGCAGAGGAAACAGCTGCTGACCGAGTTTGATGTGGAGCAGACCTGGCTAGCCTACTTACTGACCCATTCTCTTGTCAGTTCTTCCAGGGCCTGTTTCTTCCTGTGAATGCTTTTCGGGATGCAAGCCTCTGGAAAGTCAGCAGTGTCCCCCAAGAAGGACCTCTTGTGTCACACTGCCCATGGAAACCCAAAGGTGCCATTAGTCAATGGATGCTTGGGATGTTCTCAAATGTTACAAGAAAAAAATGAGTACAAGCTTACACATGTTCACTTCAGGCAGCTCTGTCCCACAGGCCCTCTGTGGGGTGTATTCTGGAGTCCTGAGGGAAAGAGACTTTGACTTACTCCAGCAAAGAAAAGCTATTTATAGCCACCAAGCATGGGAAATGCTGGGCGTGGGAGATTTGATTCACAACCCTGCAAGAATCAGGCTTGCAGAAACAGGCTACAGAGACCTGGGAAACTTTTGATGAAGTCTGTTACACATGGAAGCTGGCCACCCACTGGCATGGGCTCAAGCCTTGATGCTATATGATTTAGGACAAGGCACCTTGGAACAATTTACTGAATGGTCCTGACCTCAAATCCCAAATAAAAAAAAAAAAAAAAAAATTCCTGCCACATGTAGTTTAAATAAAGAATAAATGAGAATGCTCAGTAATGCAGAGGGCTCTCCATCTCCATGACCCACATCTGAGTCCAATGTCTTCTCCATCCTTGGATTCAGTCAACCTTAGATCACATATATTATAAACATTGAAAATCCATTGTGGCTAGTATGTGCAGGGATGGCCCTGTCTGTACCAAGAATGGACCAACTTTTCTAACCAGGATTTCCTAGACAATACAGTATAACATTTAAGTTTCTCAACTGAGTGGAGAGATGGCTCAGCTGTTAAGAGCACTGGCTGCTCTCTCAGAGGCCCTGAGTTCAATTCCCAGCAATCACATGGTGGCTCACAACCATGTGCAATGAGACCTCATGCCCTCTTCTGGCCTGCAGGCAGACCTGCAGGCAGAACACTATAATAAATAAATTCTGGCTGGGCAGTGGTGGTACATGCCTTTAAAAAAAAAAGTTTCCCCTCTGGGAATCAGTGGTACACACCTTTAATCACAGCACTTGGGAGGCAGAGGCAGGCAGATCTCTGTGAGTTCAAGGCCAGCCTGATCTACAGAGCTAGTTCTAGGACAGGCCCCAAAGCAATACAAAAAAACAAAACAAAACAAAACAAACTAACAAACAAAAAGTTTCTCAACCTTTTCCTTGTGTTAGGAACTGAAAGTAAACACATTATGATTTGGGTAAGGGGCTGGAGCACTGTAGATGTTGGCATCCTGGGGAGCTCTGGGACCATGGATACAAAGGGTGACAGTTGTTATTAGCAGTGGGTGGGAAAGGAAGCAAAGGGAGGAATTAGGAGAGAGACTTTGGCTTCATCTTTCACACAGTGGTGATTCTTAGAACCGTGATAGCTTTCACGTCTCCTTTTCCCCATGAATGAAAACAAAGATTGACCAGGAAGCAGAAAGGCTCCAGACAGCCTGCAACTGACCCCATGTCCTCTGCAAGAATGCCAAGTGCTCTTAACTGATGAGCCATCTCTCCAATCTCTTTTTACTTTAAAAAAAAAAATGTGTTTGTGTGTATGTGCAGTGTCCATATGTGCTCTGAGAATGAGTGCATACATGCATGCATATGTATGTGTGCACGTGTGCTCCTGGGGGGGGGGGGAAGAAGTCCACATCCAGCATCTTCAATTGCTTTTCACCTTATTTTTTGTTTGTTTTCTTTTTTTGTTCATTTGTTTGTTTTTGGTTTTCCAGAAGGTTTTTCTATATAATAGCTCTGGCTGCCTGGAACTTGCTCTGTAACCAGGCTGGTCTGGAACTCACAAAGATCTGCCTGCCTCTGTCTATCCAATGACGCTATGAAAGGTGTGCACCACCACCTCCCCACTGTTTGTTTTTTGAAACATTTCTTTTGCCTAAGCTGAGTCTCAGAAATCTTTCTGTTTCTGCCCCCAACCCCAGCACTGAAGTGTAATTACAGATGTTCTCCTCGTGCCTGGGTGGAAGGTCCCTTTCTGACTGAGCCATCTCCCCAGACCCACTGTGACATTTTCCTAGTTTTTCTATGCACATATGATGATGCCCTTTGACCCAGTTCAGCCAATTTACCAGGTAGAGAGTTCCAGAGAGGCAACCTTTAAAGTAATTTCTTAGTTTTTCTAATTGTCCCTCTTTCCCTTCCTAGAGACAGGAAGGTGTGAGGAGGAAGGGGTCCTCTGCTGCCCTTTCCCTGCTCAGATAAGCGTGAGGCAGAGCAGTTTCCTGGCCAGACTCCTTGGCTTTGGAGTGGTTACAGCCCTTCCCCCATAATGAGCCCACCATCATCATCATCAGGCAGAATCTTGCAGCCCCAGGGGTGGGCTCTCCACCTAGTCCCCAACAAGCCTCTCGCTGTGGTGCTGGAAGACTTCCAACTAGTTCCTGGCTCAGGCAGCTGGCTGGATTGAGCTGAGATTCTCTACTCCCCCATTCCCAGCCTTTAGAGTGGTGTTTGCCTTAGACCTCATTCTCCCATTCTCAGTGCATCTGAAACTCATTGTTGATTTTCTGCTCCTCTCTCTCTCTCTCTCTCTCTCTCTCTCTCTCTCTCTCTCTCTCTCTCTCTCTCTCTCTCTCCCTGCCTCCCCACCCCTTCCTCTTCCACTTGACCATAACGTAACCGTGTAGCTCAGGTTGGCCTTGAACTCAAGACAATTCTCCTGCCTCAGGTTTTCAAGGGCTAGGAATACAAGTATGAGTTACCATGCTCTGATGGGAGATGCCATTCTGTAAATGTTGCTCATACTGGTTAATGAATAAAGCACTGTTGGCCACTGGGAAAGGAAGATAGGAGGGACTAGGAGAGAAGGAGGAAGAGGAAGTAGTGAGGAGGAGTCAGCATGGAGAGTCAGGAGAAGGCAGAACTGCCAGCCGCCTCTCGCTGGTAAGACCACATGGAAATACATAGAAATGGGTTAATACTTAAGACAGAGCTAGCCGATAAGAAACAAGTAACAGGCCAACAGCATAATATCAAATACAGAGTCTCTGTGCATTATTTGGGTCTGGCGTGGTGGCGGAACAAGAACGGGCGGCCGGCAGAAAAACCATACTCATTACAATGCTCATTTTTTTTTTTTCTAAATTTAAGAATGGCAGTGAGCTGGGAGTAGTGGTGGTGGTGGTGGTAGTGGTCCACAGCTTTAATTCCAGTACTCCTGAGGCAGAGGCGGGTGGATCTTCCTGGTGCTGGGATTAAGGACAAGCAGCATCACCTCCAGGCTGTAGGGCATTTCTTAATTAGTGATTGGTGGTAGCTCAGAGGTAGCCACACACCTTTAATCCCAGCACCTGGAAGGCAGAGGCAGATGATCTCTGAGTTCAAGGCCAGCCTGATCTACAGAGAGAGTTCCAGAACAGCCAGGATTACCCAGAATAGCCGAAAGAACAAAAATCAAAAGAACAAAAAGCCAGAATGGTAGTGGTGATTTTCAAGCTCTTATCATAACGACAGAGTGAAATTGGAAGGATTTGTGTGTGAGTGTATGTGTGTGTGTGTGTAGGTGTGATTGTGTGGGTATAGGAGTGTGTATGTATTTATGTGTCTTTGTGTGTGTCCCTGTGTTTGTTAATGTGGTTGGGTATGAATGTAACTGGGTTGGAATTTGTTAGTATGTGGACTATTTGTCAGTGTGAAAGTAAGTGTAGCTGTCTGCATGTATGTGCATGTGAAAGTATGTGAGTATGTATAGTGTGAGCATTTAGTGAACAGTGTGGCAATGTGGGTGTATGAGTGTACCTATGTGTGAGAGAATGTGAGTAATATGTGACTCAGTGCCTGTATGAGTAGGTATCTGTGTGGGCATTAATGTGGGTGTTTGACCGTGTCTGTATGTGAGATAATATGTGAACGAATGGGTTTCTGTATGTGTTGGTATGAGTGTGAGTATGTGAGAGTATGTGAGAATGAGTGAATTAGTGTGATTTTTTTGTGTGTGTATCTGCGTAGAGTAGGTATGTCTGTTGAGTGTGAATTTGCATGTATATGTGCCTCCAAATTTGAGGATCTGGTTTATATGTGTGTATGTGTGACAAGTGTGGCTATGTGAGTGTGTATGTAAATGAGTGTGAGTGTGTGTATGAATGTGTCTCTGAGAGAATATGAGTGTGGGCGTGAGTATTTGACACATGTGTGAATGTAAATACATGTGTCTGTAGGGCACAAGTGAGATATGAATAGTGTGTTGTGCTTGCATGTGCTGGGAAATTTAAGTGCTTGTCCCTTACAGCTCTCTCCGTGAAATAAGGTTGAACAAACAAGGTTGTTTTCAGAACTTTCCGGTGTGCTGTGCCCATACCTTGACCCCAGGTGTGGGTGGTGCATGGCTTCCTCCTATGCTTAGCCCATCCCCTGGCTTGGGTATATAAGCCCATTACTCTCTGTAATAAACAGTGATGGTGGCGGCAGCTTCTTCACTTCTCGTGGTCTGTTAAGTGTTTCAATCCCGACACCCTCCGCCAAGCTCGGTACTCTGGCTGTGTGGGCACAGCAGCATGAACATGTGCTTGAATGTTGTTGAGTGTGAGAGTACATTGAGTATGAGTGTCTGTACATATGTGGGTGTGGACAGTTGTGAATGTTCATGCGTATGCATGTGTGTGTGAGTTTAAGTTTTAAAACTAAGTAAAATGTGCACTCCTAAGACAGTTTTATGAGGGCATTGTTTTAGGTTAAGGGTGAGAGAGTCACAATTACAGGTGAAATCCAAGCTTGCAAACACTCTTGTCCTGGTGGCAATTGTTGAATTTTTTAAAGATACTTTTATTTTTATGTATGTGAGCGTTTTAGCTGCATGCACGTATGTGCACTACCTGTGTGCCTGGTGCCCCTGGAGACCAGAAGAGGGCATCAGATCCCCTGAAGCTGTCTGTTGGCAATTTGGGACTGTCAATCATAGTGAAGTTTCTTGAACATCAGCCAGCTGGAAAGACAAACTAGGCTGGGGTGAGGGTGGCTTTTTTCACTTTCCTGTCCCCTAAGTTTCCATCATTGTGTACTGTTCCAATTCCACATTGCTTTATTCAGCCGAGGACAGAACACATTGAGGGAGATAAAACTACATGTACACTGAAGGTGTGGTCTTCCTTGCTCATCACAATTCCCCAAACAATACTGTGTAACAACTATTCACACACCATTTGCATGCCTTGAGTGTTATGGGTAATCCAGGTATGATTGAAACCAAACAGAAGGCTGGCTTTGCTTATAGACAAACACTACATCATTTTACACGTGAGACTTCTGCATCTGTGGATTTGGGTATCTGCAGAGGTCCTACACACCCCCAATACATACTGAGTTGGCTGTACATATGAAAATTAAACAGCTGTGAGGCATCTGTAATCTAGAAGAATAGATAGAGAGCAAACAGATGATCACTTGATTTGTAACACAATTGGTAGTGAGAAGGCTGAGGTGGGCCACAAGGAGGTCTACCAGGGCCAGACAAGATGCTCCTATGACAGCCACACGGGCTAGAGGGTCCAGGCAAAAAGAAGATGTTCAGGGGACAGTCTTGAAAGGCAAAGGGCTCCAACCTTTCCAACTGCAGCTCAAACCATTATTCTTGGCCATGCCTCTGTTCATTCTCCCTCTTAGCTTGATTGACAGTCATGTGTCCATTAGCAGATTAGAGGTCATTTTTACCACTGGATTCTGAGGAGTCCCTGTCAAGGGTGGAGTGAAGGATCTAGCTGGTGAGTCCAGGAGAACTTAAAAGGAGGTCTATGGTCCCTGGGGCCTGCTGTCAGAAGTCACAGAAGGCAGAAGACTGTGCCTGTGTCCTGGTAAGTATGAGGCGTTGCCCACTGGTGGCATACTCTGAAGATAAGTGTCTTGTTTGTCTTTTACAGATGAGAAAGGTGAAGTTCAAAGGAATGGTGTACATCTGCCCCAGTAGAAAGGCTGGGATTCAAACTCATAGACTGACTTTAGACCAGACTCATGCTTTTTCAGCCACACCAAGGCCCAAGTTAACCCAGTGTGTCAAAGCCATGCACTTCACAGCCTCAGCTGCTGCTGCCTGTTCCCAGATGCACAGGCAGATGCTGTGAACGACTTGGCAGCAGGCCAACTGGAAAGTTGGCCTCAAGCCTCCATTGTCTCAGCATTTTATAACCTAGCCCTGGGTAGGGGGCTGGGGTGGAGGCTGCTTTTCATGGGAACTCAGGCGGGAAAGGAGGGCGAGCCCTCCAAATGGGACCCAGGCCAGGAGAACAAGAGAGCTGGGAGCCAGCCAAGGCTCTGTGCCTCCCCCCAACACCCCTGGGAGCATCCAGCTGTTGCATAGCCAGGCAGGCCAAGCCAGATGTGAGCTGGGGTGTGGGGGAGTAAAGAACTACAGGACTGAGGAGGAGGTGTGGTCTGCAGGAGAGAGACAAGAAAGGGACCATGAAGATCTAAAGGGGAAGGCCCTGCTGTGCAGGCTATGGGATTCTGCTCACTAAGGGAAGCAAGGGGCTTCTTGGAGAAGGAGACTGCACTGTTGCAAGTGCTTTGAGGTGAGCAGGCAGGGGGCTGGCCTCCTTGGTGGTTCAGACATAGGTAGGAAGAAGGTACCAAAGAGCAAACATCTGGCCCACAGGGCACTTTCAAGCAGTTCAATCTGTCCCAAATTTATGACCTGAAATACAGCATAATAAGAGACAAGGTTGGGGGCTAGGGCATGACTCAGATGGTAGGGTACTTGGAGTATGACTCAGTTGGTAGGGTATTTGCCTGGCATTTGGGAAGCCCTTGCTTCAGCCCAGTAAAACTGAACATAGTGGTGCACACCACCTGTAATCCCAGTCCCTGGGAGGAGGCTAGAGGGTCAGAAGTCTAAAGTCATCCTTGACTACATAATGAGTTCAAGGTTAACCTGGGCTACGTGAGACTGTAAAGAAAAAAAAAAAAAGAGAGCTGCATAGATCATCAGTGGTGGAACCCTTGCTGCTTGCTTTGCTGCTTGCTCTCACAGCTGACAATGGAAATTCCTAGGACCCATGCAGCTCACAACTGCCTATAAATCAAGTTCCAAGCCAGGTTTTGGTGGCGCTTAATCCCAGCACTTGGGAGGCAGAGGCAGGTGGATCTCTGTGAGTTCAAGGCCAGCCTGGTCTATAGATTGAGTTCCAGGGGGGCTTCATAGCAATACAGAGAAACCCTGTCTTGAAAAAAACAAAACAACAACAACAAAACTTTAGTTCTAGGGGATCTGATGGCCTCTCCTGACCTCTGCAGGCACCTGCACTTACATGCACAGCCTTCCTAATACATGTACACATAATTTTAAAAAAAAAAATCTTAAAAGAGAAAAGAAAAGGAGAGAGAGAGACAGAACTGCTGGGGGTACGGAATGCATTCAAAGCATGAAAGGTCCTCATGCATGCGGCATTCTCACACTACAAAAACAGAAAACAGCCATTGTTCAGCCTAACTGGACATCCTGTAGTTTTGTTTGCTAAGTCTGGCACTCTGGCCTTGGGAACAGTTTCTAATGGGAGCCGCCAGAGGCTGTTAGGTAGAAAATATTTCATCAGATGTGCATATGAACAGAAGAGGACAGTGATATGGCTCAAGGCAGGTGTCCACTGGGAGACTGAAGCCAGAGATGTAGGAATGACACATGTGTGGACAGATGGAGATTTGTCAAAAGGGATCAAATCAATGGGCCTTACTGAGTCACTGAGTGTGGAAATTGAGAAAATGGGACAGTCAAGGATGACGTCCTGATTTCTGGGCAGCTTCACAGATGGCAAACCTTTCCTGAGCTAAAAGGGAAGGAGAGAGGGAGCTGTGAGCCCAGTTTTTGGTGTGAGTCGGAGTGGCTGAGCATGGTCAAAGAGGTGAGGTTTGAGACAGCTTGGGTCTAGAACACAGGCTGCTGGCCAGTACTGGATGGGGATATATGGAGAAGATTGACTTAATGAGGAAAACTGAAACCATGGGAATGGATGAGACAGTGAGTGGAAAAGGAAAAGAAGGGACAAAGAGAACCTGAGGGATAGGCCCAGTCTGGAGAAAACGGGAGAAGCAAAGCCATAAGCACCTCAGACTCAGAGGCGAAGGTGAAGATGTGGGAAAGTCAAAAGAGGAGGGTCAGGAGAATGGACTTGAGAGTGGAGACTACCAAAGTGTCAAGGGACACTGTGTGGCCGTGCAGTTCAGGTGCTAAGTGCTTCCTTGGCCCGCACCAAGCCCTGGGGGCCACTCCCAGCCCCAAATAACCCAGTGTGCAGGTGCATGCCAGCACTGGGGAGGCTGAGGTAGGGGGCCAATCGTGAATTTGAGTTCTCAAAAAACAAAACAAAACAAAAACAAAAAAAAACGAACAAACCCACACCCAAGCAAAGGGATGCCCATTGATAAAATATAGTCCTCTCCAAGCAAAGGGATGCCCATTGATGAAATATAGTCCTCTCCAAGCAAAGGGATGCCCATTGATGAAATATAGTCCTCTCCAAGCAAAGGGATGCCCATTGATAAAATATAGTCCTCTGGCTGTAGCTATCGGAAGCCAGGTAAATGGAACTACAGTGGACTTGGGTGCAAGAGGTGAGGGGAGAATGGAAGTGGACACGAGCTTCCATGTTGGTCGCAGGGAGGCATTTGTCTAACTCTGTTTCTCTACTTGGATGAAGAAAACTTGGGAAAAGGATGAGGAAGTATATAAATTAGCCCATGTGGCCGAGAGGGTGGAAGGGATGACATCCAACAGGAAAGAGATGTCAGCAAACCTTGAGACAGACAAGAATCAGCCACAGTGGCTAACAGCTTCAGAAGAGCCGTTGAGGGCACTGTCCTGAAGAATTCTTGAGAGATGGGCTGGAGAGATGGCTAAGCAGTTAGAGCACCCACTTCAGGCAGCTCCCCACAGCCTGCAATTCCAGACCCAGGAATCTCACGATACTCACATGCACATTCACACACACACAATGTACAATAAATAATTCTTGAAAAGCCCAAGAATCCCATGAACTAGAAGGCCCAGAGTAGTGTGAGTCTGAACACCAAAACTGTCACTGGGTCTCCATGCCCCATGCCAACAGATGGCTACACCCACAGGTGAAAGGACACCAGTTTCCTTTTAAAATCAGAGGCATTAGACCAAAAGAGTCACAAACTTGCAGAGGTCAAGTGGAGCAGACAGCACTCCAGCAGGGGCTGAGACAGACCTCGCGAACAATGGCACTTCTAGTCTTCCTCTGTGACCTGCCCCAAATGCCCACAGCCAGTGAGTACCAGCCATGCCACCACACGCAACCAACTCCAGACTGCAGAAGACGATGATGGTCACCCTTCATTCTTTCATGAGAGCCTAACCACCGACATGCAGCTTCCAACCTTTGGAGCCTTGCAATTGAAATGTGAAATCCAGGCTGGGAGCTGGCTCAGCAGATAAGCACTTGCAGTGCAAGCTTGAGGACCTGAGTTCAGACCCCCAGCCCCAAGTTAAACCGGGCATGCTGGCGTATCTGTAATTCCAGCACTGCTATAGTGAGGTTGGAGATGGAGACAGACGAACCCGGAAGTTCATGGGCCAGCCAGCCTGGGGTACACAGCAGCCAATGGTAGAGACCAGGTTTGTCCTCAGACCTCTGCACCATGGTACATGCCAGCACATACACACACACATGCATATACAACACGCACACACACAGATGTGTGTGAACATCCAGCCATGTGTAAGGAAGCTTAAACAGCCACATGAAATGCTCCTGGCCACTAACCAACCTGGGACATGTGAATGGGGAGTGGCTGACATGTGATTCTGTGTCGTCCTCAGCCTGTGTCTTGAACTGAAAAAAGGAAGAGAAGCTGCAAACAGAGGCATGACTTAAAACACTAAGATCTGCCAGTCATTACTACAGTCAGGGCAGATCTGGGAGGGCTGAGCTCACGGGAGCAGGAAACAGAAAGGTGCTTGGGAGCAGTGGAAGAAGGGTGTGGGGAGGTGGACAGCGACTCTTGAGTTTCAGCTTTGCCAGCTGGAAAGGTCCTAGGGAGCTGGAGTACAGTGTCACACCTGTACTTAGCAACACTGCATTGTGCCCTTGGAGAAACAAAATCTGAGGCTATATCTCACGTTCAGATTCTGACCACAAAAAATGGAAACTAAAGCAAGGGGCACCAGGGACCCTATGACAATGATGAACACGTAATGTGGCTGGTGGTACAGTTCCATAGGTGTGGACCTGTGTTCAAATTCACCAAATGGCTTTGGTTAAATACGGCAGGCTTTTGTAAGTCAGCTCTCTTGTGAGTCAGTTCTTCCCCAATAAAACTGTTTTTCAAAACCCCAAAACCCATGCAAAGGCTAGAAAGAAGTTTCTAGGGGGTATGATGACTTGAGAGAGGTAGAGAGCAACAGAGGGATGTGGGGAGCCCCACCAAAGGCCTCCAGGGCTCATGAAGGAGTTGCCTGCTTGCCTGCTGTGTCCCTCAGATCACAGGGGGAACATTATGATCTGTGACCACACAGGATGTGAACCACCCAGACAGAATCCTAGTCACGTGGATTTCTTCTCTGGAGGACTTCTCAGAGCCTTTAATTTGTTGATTGCACTGTGTTTCTCCAAGAAGGCAACAAGTGTGTAGCAGTCTCGGGGGCTCTTTGATCACAAAGTTCCCCTTCTCAGGGTTCCCTGTAGGATCTAGACCCATCTGCACTGTGTTTGAGGAGGGAGTGTCCTGGTACCACTGGTGCATTGGAAGTACCTGCTGGGGCTGATGGGTTGTGAGAGGAGCTGGAGGTAGGGTTGGAGGTGGAGCATCCAGGTGAAGGTCTGGGCTAGAACCAGGGCAGCTTTGGTGAAGACAAGTCAGGTGGTATCTGTGAGGAGATGAAGTGAGGAGCCGATGTGGAGGGAGCTGGAGTGTGTGAGTTTGTGTGATGGGGGGGCTTACCCCCAACACAGGAAGCCCCTTTATTGGGCAGAAATTCCAGGACACTGCCCAAGTGTTATGTGGAACCCACTAGAAGTTACCATTCAGATACAGTTTATAGCCAACTGAAAATGTTTATTCCAGCTGGCTGGGACTACACTCAGGATCTGGTGTCTTAAGTCCAGGGTCCATACCATGGCATTGAGCTTGGCAGCTGCAGGGGGCTTCACAGAAGCAAGCAGTTTAACAGTTGACAAGTGGTTAGCTGGAGAGCATTCCACACACTAAGGCAGATCAACAGAAGCTGAGTTAGCTGAGACATCCTAACCTCAGGGTCCTTGAAAAGAGCTGCATCATTTTCCATGGGATTCTCTATCAAGGAGACCAAGGGTTCTTGTTAAACCAGACATGGTTTCAGCAAGAGTACAAGATGGAGGAAGCGCTTACATGGGTGCTGGGATCTAATCTAGGTCACCTGGAGGAGCAGCCACTTCTCCAGCCCCCTTGTCAGGGCATTTTTGTCACATCAACAGAAAAAGAAATAAAGACACTCATCAGACAAAATCATGGAAAATTCTGATTGGTGTAGCCTTGCCCCGGCCCGTGGGATCAGTCGACGGGGGCCCTGAGGGAGGGAGTGAGAATGAGGGGACAAGAGACTTGAGAGACGGAGACAAGACAGTGTTCTGGTCAAGTCCCGTTTAATGAATATAACCACAGGGTTTAAGTAGTGGAGAAATGAGGGAATGGGCCAAAGGGAGGATGTGAGGGAGGCAGAATGTCCTTACAAGCATGATGCAGGTGTCCTGCTATAAGATAAGTTGCTATGTTATAAGCCTGCAGCTGGGACTCTTTCAGGGTCAGGCTGCACCATATGCTTAACAGGAGAATGGAAAATAACCAGTATGTTAGTATCTAGAGAGCAGTAGGAAAGACAGCTGTTAAGATGCTAACTTTGCTCTGGGGTTCTACACACCCACCCACCCCACCTCACCAGACTCCAAACCCTGCCAGGCTGGGGCAAGGTCCCTTCCAGAGCAAAATCAGGGTAGAATTGTCCCAAGCAAGGGAGAGTGGGTGCTGAGCTGTCGAGGTAAGATATCTAGAACTGTTTCTGTGTCCTGGTTCTGGGAATTTCCCTTCGACTCTGGACTTTCCCATAAATAAATTATTAGTAATGTGATAAGCTTTAGGCTGGATTGTTTCTGATAGTCGCTACTGCAATTATTAGTAGAGTGACAGAGAGAAGCAGTAACAGTGTACAGACCTGGACCTCTGGACCTCTGGATGGACAGATGACAATGATGCATGATGGGAGGGTAATGGATGACTGGATGGGTAAGACCATTTTTTCTAGCTCCCTGCAACAGTAAGTTCATTATGCTTTAGTCCACATATTTACTCTTATGACTAGTCTAGTGCAGATATCCAGCCATTGTCTTGTTCTTTGCCGATCCAGCGCCCAACACAGAGCCTGATCTAAATAGGGGCTCACAGAACATTGGAATGAGGGGGGAAAAGTTCATTTATAAACAAAGTTCTCAGCTTGGCCACTTAGCCCTCTGTGATGGCTACTTTTTGATTGTTTTTTTTTTGTTTGTTTGTTTTGTTTTTTCAAGATGGGGTTTCTCTGTAGCTTTGAAGGCTGTCCTGGAACTAGCTCTTGTAGATCACACTGGCCTTGAACTCACAGAGATCCTCCTGCCTCTACCTCCCGAGCACTGGGATTAAAGGTGCATGCCACCAATGCCCGTTGTGATGGCTACCCTTGGTTGTCAACATGATTATACCTGGAATGAACTACAATCCAGAAGTGGACGGCTCATTTGTGATGGGATCCTGAGGCAGGAAGGCACACCTTTAATCTGGGCCACCCTCCCATGGAAGCCTATATAAGGACAAGGGAAGAAGGAAGGTGCTTCATCTGCTTGCCCTCACCTACTAGCACATCCACTCAGTCACTGGCATTGAGCCTACTTCTTCAGGATCCCAGCACACACACAGAAGAGCAGCTGAGACAACCAGCCTCACAGGGCTAGGCGACTACTAGATTCCTGAACTTTCCATTCACGGCTAGCCATCGTGGGACTGCAGCCTGTAAGTCATCCCAATAAATCCCATCTGTGACCCTCGAGAGCTAGTACACCCTCTGAGCTTACTTCCCCATCTACTACCAGTGGTTATGACTGCTCTTGGTAACAGGCACTATGACAACGCATTCAGGGGCTCAGTGAACATGAACTGTGCATGTGGATGCGAACAGTTCAGCAGAACAAGCATGGTCACACTGATCTCCAGCTTCATGGGAAAATCCTGGCACCAGTAGTTTAACTGCCCTCCTGCCCTAAGAAAAATGTCAGCAGCCCGCTGCTCACCAGGTCCAGAAGCTAATTTTGCAAGGTTGTTTGGGTGAGTGGGGAGTTTGACCCCTTGGAGGGAGATGAAGGGTTAGAATATGCTCAGCTCCTGGGTGATGAGTCTGAGCCCTGATAAAAGGCAGGGCTGAGCAGACATAGGAGAGGCAGGGCTTCCTCAGAGGTTAGAAATCCTTGTTACTAGAAGTCAGGGAAATACCTGGGGTGGCGGCTGTTGGGGAAGGTGATGGACAGTGGCTAGCATTCTACCCTTGAATTCCCACAGGAGCAGGGCATCTTCTAGGCTGGCCACTGTCCTCAAGCCATTCATAAACTGGCTGTAACTTTCTAACATGCCCAGAAGGAAAGCAACACTCTGTAGGTTCCCATCGCTTGTTCCCGTCACCCACTAGCAGTAGCAGTACTGCTCTGACCTGTGCTCTGTCACTGACTCCTAGTGACCCTTCTCTAAGGCAAATGTCACTCTTCCCATTGTGCCTGTGAGAAAACAATCTTAGGGAGATTAAGCCATTTGCCCAAGTTCGGTAAGCCAGTAAGCAGTGGTGTCTAGATGCTAAGCTTAGTGCAGACTTGGTTTGATCTGGTCTCACTATGCAGCTGCCTCAGTATTGGCCCTGGCGCAACACTTGAGAGCAGCTCTATTGCAAACCCTGGCCATCTTGCTGGAAGGGCCCCAGTATGGCATGGCACGGGGCATCACATGGAAACAGGAAATACATATATGTGATCTGTAGCTTCTGCTCCCCTCCTCCTTTTAATTGTTTTAAAAATTATTTTATTTCATGTGTATGGGAGTTTTGGGTATGTATGTCCCTGTATCTTGTGTATGTCTGATGTTCAAAAATAGAAGAGGGCATTGAGTCCCCTAGAACTGGAGTCACAGATGGTTGGGAGAAACTGTGTGAGTGCTGGCTGGTTTTGTGTCAATTTGACACAAGCTAGAGTCATCTGAAAAGAGGGCACCTCAACTGAGAAACTAAGATCCAGAGGTAAATTTTTTTCTTTTCTTTCTTTCTTTCTTTTCTTTCATTTTCTTTCTTTTCTTTTCTTTTTCTTTTTTCTTTCTTTCTTTCTTTCTTTTTTTTTTGTTTTTGTTTTTTAATCAAAACAGGGTTTCTCTGTGTAGGCACTCTGTAGTCCAGGCTGGCCTTGAACTCAAAGATCCACCTCTACCTCCCAGGTGCTGGGATTAAATGCCTGTGCCACTACCACCCCGCTGCCATCAATCACTAATCAAGAAATGCTCTACAAGCCAGGAGGTGGCGGCACATGCCTTTATTTCCAGCACACAGGAAGCAGAGGCAGTGGATTTCTGTAAGTTTGAGGCCAGCCTGGTCTACAGAGCTAGTTCCAAAACAGCCAGAGCTGTTACAAAGAGAAACCCTGTTTTGAAAAACCAAAAAAAAAAAAAAAAAAAAAAAAAAGAAGAAGAAAAAAAGAAAAAGAAATGCTCTGCAGCCAAGAAGTATAAGCCAAATAAACTCCTTCTTCTCAAGTTGCTTTGGTCATGGTATTTCATCACTGCAATAATATACCTGATGAAGACAATGTGAGGGTTGAGAATTGAAACCTGGGACTTTTGGAAGAATAGCCAATGCTCTTAACCATTGAACTATCTCTTCTTTTAATTTGCACATATGTATGTGTGGGTGCACATATGACCCGGCCCATACATGGTCACTGAAAGCTTAGACAAGTCAGTTTTTCCTTCTGTCATGTGGGTCCTGGGGATGGAACTCGGGTCATCACACTTGGCGGTGATCACCCTTACCCACTGAACTACCACCACAGCCCAGTCCCTATGAGTTGGAATCAGCTCTACGTTAGCTGAGGGCTTTGGGGCAGGTGATGTCATCCTTCTGAATCTCATTGTCCCCTGTGCAGCATAGCCAATAGCAGGGCCACCCCCTGGAGGCATGAGCTGCCAGCTGGCCCAAGACAAATCAGTCTGGGAAACAGTCTGGGAGTGGCTCAAAAAGCTAGCCAGGATCACCCTAGACCTTGCAAAAACACCCCTACAACGGACACAGCAGACACCTGTGCCTTCCCTCTTTCCAACAGCCCAGGGAGATGTGAATCCAGTGCCCATCACAGAGGGGGAGGGGGGGCGGGGAGACAGAACATGCCATACACTGAAGGGGTTCAGAACATGCTACCTGCCAATATGGCCCTGAAGACTTTAAGCAGAAAGCTGTTGAGAAATGGCTTGTACAGGATAGACTGTTGTTCTCCTAAACAGATCACAGACATTTCCGGTGAGAGGAGCCCGACCCTGCCTCTCCTCTCCTTGGAAGACAGAGGGACGCTGAGAGGAGCCTGCGTGGACAAGCCTGATGACAGTTCCCCACTGTGGCCCTTAGCTATACACCCATCACTCTCGTCTCTGAATTTCAGCTCTTCATTTCCTTACCCAGCCTTCCCATGTCACAAAAGTGTATATACAATGAGTGCTTTGCATGTTCCTCTTGTTACTCTGTCTTCTGTCACAAGGATCCCAGCTGAGAACTTAAAAAGTTAGAAGGAAAATCTATCTTTCAAGTCGGGTATGAGGCACACACCTGTAATCCCAGCACTTAGGAAACTGAGGCAGGAGAATCATGAGCCAGCCTGGGCTACACAATGAGGCTCTGTCTTAAAATACCAAGAAAGGCCAGGCATGATGAGGGCAGAGGTAGGTTGAGTTCCAGGCCAGCCTGGTCAACATAGCAAATCCCAGCCAACCAGGGTTGCATAGCAAGATTGCGTCTGGAAATCAAAACAAAAACAACAGCGAGGAAGGAAGGGGGCAGGGGAGACGCTCAGCAGGTTGTTGCTTAAGCTGTCAACTTGACACAAACCTAGTTACCCCTGGGGAGAGGGCATCTCAAGTGAGGAATTGCCTCCATCAGATTGGCCCTGGACAGGTCTTGATTACTAATTGACTGGAAGGTGCAAAGCCCACTGTGGGGGTACTGTCTCTGGGCAGGTGGGTGTGAACTGTAAGAAAGCAAGTGGCTAAGCCAGGAAGAGCTATCCAGTAACACATTCCTCTGTTGTGGCTACTTCAGTTCCTGCCTCTAGGCTCCTGCCCTGGGTTCCTACCCTGGCTTCCCTCCATGGTGGGCTGTGATGTAGAAGTGTAATCCACATAAACCTTTCCTCTTCCAGTTGCTTTTGGTCACCACACAACAGAAAATAGGAGTAGCTGGTAAAGCACTTGCTTTGCAAGTGTGGTGGCTTGACTGAATGGCCCCATAGGCTCATATATTTGAACTGTCATCAGGAAGTGAGAGTTACTTTCCAGGGATTAGGAGGTGTGGCCTTATTGGAGGAACTGTGTCACTCCCAGGGTCTCTCTCTTCCTGCTGACTTTGGATCTAGATGTAGAGCTCTCAGCTAGTTTTATGGCACCATGCCTGCCTGCTTGCTGCTATGCTGCCCACAGTGACAGATTAAACCTCTGAAACTGTAAGCAAACCCCAGTTAAAATCTTTCATAAGAATTGCTGGAGTCTTGGTGTCTTCTCATGCTTATTAAGAGAACAAGCATGAGGAACAGGGTCTGGATCCCAACACCTACTTAACAGCTAGACATGGGCACACATCTGTAACTGTTGGGGGTATCTTAGTTACTTTTCTATTGCTATGATAAAGCGCCACAACCAAGGCGAAATAAAAGAAATACATTCAACTGGACTTTTGGTTTGAGAGCGTTAGAGTCGGTGATTGCAGTATGGTGTTGACTGGAGCAGCTGAGTGCTCACATCAGAGAGAGAGAGAGAGAGAGAGGAAGGGAGAGGGAGGGGGGAGAAAGAGAGCAAGCACTGGAATCTAATGAGTCTTTTGAAACCCCAAACCCACCCCCAGTGACACGCCTTCAACAAAGCCACACCTCCTAATCCCTCCAAAGTAACTGTCACTTCCTGATGACCAAACATTCAAATATATGAGCCTACGGGGCCATTCATATTCACACCGCCTCACAGTGTAGAGACAGACATATTCCAAGGGTCACAACCTTCTTCAGCCCTCCAAGAAACCATTCAGCTCTATTTTCACATACCCAAGTCTCTGGGCCTCTTGGCTTCTTGCATGGGAGTGGGCTGCTCAGTCTTATATGCACAGTGGAAGGGAAAAGCACCTTTAAGAGCTGCCTGGGCCTAGGCTGGTCCCTGGGCTGAGGCAGGAAGAACATAGGCATCCTCATTGCCCTATTTTGCAGCTATGACCCTGGTCTCTGCACTAAGCACTCCTTGCTGCGTCAGAGGGGCTATCACATCGCCTTGCTGTGTAAGAGGGGGACACCATCACCTAGGAGGCTTGGAGAAGGTTCTAGGAGGCCCTGGCTTACCAACCGTATGAGATAAGACCAACATTTACTTAGGAGTCCTTGTTCAAAGTGTCTCTCAACCCTGACTTGCAGGCTTCCTGGTGTTCTCTGCACTCTACCCTCAATCCTTCACTTTAGACCAGAGACCAAGCTGACAGGAGTCTCCTCCTTTCCCACCAGGGGGCGCGCACGGACCTTGCAAAGCCCTCCCAAGGATCCGAGGGACGCCCTGGCCTGTAAATGACCTTACTACCCTGGGGAGCCGGGTCCTGGCCCCTAGGTTTTCTGGTCTAGGAAGAAGGAAGGGGTGGCTGGGGAAAGCTTCTCAAGCTCTCTCTTTTTAAAATTATTAACATGATTTATTTTTAAAATGTAATATTTAATTTTTTGAGAATTTCATGTACATGAGTTGCCTGGGAATCTTCTTTGAAAGCAGGTTTTAGTCCGGGTCTGAGTCCGGGACAAGCACTTCTGATAGGCTGACGTCCTTGTTGCTGGTTTTGGCTCTGCCCATAGATGAATTTCTGACCCTTGTGTCCTGACTCCCTCTGCTTGCCAGGCACCTATAATTCCTGCACTTGGGAGGGAGGCAAGATGACTGTGTCAAGTTGGAGGCCAGCCTATAGTGAGTTCTAGGTCAGCCTGGACTACATAGTCAGGCCCTGTGTCAAAACACAAACCAACCAACCAAATCCTCCTGCACAGTGGCCTCTTGTGTGCACTTACTCCTTCGTTCATCAGAGGCCTTCCCTGGGCCTCTGTGCTAGGGAGAGATAAGACTAGGTCCTACAGATGAGTTCAAGGACACAGACACTGGGGAGAAGGAAGCTGGGTAGGAACAGGGGTGCCTAGGTGTGAGGAGGTCAGGGAAGACTTCCCCCATCCCTCCCAGGTGAAGAGATTCCACTACCTGTGCCTGGTGAGTGCACAGGAGTGCCAGGCAAAGGGGAGGTAGATAAGGTCAAGGCCTTTCCAGGGGGCGGGGCAAGCAAGACCCAGAGAAGAGCCAGTTGGCCACAAAGATGAAGCACTTATCCAGTGACAGGGGCTGCACACACAGATGTATCCACAGGCACAGTGATAAATACACACACCTCAGAGGGACAGATGTGGGCAGGAAGCAGCACCTAAAATGGTTTTTTGGGAGTCATGGGATTTGAGGCGGGCTCTTCTACGCAGCCCAAACAGGTCTAAGTATCACAGACATCCTTCTCCTGCCTCAGCTTCCTGAGGGCTGAGATCATAGACTCACACCACTGTACCTGATGGAATGGCAATTCTTACTCAAGGAACTTCCTTGCCTTTCCATATGACTAGGATGCTGTAATGGTTTGCATGGCAGCCTATTGCTGTCTTCTACTCAACAGCCAAGGCTCCATGTTCTCCAAATTTTATAGTCACCCCAGCCCTAACTCTGGGCCTCCAGAACAAAAGACCTGACCCCTAGAAAGTGTCTTACCCACACCAGACCCACACCCATGCATTTGCTTCCCCGCCTGTGACCCTGTGTTGTCCTCCAAACACTAATCAAGGGTCTAGAGACAGACACACATGCATGGGGTCTGACTCTGAGATTGAGTTCTTGAAGGTTGGGGTGTGTTAGGAGGTCTACCAAGTGCCAAGGTCCTAGATCTCCTGGCCTGCCCTCCACCCCAAGGCATTCACCCATCCTTCCATCCCTTCAACTCTCTGAGCACCAGCCATGCACCTGCCCCAGGCAAGGCCCAGCCAGAGTGATGTCCAGTCCTCACAATGAAGCCCAGGGCCACACTTACAACAAGGAGGACACTGGACACATGTCAGGCTTATGGTGCCTTATGGTGCCACATGGACAAAATGGCTGGGGCTCTGAAACCCAAAGCCAGAGAGGAGACATCCCAAGCTGCAGGATCTGAGTTCCCTAGATCACATGGACAGCTTTCCCAAAGAGGAGGGAACACAGATAGGAGACTTTAACAGACCATCAGATTTGTGGAGATAGGTTAGGGGCCCCCCTGGGTGCTTATTAGATGTTTGTTAGCATGATACAAGCTAGAGTCTTCATCTGGGAAGAGGGAGCCTCAGTTGAGAACACACCTCCATCAGAGTGGCCTGTGTGGCATTTTCCTAATGATCGGTGTGGGAGAGCTCAGGGATGGCGCCACCCCTGAGCAGGTGCTCCTAGGTTGTATAAATAAGCAAGCTGAGCTGTGGGGGGAGCAAGCCAGTACACTGAGTCCCTCCATGGCTTTCGCCTCAGTTCCTGCCTAGGCTTTCCTTCATAATAGACTGTACCTGTAAAATGAAATAAACCCTCCCCTCCCCAAGTTACTTTGGTCATGGTATATTATCGCAGTAACAGAAAGTGAACTAGACACCCTGTCTCTACTCGCGTGTCCCAGGCCCCTCCCTTGCATATCCATGTGTACACACATACACACCCGAGCCCTGGACTCTACCTGGGCTTGTTCAAGCTTCCAGCCCTGCCACCTCTCACCCTGAGATGGTCACACCACATGACCTCAACTCACCTGAGGCACCTCCCTTTTCTCACCCTTCCAGGCACTAGAATGAGGCCAAATAAGAAAGCTCCTTTCCCAGAAGCAGGCCTCAGACTGAAGCACAACCCCTGGCAAGAAGTGCCCCTTCACTCTGGGGTGGAGCCATGGACGCCCCAGAGTAGCATGGGGTGGCCTCTATTTCTCCTGCAGGGATAGTGCAGGGAAGTGAAAGGGGACATAGCAGGGAGCACCCCATTCATTTCTGTGTCTCCTCTCCCAGCAGTAGAGGGGAAGTGTCACCCTCCTCAGGAGGCATGGCACAATTTTCTTTGCCCCTCTTAGCTTTATTTTACCCCTTCCCTAGCTCATGCCCTCTTGCTGTCCCCCAAGCATGCCAGGACTAATCTGGGTGACCAAGACAGTATGCCAGAATGACAGGGCTTTTCTTTTTATTTCTTAAGATAGTGTCTCATGAGACCCAGCTAGCCTCTGAGTCTCTGTGTAACTGAGGATGACCTGGGATGCCTAACCCTCCTGCCTCTCTCTAAGTGATGAGATTACCTGGCCCATGCCTAGGTGAGTATTGAACTCGGGGCTTCTCACCTGCTAA
The DNA here is from genome assembly GCF_943737965.1 of Phodopus roborovskii. NCBI lineage: Eukaryota > Metazoa > Chordata > Mammalia > Rodentia > Cricetidae > Phodopus > Phodopus roborovskii. The sequence continues at coordinate 76,460,179 of NW_026126418.1, forward strand.
CCAAGAACTCCTCCAACTGAGCCACAGCACCAGTCTAACATGTAATTCCTAAAGAGACATCATAAAAAAACAGGGCCACCAGCCAAGCAGAGGTGGCGCACACCTTTAGTCCCAGCACTCAGGAGGCAGAGGCAGGTGGATCTCTATGAGTTTGAGGCCAGCCTGTTTTACAAGAGCTAGTTCCAGGACAGCCTCCAAAGCCACAGAGACACCTGTCTCAAAAAAACAAAAACAAAACAAAACACCGCCTCCTTTTTGTCACCTGGAGAACATGTGGCACTCAGCCATGTTTTCCTTCCAATCGCACGTTTTTACTAATTTTTTTTGTTTGTTTATTCATCTATTTGAAACTAAAGAGGGGTTTGTGGCATAGGCGAGCTGTCTCAGCAGCAAGCCCTCCAGCACTAACAAGCCTTCATAAATCAGGTGGAGCTTGCTGACAATCCTGATGGCCTGCATTCAATCTCTAGAGCCCACATGATGGAAAGAGAAGCAACTCCCACATGTTGTCCTCTGATCTTCACATGTGCTCTGCGTTGTATGCATGCCCCCCAACACACACACACACACACACACACACACACACACACACACACACACACACACACACACTGCTACCACAGACAGGGTTTCCAGGCTACTATGATGATTAAGGATCAACAGCTCTTCAAGAACCTTTCAAGTTTTTGGTGCCAGATTGGGACTCTAAGGCACCTCACCATGTGGAGTGCTGAGCTGTTGACCTCCTCGTGAGACCAATCCACTGCTGAGGCACCCAGACTCAAGGATTGAGCCACTGCTGGTATCTTAGCCTCTCGGCTATGATTCAGCCATTGCTGCTATTTTAGTGTAACTGACTTAATAAATTCTGTAAGATATACTAATAAATATCCACCCCATTATTCTTTTTCCTCTAGAGAACCCTGGCTTATACATGGCACACTCCAACAATGTCCTTGAAGATATATGAAGTTTTATTACTTTTATGTGCATCTTCAGGCAGTGGAAGAATGGTATGTTTATTTTTTTTAGTAGTCTTGAGTTTTTTTGCTTTATATATTTTGAGGCTCTTATTGGTTGTGGCAAACTTAGAATTGTATCTGCTTGATAAATCGTTTTCTCCTACTCCTTATCTTTAGCATGGCTTTTCTCTCTCCTGATGGCTGGAGTCTTCCTGATAGAATGTTTGCTCGACACATGCTCTCTCTGTTTCTTTATCCCTATGCTTGCCATGCCTCCACTATAAACATCACATGTTGTTGTTTTTAATCTAATATGATAGTGTTTGTCTATTGCAGCATTTAGTCTGTTTATGTAATGTAATTTCTTATATATTTGACTTCGGCTTCCCCATCTCACGCCCTGTTTCTGTGTGCCCCACCTGTTATTTTTCTCTCTTTTTCTTGTCTTGTCACAACACCCTGGACTAACACAGTGGCAGAAAGAAAGTGCTTTTCAAAAGTGACGGGGTCCTGGGGAGATACTTCAGCTGGTAAAGTGCCTGTCCCTCAAGCATGAGGACCAGAGTTCAGATCCCCGGAACACATGTAAAAATGTTGTATAAGGTTACAAACGTCTGCAACCTGAGCACTGGAGCAGTAAGGGCAGGTGGATCCCCACAGCTTGCAGGCCAGTCAGTGTAGCCAATTGGTGAGTGGGCTCATTGAGAAGCCCTGTCTCAAACAATAGGATGGAGAACAATGACCTCTGACTTCTGCATGCTCATCCTTATGTGACCACACACAGATACGCACTTGCATACACTACATACATGTATACATATATACATACAAAATGAAAAGTGAAGAGGAAATACAGACATTTCATACAAATAAAAACCAACTAATGTATCACCATCACACCGACACCATTAGTGAAGAGGGATTTCTGGGGCTGAGAAAATGTCCCAGACAGAAATATATAGATAAGGAGGAAACAAAGGCCAGAGAAGAAAATATTGGTTAATTTCAACAAATCTGTCTGGGCAAAACAAAGATAACAATGCCATGTGGCGTTTGGAAAATGAAAGAAGTCCAGTGCCGGGCAGTACCAGATAACACCAGCACGGGACGGATAAATGGGGCTTCATTTTTGAAGCATTCATAAATGAGGTCCTGCATTTTTGCACCAATGATAAGGATGTCCATAGTCATTTGCATTGGACTTGCTGCACTGTGCTGGTTTTAGGACAGCCTAATAAATTAGTAAAACAGTAACATGATCAATATAAACACCAAACCAACCCAGAATGAAGTTTTAAAGGGATGTATATGTATATACGATAATTGTGACTTGTAAAACATGAAATATAATCATCAAAGGTAATAAAAAAAAACTGCCATTGAATGTGGCTTCAATTCTTGGGCTTGGAGAGTGGCCAGTGACTAAAACACAACATTGATGTGATCCACAGAATACAAAGATGCCAGGCGGGCCAGGCAGCCAGACTTTATTCCCAGATCTGAAGGTGGATCCAGGGGGCTGCTGAGGCTAACTAGCCATATGGCCAACCTCTGGGTTCACCCAAGAGATCCTACCTCAATGAATAGGGAGAGAATAATCAGTGACAGAAGACACCTCATACCAACCTCACATCTCTACATGCACACCTACAAATGTGCACTCCCATGTACAGGAGCGCATGCATGCACACATACACACACCTGCATACATATCACATACCCAAACACATACAATTTCTCTGTGTAGCTCTGATTGTCCTGGAGCTCCCTCTGTAGCCCAGGCTGGGATTAAAGGTGTGCATCACCACATACAAAGTTTCAAAGTTTACTTAAATTAGGCAGTAAGCACACAACATTCTCTTCAACATTCACAGACTTTAATATGTCAAATATTCTTTAGTCTCTGCCCCTTGGTTAGCAAAAATAAAGTTAAAAAGCAAAACAAATTTCAGGATAAGGCATGCATAATATGATTTCAGTTGTATATACAACACACACACACACCATTTTCAGTAGAAAAAGCTCTGAAGCCTATTTGACAAAGTGCAATCCATGTTTAACTTGTCAGTTTAAGAGGTGATAATTCTGAAAACAAAACAAAAACCACTGTCCGTTTTTGTCTCATCTAGAACCCATGGCATTGACATATTTTCATTAGATATGTATTACTTCATAATTGCCAATCACCAACAGACCAATGATGTTTTTATTTTGAAGAAGTGAATTAAAAATGCATCGTGGAAGCCTGTGTATAACGGAATGTGCTTAGCTGGGCCTGGTGGCACAGGTTTATAAGCCCAGCTACTCAGATGACTGAAGCAGGAGGATGAGTTCAAGACCTGCCTGTGCTACAGAGTGAGTGTAAGTCCAGCCTGAGCAATTAATGAAACCCTGTCTCAAAAAAAAAAAAAAAAAAAAAAAAAAAAAAACTTTTAAAGAAAAACGAAAAGAAAGTAAAAACATAAAGGGTATTCTGGGCTCAATGGAATGTTCCACTTCCTGTTGTGTTGGCCTGCCTCTCCCACATGGTGGCACTGGTAGGCCGCCAGCTGCTTCCAGCCCCTGGACCTTGGTGAGCAGATAGATTTCTTCAGCATCCTGCCTCACTAGGTGGCATCCGGAGCACAGACCCTCAGTAAGTCAGCCATCCCTGTGGGCGGCTCAAATGGCTTCTCATCTCCCAGCGACAGGCCTGATTACTGGATCACACCCAGATGGCTGTTTGGGTCCACTCTGGAGGTAATGAATTCAAAGTCCTGGAGGAGCCCAAGCTGTAGTGACCCATTCCCACCTGTCATGGGCGCTTTCAGAGAGGTCTGTGGTGAGGCAGTTGGTCCCAGCTCCCTCTGCATGGAGACCTTGTGCTTTGACCTCAGTCTCTGAGCAAGTGGGTATTTCTCCTCAGGGCATTCCACAGCACCCCTTCACCCCCAGGAGAAGGTCACGTTCCTAAGCTGGCTTCGGGGACACTCCCCCACCATTTCCCCTCTCTGGCAGTTATCTTCTCTTAACATCCCATCCTCCATCTTCCTGGACGCCTCTCCTCCCTTCCACCTGTCAGGATTTTTCTCTTTGGGTTTCTGCATGATGCTCTCATTCTTGCAAATGCTCTTCTACTCCCTGTAGCTTAAATACTGCATCCTTCTGGAATTCGCCCCAGCTCCCTCCCTCCCAACATTACACTTGATTTTGGCCATATGTTGGGCAGAGTCCCATGAGGAATCAGAGCCTGTCTGCCTGGATCATCACCTTTACCCTGTGCCAGGACCTGGGGCACCCAGCAGGCACTCACATGTCCCTGCATTGTATGAAGGTTGGAGAGCTGGGGGGGGGGAGGGCACTTCCTTCAGAGGAACATGATAAAGGCACCGTCAGGGACCCTGGTGGGGTGGAGTGGAGATGGTAGACTAGAATAGAAGACAATTGCCCAGTCTGGGCCTGCCAGGGCCCTGCTGCCTGTGAATACAAACCAGGACACCTGGCATACAGTTTCCCATCAGATCGATGCCCAAAAGCCTGGCCTTTTTCCAGCACATGTCTCCCAGACCCCAGTATGATGGACAGCTTCCTGATTTTACATTTCTTCTCTATCTGTTTCTTCTCAGTGTACCCTAGGTGGACCCTTACCCAGTGTAGCCCAGGGTGGACCTTCACCCATCCATCATCAAGGGCTTGGTTGGCTTCTAGGGGTATGAGGATAACTTCATTCCCTTTTCAGTTCCTCAAACTAGCAGACAGCTGTTCTTCTGTCCCTGTGTCCATGTTGCTCCCTCAGCCTGGGCAAGCCATGTTTCCTACGGGATGTGTGTGAACTCCTTCCGTTTCTGCTTATGTCCCCTTTCTTCCAGGAAGCCGTCCCTGGTTTGGTGTCCTTCTTTGGGGTTCCCACAATCAGATAAGCTTCTTTGTCTCTATCCAGCTGCCACCATGTAGCCCTCACTGGTGACCTGCTTTTTGTTGTAATAGTCAGGGTTTGATCCTTACTCTTGGGCTTCTTGACACCCCCTCTCCCTGAGTCCACCATCCTTACTGAATCCCCAGACTTTGAGGGTCTCCTGCTCCTGAGCCATTTCCTGCCTCATGCTGGCTCCCCTCCTTGAGCAATTTTTCCTCACTCCCACCCTCTCAGCACACTTGTATCCTTCGATTTTTCCATCTGCTCTGTCTTCTGGTGCTGCCTCCAGACATACACCTTTCAATCCCATTTGCCCCTGAAAGGCATGGCCCTGTCCCCAAACCTCAGGCTCAGCTTACACTGACTGCCAGCCTCTCTACTGCATCCCAGCTCTCAGAGTGCAAAGCAAGCTCAGCCACTCCAGTGTCCTTCACCCATAGACCACACTCTCCACCCTGGGAACTAGGGACCTTGTGTCCATTTCCCTTCCTCTTATCATCCCACAGCCAACTAACTCATCAGGAAAGCCAGTGACTGCTGGGAGAATGTACCAGAGTCCCATGCCTTCTCACATCCCCTTGGTCTTAGATCTCTTGTTGGGGTAAGTTCAGTTCCCTCATCCCAGTCCATACATCAGCTCTGTCTCCGTGAAGTCTGTTCCCAATGGGGAAGTCAACCTGTAAGTTGGCTTACTCTGTTTAAAATTTTCCCTGGGCTACCTCCCCTCAAGAATACACAAGAGCCCCTCCTGAACTCCTGGTCCTCGGGAGCTGACCTGGGCCTCTACTGTTTCATCAACAACCTCGGGGCCTTTGGCCTGGTTCTTGGCTTCTGACTGTCTTCCCCATTACTACACAGCACCCCTGCTCTTCCACTGAGATCTCTGTTCAATGAGGTCTCCCTGGATTAATCTCTCCAAAGCCACTCCCCAGCATTTTCCATCTCCTCCCTGGCTCACTCATCACTTCTGACACATCACTCTTGTCTATGTATGTGTTCATTATCTGTCTCCTCTACCAGACTCTAAGTCTGGGAGGGCAGGGATTTTCTTTTCTCATATGTTGGCGTCTCGGTGCCTAGAACAATATGGGATATGCTGTAGACTCTCAACAAACAGTTGCCAAGTTAATAACCAAGTCCATCTTCACCAGAAAGTGAAGACCCAGACATCAGGGACATAGCCTGAGACTCAAGTTGTAAGAAATGCTCAGTGTATGTTAGTTGCATTGGTGAAAGGTTGGATAAATGGGCCAGAACACTGACTGTCCCCAAGGGCTGTCACTTGGGCAGGTGTTTACCCTGAGTCTGCAGGAGTAAGCAGGGCTGTCCACCCTGGAGTTGCCCTGATTCCTGAGCCATTCAGGATCATTTGCGATAGAAGTCCCAAATTCTGTCTGGTATGGTAGGATTTCTCCTCTCTGCCCAGGTCCTGGAGAATTGCTTTCCCTCTTCCCAACAGTCCAGGATGCCATGCTGATCCCCATGAATCTCTCAGGCCCCTTAGCAGATGAACTCTGCTTCTGAGGTTCCCTCGGGTGTGGACAGGGGTGTGGGTCTCCATGGCACTGTATGTTATCATGCCAAACAGGGGCTGGCCAGGTATGTGACAGCAGGGAGGTGAAGATCAAAGAGGAAGATGAAGTTGCTAAGCCTCATCACAGAGAAGTGGAGGACCGGCCATAGCCATGAGAATGATGGAGCCTTGGATAGGAGGGTGCCTGTGGGTCTACAACTGTGTATCCTGGAAATGTGCTGGAATCACACTTAGCCACCCCCTAATTGTGATCACCCCAGAGTAGGGAGCAGGGCTTGAAATAAAACTCAGGTTGCCCAGTTTGATGGCACATACCTTTAATCTCAAAACCTCAGAGGCAGAGGCAAGTGGATCTCTATGAGTTCAAGACCAGCCTGGTCCACACAGTCAATTCCAATACAGCCAGGACTACACAGAGAAACCCTGTCTCAAGTTAAAAACAAAACAAAACAAACGCTCTGTTGTTGATTCTTCTATCTAATGACCCACTAAGTTCATAACCATACATAGACACTGATTTTTATGTTTCCATCTTCAACCCTATGGAACTCACTATGTAGCTCAGCCTGTCCCCAAAACTCAAGCAATACTCCTGCCTCAGCTTTTCTAGTTCTGAGAAAATAAGCATGAGCTATTATAATGTTCTAAAATATTTCTCTTGTGGATATGTCAATGTTTGACCTCCACACATGGCTTCCCAGCTTCACGGTGAGCAATGGTCTGATCTGCACGAGGGTGAGAAGAGGCCACGTTGGATGGATGGTAGCTGATCACCAGCAGAAAACACTAGTTGTCACCCTCCAGCCCCAGCAACCTGAAAGCCTGGCCCTCGCATTCTTTTTTACCCAAGGGTAACACAGTTTCTCAGCATCCCCAACACAGACACAGGTCAGCAAACTACAACCCATAGAGTCCTTCAGGCGTCAAGTGGTTGAAGAGAAAAACCAAGGAAAAAATATTTCATGACATAAGAAAATGGTAAGAGCCAGGCAGTGGTGATGCACAACTTTAATCCCAGCACTCAGGAGGCAGAGGCAGGCAGGTTCTTTGAGTCTGAGGACAATCTGGTCTACAGAGTGAGTTCTAGGGACAGCCAGGGCTATACAGAGAAACCCTGGAGAAAGAGAGAGATAAAAAGAGAGAGAGAAAGAATGACAAGAAACTCTTTCAGTGTCTATTTGTATGTGTGTGTCTGTGTTTACATGCCTGCATGAAGGTGCCTATGCCTTGCATACAGGCATAGAAAGGAGAAAAGGATATTGTATTTTCCTTTTCCTTTGAGGCAGGGTCTCTCCCTGAAACCGGGCTCTGCTAAGCTGAAAACCTGCAAGCTCCAGCTACTCTCCTCTTTCTACCCTCCTCAGAGCTGGGGTTATAGGCAATTGTGGGGGTGTCCTGTTTGTTTCATGGATGCTGGGATCTGAACCCTGCTCCTCATGATTTCAGATCAAATGCTCTTAACTGCTGAGCCATTTCTCTAGCCCTGAAAGTAATGTTTTATTGGTCCACAGTCACACCCACTCATTTGGGAGTTGTTCATAGCTGCTTTCCAGTTACAATGACAGAACTGAGTAGACCCTCAAAGCCTGTAATATTTATTGTGTGGCTCCTCTGGCATATAACTTGCCTGCCCTGTGATGGATAAGCTTGTGTGGTCTGGCACCCTGGACTTGGTTCTTGTGTGTCCCACCCTCCAAAGGCCCACAGTAAAAGAGCATCTGAAGCCCTCTTGTCATGGTGGGCAGCCTCACCACACCGTGATGCTTTGAGCCCCTCTCCCATGGTTGGAGATCTCCATGGCTGGCACTCTGGCTGACTCATTCCCAAGTCTCCAGTCTTTGGCACCGTCCTCGGGCAGCATTTGCTGAATTGCACAGACTTCTGTTGTTACCCATCTGTAAACACTTCAGGTTCTTGTGGTTTTTCCTGACTTGCCTGAACACTAGCCAAGAGGCCTGGTGTGTGTGTGGGGGGGGGGGGTCAGGTGGACTGCACAGATCTGAGTTCAGGTCAGGAAATCTGGTAATTCAGGGGCTTCCCTAGACACACTCTGCCTGGCCAGGCAGGTGATAGCCAAGACCAGCTGGGCAGCAGTAGTGGGAATAGGCATGGTGTGACTGCCCAGCATTGCCTGGAAGAGAGGGAAGTTCTTGTTCTAGGAGGCAATCCAGCAGAGTGTGGGCAGGGTATCATGGAAAATTGCTGTTTTGTAGGAACATGTCATAGATGGGGTCTCTAGTGGCTGCTAACTTGGGTATACCTATGGCTCTCTTGAGTGGTGACCAAGGCTAAGCCCTTGATGATTGATGGAAGAGGAAAAGGACCACCCATGGGTACATGCTTGCACACTATCCCTGCATTAACTTAACCACTGGCCCACTATCTGACTGTCACTGATTATGCCAGGGCTTTCAAGGACACAAATCCAGCCAGATCCTGGGACCTCAAGGCAGGCCTCCTATTCGCAGGGCTCTGTGGCTGTAGATGGCCCTGGGGTCAGCTGTTTGGGAAGGACAGTGACTCATCCTCCTTGGCAGCATCCTGAGTGACTGATTCCTTTCTTTAAGAAATATTTGTTTTGCATGTGTATGTGTATATGGTGTGTGTACACATGCATACATATTCATGTGTATAGACATAAGAAAGTCTGAGGCTGACATTGCCTTCCTTCCTTCATCACTCTCTCCACCTTTCCCTGATGAGACAGAGTTTCTTACTAACCCTGGAACTTGCAGTTTTACCCTTGGGTGACATAGCTTGCTCCAAGGATCCTCTGTCTTATTCTATGGGCCCTGGGATTACAGACAGGCCACCATGCCTACCAGGTTTTTTAGTTAAATTCTAGGGCCAAACTACTGTCCTCATGTTCTTATAACAAGAACTTTACCAGCTGAGCCATCTCCCCTTGGATGCTACTCCAATCCCTTCCTTCCTGGAGGTAGTGACTTGCCTCCTATTCCCTGATCCCTGGCTTTTTGGGACAGTATGGTGGGATTCTCTGAGACTGGCAACTCACAGTCCACTGAACAGGCAGCCATGGAAGCCACTGTCCTCAGAAGGAACTCACTATGTGCATGTGGCCTCTCCTTGTCCCTCTACAGTCATGGACAGGGTGGCCTGGATCATGCCACATCAGGCTTGGTATGACTCAGGACTTATTTGATGTATCAGCCATAAAGCTAATGCTTGCCTGAGAAGGAGACTTTTTAATCCAGGACCAGGGAGACAGGGCCCACAGGGGTTCCAGATGTGAACTTGGGTCCTTGGAGTCAGAGCAAAGGCTGGTGAGACAGCTCTTCTAGCTGACTCTTTCCATCTCTATGACCCATACCAGACAACCTCCTTTCCGTGAGGTCGCCACGGAGGCAAGGGTTCAAATGCCAGCTCGGCCACTTCTCAGTCACTGAGTTGGGGGGTGAGGAATTATTGGGGTGCCTTGTGTAGCTTTATGTTCAAGCCCTTCCTGAGAATGGAAGGCCTGAGAAGAGTCAGAGAAACAGAAGATATGCAGGACACAGAAAGGAATAACTTCAGGGGAGCACCCTCAAACCCCAGTGGTTCACTGGATTGTATGCCCAATAAATTAAGGAAAAGACAAAGGATAACTGAACTGTGTTACTTGCCCCATAGTGGGTTTGTGGAGGTCTTCTAAGTGCTCTTCTGAGTGCTTCATGTACAGAATGGAACCTGTGAGGGTGGGGTCTGGGAGAGCTTACACTATTTTAGGAAGTGTGCAGAGAAAATCACCATGGAGGGCAAGGTGAATGGGGGACACTTGAAGTAACCAGCAGCCTGTGGTCAGAGCCAGGATCAGGGTAGAGCTGGGAGCATCTATTCCCACAGAGGCATTGCAGCAGGCCTGGGGTGAGGGGCAAACTCCATGGTGGCATATACCTGTGACCCACCCACTCCAGAAGCTGGGGTAGAAGATACTAAGTTCCAGCCTGGCAATACCCTCTTCTAAAACAAAAAGAGGCTGATGTGTGGCTGGAGTAAGAGGGTGTAGTGGTTTGAATGAGAATGGCCCCCACAGACTTCTATATTTGCATGTTTAGCCCCCAGCTGAACTATTAGGAGGTGTGGCTTTGTTGGGGGAGGATGTCACTGGGAGTGGGTTTAGAGGTTTCAAAAGCCTACACCAGGCCTGGTGTCTCTTTCTCTCTGCCTGACTGTCTTCCAGTAAATCAGGACGTAGCTCTTAGCCTCATGCCTGGTGCCATGTTCCCTGTCATGATGATAGACTACCCTCCGAAGCTGTAAGCAAGCCCCCAATTAAATGCTTCCTTTATAAGAGCTGCCTTGGTCGTGGTGTCTCTTCACAGCAATAGAACAGTGACTAAGACAGAGGGGAAAAGAAAGGGAGAAGGAAGGCAAAGACAAGAAGATGTGGGGACAGAGCCATGCTGGGCAGCTCCCATGGGCAGGTACGCAGTGGGACTAAGAAGGGAGCTTGTGTGCTGAGAGCCACCCAGCAGATGCATAGTGGGCCAAGGCAGGTAGATTGGCACCTTAAGTTCTGAAGTCTGAGCTCTGCCACCTGCACCCAGGCAGTATTAAGAGAGAGCATGCAGCCTGGCCAGACTCCACACCACTTAGCTCAGTGGGAACTGGACACTGGGGCTCCTCCTGGGCTCCATTTGGTTTTAGGCAGGAAAGTTCAACCAGAAAAATCTGGGGCATGAAAACAACCTGGAGGCTGTTGGAGCACATCATACCTCAGTGTATGCAACAGAAACCCATGCCTACATTCTCCAGTTCTGTGAAGTCTTCTTCATTCCTCACAGTCCTATGTGGCTCGCCCCTCCTTGGCAAATGTTTTCTTTGTATCTGCTGAGCTGATCACTAGCCCACGTGCTCCTACTTTACCCTGAACTTACCCTCTTCTTGCTCTCAGATCTGAGTGGTGAGCCTTCCTTCCTTAGATCCAGGTGACCTCCTGACTGGCCAAGCCTAGGACTTGACAGAGCCAGCGGCATCTCCATGCTGGCCTGTGGGTGTGACCTTTCTGGAGGTAAGCGATGACCAGGCTTGTAGCAGGCTCCTGTCCTCTCTCCCGCAAGCCCTCTGCAGGGCTCCCATTCCCTCACTGCTCCTCACTCCTTTTATTTTTTTCCTTTCCTTCCCACTTCCCTCTCACACCTCCTTTTTTCTTTTGATAGGGTCTCATGTAGCTCAGTCTAGCCTCCAGTGTATCAGAGGATGGCTTTGAACTTCTGATCCTCTTGTTGTCATCTCTAGTGCTGGGATTACCATGCTCTGCTTAATGCAGAGCTGGGGATGGAACCCGGGACTTCCTGCATGCAAAGTGAGCATCCTACCAACTAAGCTGCATCCACGGCCCCTATTTAACTCCTTTCTGTGCACAGAGCAATAGGTCCTGGAGGCTGAGCAAGATTTTGCAGTGAGCTGGCCTAATAGGCTGTGTGGGGAACTGCAGGTCTCAGACTGATACCCCATCTAGTCCTTCCTGCTGCTGAGCTCCCTGACCTCTTTGCGTGGCTGCCTGTATTCCTCAAACACCACACTCTACAGCAGAGCTCCTATGCCCAGCCCCAGCCCTCCTCCTGTTGCCTCCCTCAGCTCTCTGGAGCAGAGTAACTACCACAGCAAAAGCCTTCAAGTCATCCTCGACTTTCCCCCTTCTCCGCTGATCATGTGACTGCACCCAAGATCCCCACAGGGGTCTTGAATCTATGCACTTTCCCCTCCCCCTCCATCACCTGCTGGAGTCCCCAGGGTCTTTACCTTCAATTATAGCAGTGCTCCATGTGGCCTCTCTGAGTTCATTCTGATCACTCTCCATGCAGCAGTCAAGGAGCCTCTTGGACCAACCCCTTGCTCCTGCCTACACTCCCCAGTCCACAGAATTCTCCATGAAGCCACCTCTGACCTTCCTCTTGAGCCACTCTTGCACTTGTTTACCCACCCTAAGCACACTGGCCATCATCCAAACCTCTCCCCATCAGCCTTTGCACCGCTCTGCCCACTCCTACATGATGGCCCCTTAGACTTTGTACAGCTGGGCCCATGACATAGCTGCTCAAAAGTATTCCTCTGGGTCCCTGTTTGCTTTCTCAATAGCATCTATCTCTGATAGAAGTGTGCTTCTCCCTCAGCTAGGTTACAAACCCACAGGAAGAGGGATGTTGGCTAGGCCAGGCCTGTACCAGGGCTAGGCCAAGGCCAGTACTTACTGACTCTTAGTAGAGTTTGTAGACTTTTGCTGCCTTCTACAAAGGCAAGACCTTTCTGCCTCAACAACCAAGTATTTACAGCTTATCCTACAGAAGTTACTAGACAGATGTGCATGGGTACATACATCAAGACACTCCCTGCAGGGCTATGGGGTGTAGCTCAGTTGGCAGCGAGTTTGCCTAGAATGCATGAAATCCTGGGTTCAATCCCCAGCACTGAATTGAAAACCAGGCATGGTGCCACATGCCCATGAGTCCAGTACTTGAGGAGTGGAAGCCACAAGATAAGACATTCAAGGCCAACCTTGGCTACACAATGAATTCTTCACCAGCCTGGAGCTATTTGAGACCCTACTTTTAAAAGAAAAAAAAAAAATGATTGTAGGGTTGCTTGTTTGCATGACAACCATCAGTAAAAGTGGTGTTCATAGGTATAGGATTGACTCAACAGTCACAGCCGAAGGGTACAACAGGAGATGAGCCTGATGGCACTGATGTGTGGTGGGGACAAACATTTATCATAAAGGAGTCCTGGAGGGCGGGGACTCTGATAGCATCTGTAAATATGTTTACTGATGGATGGACAAAGTGCCAGAGAACCAAGCTTTGTTCCTTGGCTGGAAAAGAAAGAAGGAACAGAGAGGGCAGCACCCCATGAGACACAGCTAGCATGGAAACCCAGGACACCCTCCTAAGACTCTGCACCTCATTGTGAAAAGCCTAGTCAAACCCTTCAGCGTCCTTGGCTGCAGAATGGGCCCCTGTTCTCTGCACTGCTGCAGCACGCTAAAGAGAGGGCCAGAGCTAGAGGATTAGCCATAACTCTCCCGGGGGCCTGAGAGGCTGGGCCCAGTCTCCTCCTAACCTCACAGTAGCACTGAAAGATGAACAGCTTACTCAGAATCATCCAGCTAGTTAATGGCACAGTCCAGTTATGAGCCAATCACAATACTACCATTTATTTATTTATTTTAAGATAAGGGCTCACATAGCCCAACTTAGTCTTGAACTCATTCTGTAGCTGAGGATGGCCCTAAACTTCTGATCTTCCTGCCTCTACTTCCTAAGTGCTGGAATTGTAGACATACACCACCCCACCAGGCCTGATTTAAGTGCTGCTAGGGATCCAACCCAGCACTTTATTCAAGCTAGCCAAACACTGCTATTTTTATTTGTTATTATTGGCGTGTGTGTGTGCGTGTGTGTGTGTGTGTGTGTGTGTGTGTGTGTGTGCACACGCGCGCGCTCGAGTGGCCTGCATTCGTGTGAAATCAAAGAACAAATTTCAGGAGTTGTTTCTCTCTTTCTTCTGTGAGTTGCACAGATAGCCATTGGGTAGCCATTTTAACAGTCTGCCCCAGTCTCACTATGTAGTTAAGGCTGGTGGCCTTGAACTCACTGTCCTCCTACCAAAGCCTCCCAGGTGCTCAGAATCACAGATGTGCTATAGCTTACTCAGCTTCAGCCCCATCCTATGTCCTATACCCACACTGTGCTGCTCAGAAAGATGTTCTGGCTGCAAGTGAACCCCAGACCCCCCCATGCTCCAGGGCCCGAGGGAACTCACTTATTGGCTGGAGGAATATGGTCCCATTCTCTACACTTAGGCTTCCTCCACCCCAAAACAGCCTTCTCTGGGCACCCTTAGTGGGGAGGTTCAGGGAGCCTGGGGCCCACAGCAGGCCTGGGTAGGGCTGGCTTCCCTGTAATTAAGGCAGGAGACTGGGAGCTAGGATCTTGTCATCCAAGGTGGGAGGAGGGGGTGAAGGAACAGGAGGAGCCTCCTTGTGGCCAGGCTGACCACATCAGCAGCCACTGGCTCTCTGGGAGCAGCTAGGCGGCAGCTGCCAGCTGGGATGGACCTAGTGTAAATGCTGTTGTGGCTCAGCATCACCTTGGCCCAAGCCCATTCAGTGCAGGACAGTACCATGGACTCCTAGCAGGAAAACCTTCATCTGAGTCCTGTAGATGCCTGCCTATCCCCCATCCCTTTCATCTTGATCCCTCTACCCCAACTCTACAGCCATTCCTCCAAAAAAGCAGGTCACTGAGGCTCAGCTCCTAGCATTCAGCAGTGCCCAGGGGCAGATGGCTTCTCCTCTTCCGCAGGAGGTACCACATGTAGGGGAGGTTGGGAAAGAGCTGTTCAAAGGATCACCCAGGCATACCCTGGAAAGGAGGTCAACCTCTGAACAGATGCTTCCAGCTTACTGTGGCCCTTGGAGCAAGCTCACACTCCAATTGTCTCTCTGGTCTTCCTAACTCTGTCTTTGTGCTCTCTCCCCTGTCCAACCTATCCAGATCCTGGTCACATTTCTCCTGCTGGACCCAGATGAGGTTTTTTCTGCTCTGAGCCTGTGGTCCTGGCCTGCAGTGCTTGGACCAGAGTGAGGCTGAGCTAATGACAGTATCTTTGTCTTCCCACTCTCTTGTGGCCTCTCTGGGACACAGACCTGCCCAGGTGACACTCACAAGCTGTGGCCTGGCACATCTCTAAGCTGCATTGTACTTGTCTGTAAAATGGGTTTCTATGAGAAGAAACCCTTAGGAGACTCACAGGAGCCAGCGTGGGTAAACATTCCACATAGTACCATGGTGGGTGGGGGCTTAACAACTTGTAGCCATGTGACCACAGCTCCTCTTGTTGAAGCTATGTTGAAGCTATGAAGCTATGGGCTGAACTATGAAGTTCAGCCCATCCCTGCCCCATCATTCACACTGGCCAGAGTGGCCTTTCCAAGGGAACTGGAATCATGCCACCAACCAGATGTCCTCACTCTCAACTCTTATCTATTCATTCTAGCCACCAGAACAAATCTGTCAAATGTCCAATGTGCAGGCCTTTGTACCTGGCTAACTCCTATGTATCATTTAGGACCCGGCTGAGGGGTCCCCAAGACCATCTCTCTCATTCCAGTGAGCCCCCCTTCTCTGTGTCCTGCACACTCCATTGCAGTAGCTATCATACCTGGATGCTGTTGCCCCTGCAGTGGGCCAGACATGCATCTTGCTCTCTGCTGCAGACCCAGCACAGTACAGTGTCTGGCAAGGACTAGATTTTCAAAAAATATTTAGTGACTGAATGGATGGATGAGTCAATTTCTGCATCCCACACTGCAGGAAATGTCTGAGAACAGATTTGAGTAGGAGGTTCCTGCAAGGCCTGGGAGAAGCCCCTGGGCTTTGGGGCACTAGGTAGTGAACAGCAGACACCCCCTATCTCCTCCCACGAGGTTAGCCTCCCCACCCATTCACACAGGCCCCTGGGGCCCCAGAGCGGCTTCCAGATGTTAAGCCCCATATCTGCCTTACCTCCTAGCTTTTCCATCTGCACTGCTGGACCAGATCTCCGCAGCCAGCATCGCGGGCAGCCAGGCCAACCGTCCCCAGCGTCTTCCTATTTTAGACATCTCGCCGCCTCGGTCCCTTCTAATGTTTCCAGGCAGGCTGGAGGGGAGAGTGGGGGGAGGAAAAAGAGGTTACTGCTACTTTAAATGTACTGTATGAAGGCGAGGGCTGGAAAGGGGCCTGCTTGCAGGAATACCCAGTCATCTAGTTGGAGAAGCTGCCAGATGGAATACAAAAGCAGAAGCTCAGGCGCTCATGGAGACGGCCTCGGTTCATAAATCAGGTGGGGCCGCGGCCCAGGGGCCCACACACCATGGAGCCCGACTCCCTCCTGGACCCAGGCGACTCCTACGGTAGGTGAGCTGAGCCAGCTAAGCGGCTAAGTGACAGTTTGGGATTTTAGCCCACTGCTCCAGCAGACTTTGCTTAGCTTTGGGAGTCAGAGTTGAAGGGGTTGGGGGAGGCAGGCATCTGGGTGCCATTTGGCCCACAGGATCGGGGCAGGCATGGGTGTCCTGGGTCATGGGTCAGGAGGGTGAAGGGTCCCCTTAGACGTGGCATTGGCATGGTCCAGTAACAAGATAGTTTCTTGGCTGCTTGAACTTTGCTCTTAGCCAAGAAGGAAAGAAAGTTCATAGCCCCCTGCTCCTCGGTCTCACTCATGGTCCCCCAGGTCTGCCTGCTGCTGTGGCAAATTCAATTAGTGAGGTCTGTAAAGAAACAGAAATGAGCAGGCAACTAAATGTACCTTGTAATTAAAGGCCAGGGCTGAGCTGAAAGCTGCCAGCTCCTCACTCTGGTACATAAGGCCCCAGGCTGATCTAGCTGGGAAACTGCCCTGCTCAGCTCCCCAGGACCACTGGGAGCCCTGAGCAGAGCTGGAGAAAAGTTGCTGGGGTCAGAGCCCAGACAGAGCAGTTCCCCCCAGAGGTTAGTTACATCAGGCTTGGGACCCAGGGACCCAGGTACCCAAGCTTACTGCCTGGTTGGCTGTCCAGGCTGCTGCCCATTTGGTCAAGATGCTGGCACACAGTCACTGTCTCCCAGCAACAGAGAGCAGTGGGGGGGGGAGTGCAGCTGGGAGGGGGGCAGGTGGAGGGCTTTGGTGGGGAGACAGGGCCTTTAGCCTCAGATGGGGAGGCCTTCTGTGACTAATGGCTTAGGTGAGACTTCTCGGGCTGTGGCCCTTTATACAGTCTACCAAAGAAAGATAGCTCTTTTCCTTTCAGACTCCCTTGCTCCAGCCTGTCTGGCTGCCTGGCCCAGAGTCAAGGCTAAATTCTATTCCTCCTGCAGCAGCCTAGCTCTGTCCATGTTTTTGAGCTGCAGCCCTCAAGGGAGGTGAGCCAGATCCTACCATGGACCTGGCATCTTCAGACAGTCAGTAGACCTATGGGTCACTTAATCCAAGTAACCATCAGAGATCGGAGGGTGGGGGAGGGGAGGGGAATACAGCTTCTGTTCTGGAAGAGGTTTTAGTCTAGAATGGAGGCCATCCATGATTCCAAGACCTGTGTTAGGGGTGGTGTATTACTGATGGGGAGCTGGGATCGCACGGTCTGGGCTGTGAGATAGGCTTGCTGTTTCCGGAATTGTCTACCTCAAATGTGACCTGGTCTGGGCATAACTCATAAAGGCACTTTCATGTTGTCCAAGGAAGACACAGACCCAATCCAACCCCGGGAATTGTGGGGATATGGCATGGTGGCCTGGATCAGTGTAGCCAAGCAAAGTTCTGGTGGTTGAGGAGCTCCTCCCCACCCAGGGACATCTCAGGAGCCCACAGCCCCCCTCTCAGTTCCCTGGGTTTGCTAACAGCAGCCTCTAGGAAGGATGAGGCTGGAAACTGAGGCAGCTCAGTGCTGGGCACCTGCCCCTTGTCTTAACCTGTTGCTCTTCTGGATTCTGCTAGGGCAGAGAGTGTGTGTGTGTTTTGGACCGGGGAAGGAGGCACAGTTACAGAGGAGGCTCCAGGGAAGGTCCCAGAGCTGAGCACCCTGGCCTCCCACCAAGCCTGCCTCAGAGGTCTGCAGCTGAAACCTATCCTGGGCCAGGGCAAGAAACAAAGCCTCTCTCCAGTCCTTGCTCTGTGTTCTCCATTCATTTGTTTGCTCAACCACGTCTCTCAGGTCTTGAGCTGGGCTCTGGGGGTCGAGAAGCCAAACTTGCCTCTGCTTGTATGTAGTTCCCAGGTTAGTCCAGGAGTGGGGACTGCTCCAAGGAAGGAGCCCAGATATTATGGAACCTCTTATCCCAATATCTAGGAAGGCTTTCCAAACAGGTGATGTCACGATGTTGCTAGGCTCTGTCAGTGTGGACAGCCACACCTATGGCTTCCTCTCATTTCATGATCCTTCTTTTCCTGCTACCCACATGACCCTGTTTCCAGGTCTGAGCCACATGACTGCACTTCCTTCTCTCCACCCCAGCTATGCTGTCTTGTCCCTCTCCAGAGCCTTTGCACCTGCAGTTTTCTGTCTGGAGCATTCGTCCACTTTCTCTTCACTGATCTAACTTCATTTCTTGTCCCAGTTGCTGAAAGTTGTCCTTTCTGAGATGCCTTCTTTCTCTAGAACATGTTCCCCATTCTGTTGAACTGGGCCTCACTGCCTAGGTGTCTCTTGTCCAGTCTGTTGCGGTCTGTGGATTTCATTGGTATGGGATTAACTGCACAACCCCTTCTAATCTCTAAACTCTCTGAATCCCCAGAGCACGTTTCTCTGCTTGACATTAGTGGGTACCCAAATAGACTGGTGAATGGGCAAGGAGCTGAATGAATACAGTTCACCCAGGCAAAGAGGCCAAGAAAGGCCTTCCAGGCTGACGAACAAGGTGGAAAGGCCTGGGGGGCCAGAGACACCTGAAGACTCTCAGTAAGCTGTGCTCTTGAAAGGTCCTGGGAACCTGATGGGGGCAAAGCTGGATGTATCCCAGCTGGGTAGGACTCTGGGCTCTCCTCTCTTCTTCAAGCTGTGCAAGACAGCCCCCCCCCCACCACCACCACCAGTGGTGGATATACTGAGCTTGGCTTCCATTCACAGGTGTTCAGGGACTTGGCCACTGGGCAGTGTCATAGCCATCACACTTATGTGCAAAAGGTAGCAGCAGAGGCTCACAAAGGCATGGTGGCACACACCTTCAGTCCCAGCACTCAGGAGGCAGAGGCAGGTGGATCTCCATGAGTTTAAGGTCAGCCTGGTCTACAGAGTGAGTCCCAGGACAGCCAGTCTCAAACAAACAAACAAACAACGAATGAATACAAAGATTCAAGTGTGTAATACGATAAATAAATGACCCTCCCAATAAATAAATAAATGACCCAGAGACAGATATTGAGGCTTAACGTGCAGATCAGGGCAGCAAAGCTCTTACCACTACCTCAATCTGAATGGGCTGGTCCTGTTGTCTCTCCTCAGTGTGGCTGGAGAATGAATGCTCCTATTTTCAGTGTGGCTGGAGAATGGGCACCTTATACTGAGCTATAATTCTCTTTTAGACTGATTCACTCTTGTGTAGATCTAGGTGGCCTTGAACTCACAGAAATCCGTCTATCTCTTAATCTTGAGTCCTAGGATTAAAGGTGTGTACCACCACCTGCTAGCTTCTGGCTGCTGGGATTAAAGATGTGTGCCTGACTTCTATGGCTTGTGGCTGACTTTGCTTTCTGAATCCTCAGGCAAGGATTAATACATCATATAGGAGAGTCTCCTCGGTTAAGGCCAAAGAGGGCTTGGGGTCAGAGCAGACTGAAGAGCAGGGTCTTACAGCTAATCAGAGGCAGGAAGCTCTTGGCTCTCAGTGACCCTTCACTAACCTGACTCCTATCTGAGACCATAAGACAGAGCTTGCTTGCATTGTGTTGCAATCTCATGTTGGCAGCACCTGGACCTAAGGGTATGTCTGCATATAGTTAGATGAATGAATGAATGAATAACAGTGGCTAGACTCCTTGATAATTTGCCATGCTGTCCCCAGACATCTTCCCCTTCTCTGTGTAGGTAACTGTCACTTGTGGATCCTGTGGATATTGGTCCCCATGATAGAATATTCCAGTTCTAACCATAATTCAAGACCCAAATCAGCTCTCAGCACCTCTGGGTTTCTGGGCAGCCTGGAGCCAGCCCTGGCTGCTGGCTCAGCTTCGAATTCTTCAGCAGGGAAATGGGCAAGGCCAACTCCTGGTGAGGGGGGCAATGTATGATTCATGGAGGTGAATCTCAGAAGGCACTGATTGCTCTGGGACTCCTTGGGGTGGGACAGAGGTTTAGAACCCTGTTCCTCTGAGCACCAGGGCATCGGAAGTTCTGCGGGAGGAGGCTGCCATGCTTCTGCTGTATTCTGAGTGAATACTGTGCTATTTTATTCCCCTCAGTACTAGAAATTGAACCCAGGACCTCAAACGTGCCAGACAAGGACTCAACCACTGACCTACACCCTTAGCCACCTCCTTTTTTTTTTTTTTTTTTTTTGAGACAGGGTCTTACCACATAGTCTTGGAACTAAGCTCTGTAGACAAGGCCAACTTCGAAATCACAGAGATCCATCTGCTTCTGCCTCCCAAACGCTAGTATTAAAGGTGTGCACCACCACGGCACAGCTTCTTTTTTTTTTTTTTTTTTTTTTTTTTTGAAACAGGGTCTCTGTAAATTGGCTATCCAATTCAGTAGCTCAGGCAGAACTCAAATATGGCAAACCCCCTGCCTCTGCTTCCTGGGCAACTGGAACTTCAGACCTGTACCACCAGGGTCAGCTAATGACACTATTTTTGGAGTATTTGTTCTGAGTCAGGTGCCAGGAAGTGTCTCTGCTGTACAAGGTCCACTTGAGTCTTTATAACTGGCCTGCAGGTGCTGTTAGCCCATTCTCTAGAGGAGGAAACTGAGGCTCAAGGGAGTTGAGGATACACAGTAATAGCGGAGAGCAAATTCAGGCTGCCAGGTGACAGAATCTGGGACCCTTCTCTTGTGGCACTATCTGAGAGCCATCGCTGGGCCCACGCTGCCATCCATGGGCTCTGCCATTTGCTATGGAAAAGTTCCACTTCTGGGGACTGTTTGCTGAGCCAGCACAGGACTGAGTGTGACTATGTGACACAGCAAGAACCGGTGTCAGCTCAATAGGGGACAGCAAAAAGCAGGCACAGCTGTAATGGGATGGGGCTGGTCTAGCTTTTTTGGGCTCAAAACTGTCATAAGCCTGACGCTGTGTGCCTTCTCCCAAGCTGGGGAGGCTTTGTCTCAGCTAGTCAGGCATGAGGCTAATGGTAATGATCATGGATGTGCCCAGATTTCTGGTCATCAACTCATCTCACTTCTACTAACCCTCATGCTAGAGATGAGAAGACTGTGGCTCAGAGAGGCTGAGCAACTTTCCCAAAGACACAAAGCTAGCTAGTGAAGGTAACTAAAACTGAGCCCATAGAGGCCCTTCTCTGAGCTTGCGGCTGTGAGTTCAGACCAAGGAGGCTGTGATCAAGCCTGTCCTGCCTCTCATACCTCCTATGATTCTGAAACTCAACAGCCCTGGGCCAAGACCTGGGAATCCTCAATCCTCAGTTTCTTCATCTGCAACAATACTGTGTGTGTGTGCGCACATGCGTGGGTGTATGCATGTGTGTGTGTGTGGGGGGGTGCAAGGTGCACATGTGCAGATCAAAGGATGACTTTTGTGAAGTAATTTTTTTCTTCTGTCCTTATGTGGGTCCCAGGAATCAAACTCAGGTTTTTGGGGTTGAACTGCAAGTGCCTTATCCTCCAGCCACCTCACTGGCCCCAGTTCCCTTCATCTCTAGGTTCTTGTCCCTGAGCAGGCTTTGGGATGGAGGAAGAGGGGGCAACATCACTCTGGCTGCCCTTTGCTAGTGAGGCAGGGTAGGCAGAGCTGCTCCCTCTGAGTGACCACCTAAACACCAGGCTGTGAGCCAACACTCATGGACAGAGCCCCAGATTTGCCATCCAGTGATGTGGTGCCCCAGCCTGTACTCAGAGAGATGGCAGGCTTTCTAGGGTCCCAGGATACACAGCCATACACAGTACTTGTAACTCAAACCCAGGACTCCTAGAACTGTGACAGTTTGTCAACGTGTATAATTTCTGGAAAAAGTGTCAGGAATGGATTGTCTAGACTAAGTTGGCCTGTGGGGAGACTGTCTTGATTATGTAATTGATGAGGGAATACCTCATTGGGGTTGGGTTCTGAACTATTTCAAAAGGGAAAAGCAAATTAAACGTGAGTACACGTGTGTCCTGCTCTTGATAGTGGCTGGGACTAACTGTGTCTAGTTCCTGCCACTGGACCTCTCCAGAACCATAGACTGTGAGCTAGATCAAACCTTCTCCCCAGGTTATTTTAGTCAGGCATTTCATTGCAGCAACGGAAGCAAAACTAACACAGATGCCTGCCCTCAGTGTCCATCATGAACCCCAGATCCCAAGCCTGGTCCACTTCGTCTTCTTCTTTACCCAGGCAGTCTCAGGCCAGCCTTGCTCTGGCCCTTCCCAGCAAGGCAGAAGGCAGTGATGCCACTGTTCTTACTCCTCACACTGGTCATCCACTGAGGTGCCATCAGGAAGAAAGAACAACAAGGAAAAAGCAGCAGAGAGTCAGGGCCTTGCATTGCTGACACACCCGGGCCTATGCAGCCAGCTGGGCAGGAAGGCCAGGACTCAGGGAAGGAGGAGGCTGTGCTGAGCTGGCCAGGGCAGGCCCAGGACAAAGCCTTTGCAGTAGGCAACAGCTGGTGTCCCCTAGAGAAAGGCACTCTGGGAGGCAGACCAAAGGAGGGAGGGAGCATTCACTCCAATGCATGCTTAGGGCAGTGGTTCTCTACCTTCTAACACTGCAATCCTTCCACACAGTTCCTTATGTTGTGGTGACCCCAACCATAAAGTTATTTTCATTGTTACTTCATAACTGTAATTTTGCTACCATTATGACTCGTAATGTAAATGCCTGTGTTTTCTGATGGTCTTAGGTGATCCCTGTGAAAGACTTAGGGCAAAGACATGTAACATTCATGCATATGTAGCCCCTCCCATCTCTCCCCTCCCCAAGGGTGGATAGGGTAGGTGAGGGTGGGATAGGTGGGGAGGGGGGGAGGTGGGGACTGGCAGGGCCCTCCCTTGTGAAATCTAAGCAGTATAACTCGTTTCTTCTCTTCGTCCATTTCATGGCCTTGTACAGAATGGCAGATCTTGTTAAATAGTCTAGAGCCTGGCAAAGTTCTCCTTAGCCCTCCTTCCCCTGATGCCCTTCTTGGCACATGTCCCTTTGTCATTTTGTAGGGGACGGAACAGAGGTGCTTGTCCACATTTTTAGCCCTGCCCTGCAAGAGGCAGGTCCAGATTGCTACCCAGGTTGTACGGCCACTGCTTCAGGCCTGGAAGGTCTGAAGTGAGCAGGCCCTTCCCAGCAGGCTTCCTTTCTGACTGGCCTCCCTAAGCTCTGTGCCTAGGCTTTTCCCACTGTCCCACTCCATTGCGTCTGCTTCCGCTTCCCTGATAAACTGTGGGCCAGCCTACCCTAGACCTTCTGAGGCCACAGCCTTGCCCTGATCTTGGAGATGGCTCTCAAGAAGTCATCTTCAGAAGCCCAGTGAGTCTAGAGTAAGCCCAAAGAGTATAGAAACCCATGGGAAAGATCTATGATTTTGTCTGGTTCCCATTGCATGATGGGAAGACAGAAGCCAGAAGAGGAAGAAACAGTCCCACTGAAGCCCCAGCCTGCCTCATAAAGGTTCAGAGGGCCATCCTGCCTTTTTTTTTTTTTTTTTTTTTTTTTTTTTTTCCAAGACAGGGATTTTCTCTGAGCCCTAACCATCCTGGAACTCGCTCTGTGCATCAGGCTGGCTTTAAACACAGAGATCCGCCTGCCTCTGCCCCTGCCCCTGCCCCTGCCCTTCCCCTGCCCCTGCCCCTGCCCCTGCCCTTCCCCCTGCCCTTCCCCCTGCCCCTGCCCCTGCCCTTCCCCCTCCCCCTGCCCTTCCCCCTGCCCCTGCCCCTGCCCCTGCCCCTGCCCCTGCCTCTGCCTCCTCCAGGAAGGCTTTCTGACTGTGCTCTTTGGGTGTCCTGGACTTCCTGCTTCTCCCCTAATGCTAAAGAGTCTAGCTGCCACTCTGCCTTGTTCCACATCTGGGCTGTGAGCTGCCTGGCTGGTCAGACTAAGAGTTTAGAGGCTGATGGGGTAAAGTAAGAAAGAGGCACAAGGACCCAACCTCTTGGGGTTGATTCTGTGTGGGACAGATTCTGAGTCTGTGTCCCACAAAGCCATGTGGTGGCTCTTTATGGGGCAGTCTGATAATTCTTCCAGACGAGACACCAGTTCCAGCATAGAGGGATGGAATTCTCATGTATCCATTCATGTTTCTCATCCTTCCCCTGAGAAGCCAGCATAATCAGCCATGGTTATGACTTTTCTCTCATCCTGGGATACTTCATGAGGTATGTCTGTAAATGCTTCAAGGCAGAGAGCAAATCTCTTCATCTTTGAAGACACCACCTTGTCTGGCAGAGGGAAATCTTACTGAAAAGAGAGTGACAAGGAGGCCTGTCCTGCCCTGCCCTCCCTTGGGCATCAGGGTGGCCTGGGTCACACTAACCCAGGAGAGCTGCCAGAAGGGGAGGAGGGATGCGGATGCTCCATCCAATCTGATGGTTGTGCAGGCCAGCCGGATCACCACAAGCCAAACTTCCTGCCGGTGACCTACATTTCCGTAGCATCCATGTGCAGACAGACTGGAGTGTGAGGAGCAGGGCCTGTCAGAGAGGAGCAGTATCCCAGCAAAGGGATTCTGTGGCTGCAGAACCCCTTAAGTGAGCATGTGAAGGAATGAAAGGGTCTTTCTGCTTACTGCAGTCCCTGTAGGCTAATTCTGTGTTGACTGCTGAAAAGGCTGAGGTGCGGGTCTCCAGAGGATCTCAGTTCTGTTCAGTTCTCACCCACTGAGGGGTCTCATGCTGCTCCTTTTTTATTGGTGGGATACTGGACATGGCGTGGAAGATGTAACCATTAGTGCTGGCAGAGGGAAATAGGGGAGGAAGAGAAGAAGGGAGGGAGGGAGGGGAAGAGGGAGGGAAGGGAGGGAAAGAGGGAGGGAAAGAGGGAGGGAGGGAGGGAGGGAGGGAGGGAGGGAGGGAGGGAGGGAGGATGGAGAGAGGGGCAATCTTCAGAGCAGAAAAAGCTTTGGGTCTGGCCTTGAAGCCCAGATATCTCAGGGCCACACAGGTCTGCTCTGTGGGCATTTGGCACTTGGGGATGAGGTAGGATTCCTTCCCTCCTGGTGAGGCCTGTCCTTGAGGGAGGGGCTGCATGAGCTCCATGGCAGGAGCTCACCCCCACCCATCGCAATGCTTTCTTCTGCCAGCTCTGTGGAGGGCAGTGGGTAGCTGCCAACCTTTGAGGGCTCTTCTTTCAGACTGCCCTCTGACATGGCAGAAGGCCCAGACACGTTTGGTGTGTCAATGTCTCTCTTGCTTTTTATGTCTCTTGATATGTACATCTCTTTCGTTCCTCTCTGTCTGCCTCTCTCAGTAGCACACAGGTTGCATCCTCTTGTTGAAGACCTACTATGTGAAGCAATAGCAGTGCCCTGGGGCATGCTCCTGTCCTCGCCCTTTCCTGGTGGAGGCCAGTCCTGCTTTATGGGCTCTGTACCCTCTGCCTGGGGACCCCCGGTAGTCTCCCCCCTGAAGTCTCCCTCACTCCTTCCCGCTGCCTCCTCTGCGCAGTCCGGGGCAGTCTCCCTGCTCTGTCTCTGCTTTCCCACAGGGTCCTGAACACCATTTATGTGTTCCTCAAATGGTACTGATCAATGCTGACCCTGAGCCTGGCCTGTACATTCATTCCTGCCATCTTCTGGATCTTTTGGGCTGAGAGTCCCTTAGCCCCAGGGAACTTGTGTGGCAGGTGGGTGGCTAGAGGGGAAGTGCTGGCTTTGCTGAGAAGCCCAGGGCTATACAGCACAGAGGGAGCACAGGCCAGCCTGGCTGTTCGGTTGCTGCTTGCGGTTTTGTCAGAGTCACGATGTACCCAATCTTTTCTCCAGACTCCTCCCTCAGTCCAACCACCCAGATACCCATCTTGGAGAATGATTTCCCTGAACCCTTTCTCACATCCCTCCCTCCACCTCTCCCCTTCCTGTGCCTCTGCCAGCCTCCACTGGGTCTCCTTCTCCCCAAGATCCTTATACTGTATGATCCCACATCCCTCAGCTCGCCTCCCTCACATGCTCTGCTCAGGGATCCGAGGCAGTCCTGCCACACTCCATGGTTCTTTCCTTTTGCACACACCTTGGAGCCTCAACTCGGTGGCTGAATGCTTTCTCTTGGATGTTTATTGAGTGAAAAATGAACAACTGAATGACTTAATGCAACAAAAAATACTTTACAAGCTATAAAGGGCCCCATTTGGACCTCTTTTGATAATCCAACATGGAGAGATATTAAATAGCATTTGGAGCCTCCATAGATAGGATTTAGCCTCATCTGACAGGAGTGAGGCGCACCTTGGTGGCCAGAAGGAACCTGGGCCCTGGAGCAGGAGCCTTCACAATAACTGTTGGGTAGGATGGTACTACTGTCCTGTGAATTATACTCTACTTTGTTCAGCCGGGACAAAGATGTCCCTAGACATGCCAAAGTTAAGTGTCTCTGACACTGGGTATGGTAGTGCCTATCAGAATACCCACACTCAGTAGGCTGCAGAGCATGGAAAGGGGATCATGAATTACAGGATAGGTGGAGAGAGAGAGAGGGAGGGAGGGGGAGGGAGAGGGGTAGAAGGAGGACAGGGGTGAGAGAAAAAGAGAGACAACAATTACATAGTGCATTGCCATCACTATCCTGGTGTAGAAGGTGCTATGGAAGGGAAGTTTGAACAAGAAAGGACAGGGTAGCACACTGTAGCCAGAAACAGTCTTAAGCCCTGTGTTTCCACCCTTGATGGCCCCACCTCATCCTTCAGTTGACCCTGGGCTTATTAAGATCAAGCTAGGGCTGAGAGCCAAGCTAGCTGCCTGGTGAACAAAAGAGCTTGTATTTGGAGAAAGGACCATTAACCAGAGCCAAGGGGTCCTGCGGGGCTGAGGAACAGCTGTGAAGAGCAGAAGTAAGATAAGGGGCAGGGGGCATGGCACAGCCAGAGCCATGCTCTGCACAGCCCCAGTCTTCAAACCACAGCTCTACCCATCCATCGGAGGCAGGCTGTGGAACTTCTGTCCTAAGGGGTGAGAGGTGAAAGGTCAGAGGCCACATTCTAGGCTGGAGACCAGGCAGCATGGGATGGTCAGGAGGCAGCTTGAAGTCTCCAGCCCTATGTCCATGTGCTGTGTCTCAGAGGAAACCAGGCTATGTGTGTGAGGGGGGCTGGGAAGAGAGATGAGTCTTAAAGCTCACAGTCACCCCCCCCATTCTGCATTTGATCAGATAAGTTACCAAATCCAGGTCTTGTTTGGCTTGAGACCTCATCAACTCCCTATAACCCTCAAGATTCATCTCCAGATCTTGAACAGCCCCTAAAGGTCCTTGACAACCCTGGGTAGCTAACTTTCCCCACCTTCAAGGGTCACCAAGTCTAGACCAGATTTCAGCCAGACTGAGTGGCGTGCAGCTCCTTAAACAGCACCTCCAATATTTCTGCGGTGCCCAAACCCGCCACCTCCTCCTCATGCATTGATGTGTCTGTGGTGCCCACATCCTCAAGAAGCCTTATTCAGCCTAGTGGCAGTTCCAGGCATGGGGATGGTTCCAGCACTTTAGGAGGCAGCTGTCTAGGAGGAGAGGGGAGGCCAGCTCTAAGGCACCCCCATGAAGGGGTCCTTCTCTAAGGTAGGGGTGGTAGTGGGGCCAGGATGTGCTCTAAGGCCCATAATGGTTGTTTCATTCTTCTGCAGCCTTGGGCCTGCAACAGAAGGTGGTAACCAGGGAGCATTGGTTAGAAGAAGAAGGTGAGAGAGGCTTAGAAGATTAAAACGACAGAAAGAAGCCGAACAGTGGTGGCGCATGCATTTAATTCCAGCACTTGGGAGGCAAAAGGCAGGTGGATCTCTGCGAGTTCAAGGCCATCCTGGTCTACAGAAGGAGTTCCAGGACAGGCTCTAAAGCTACACACAGAAAACTGTCCCCAAAACAAAAAACAAACAAACAAACAAACAAACAAACAAAAAACCCAAAAAACAAAAATTAAAAACAAAAGAAAAAAATTTTAAAAAGAACACAGAGTAAAATGGATAACCGGAGCTAGGGCACAGCCTGTACTTCTGGCCATCAGAGTCTGTGCTAGGCAGACTGAACCACAGCCTGGTGCTTGGGGACAGATGCTGCCAGACAGCTCATACCCCAGAGGCAGCAGCATGGGTCTGCTGGCTTTGCTGAGGCTCCTATAGGATGTGGCCCTTAGGCTGCCACAGGGATAGGCAGGTGTTCAGAGATGGAGTAGGACCCAGGTAGGCACATCTCAGTCCTTACAGGTAACATCAGCCCTCACTAGATCCAGGTCCTGGGCTTGGGGAACCTCAGAATCCAACATGGCTGAAGAGATAAGCAGAGCTGTCTCTTTCAGACCCTTTCACTAACCCAGCTTCCATTACTGTGTTGTTGGTTTTCATTTGGAATAGGAGTTCTGATCTGGGAATGATGGTCTGTGCCTATAATCCCAGCACTTGATAGGTGGAGTCTGGAGGACCAAGAGTCCAAGATTTTCCTTGTTTACATAGTCTGATGACAGACAGCATGGGCTGCATAAGACTCAGTGGTGATTTGAATAAAAATGGTCCCCATAGGCTCATATATTTGAATGCTTTGTCACCAGAGAGGGGAACTGTTTGAAGGGATTAGAGGGATTAAAAGGTGTGGCCTTGCTGGAGGAAGTGGGTCACTGGGTGTGGACTTTGGGGTGTCAAAAGCACATGCCAGGCCCAGTCTCTCTGTCTCCTTCTCCTCTATCTGTGCCTGCAGATCATGATGTAGCTCTCAGATACTGCTCTGGTACCACACTCGTCACCATGAGGGTCATGGACTAAGCCTCTGAAACTGTAAGCGAGCCCATAGTCAGATGCTTTCTTTTATGAGTCACCTTGGTCATGGTGTCTCTTCAGTTTCATCTCACAAAATGAGATGAAACAAGAGTTCTGAAGCTTGTTGGTTTAAAGAGCTGGTTTTAAAACCTGGAAATGGAAATCTCAGTACTGAGAGGTCAAGAGGGCTGACTGCTGAGTTCCAGACCAAAAATCCATAAAAAGAGCTTTAACCCTCTGTTCTTATAGAGACAGGAAGGCAAAGCCTAGAGAGGCTGGGTGTGGCTCAGTCCTCAGGGAGAATGGTGACAGCCAGTCCACCTCCTGACCCTATGGAACCAGGCCCTCCTCTGCTGGAAGCACAGACTGGACAAATGAGCACCTCAAAGTTGATTTTGTTAACAAACACGAATGACAAGAGGAGCGGATTGGCATGTAAATGAGCACTAGGGGACAGGGAAGAGACATGCTCAGAAACTGGAAGCAAAGAACGGAGGGAGCACCTGTTCTTGCCTTGCTGAGAGCCATGTACCCAGTCTCTGCCTGAGCCATTCATGAGCCACACAGATTCCTAACTATGGCGAAGGCAGAGCTCGATTTAGAATTAGAATCTTGGTATCTTGGTTCCTGCCTCTTCTGTCTCCTCACTGCATCCACTTTGAACAGAACCACACCTTCTGAGACATAATCTTTCTTCCCCCCACAAAAGGTGGTAAACCTACTTCTGAGTAATTGTAAAAAGGGACTGAATGCTTCCTTAAGACTCTTTTTTTTTTTTTTTTTTTTTTTTTAAGAGACAGGTCTCTTTATGAAGCCCTGACTGGCCTAAAACACAATGCAGACCAGGCTGGCCTTGAACTCAGGGATCTGTCTTCCTCTGCCTGTGCCACCAAGCCTTGCTCAGGGTTATCATCTAACTCCCAGCTGAATAGCTTACTCGGGGTGTGCCTTAACCTCCCAGCCTCAGGGACCCCAATGTAGCCACCTCCTCCACAGGATGTAATGTGCTGGTAAGTGTTAAAATAGCTAAAATTGGCTCAAATCCATGATTATCATTAGTTTTACCCAAATAACAGCAGTGTCTGGGCTTGCTGAAAAGCCAGGTAATAAATGAATGGGAGGGAAATTAGGGCTCTCCTAGAAAATGCCTGATATTATCAAACCCCGTCTAGTGCTTCCGCTTAGCTGGGCATGCACCTTAGCTTCCTGTGGCCGTGCAGCTTTTAGTATTTTTCTTTCGACACATGGGGGTAGGATCCATTTCACCCCTAGGTGACTTGGGTTGATAAAGAGGGAACTTCGGGTGCCTTGAATCTAATCTTCTCTCCAGAAAGTGTAACCAACCTGGAAGTTAGAATTGCCCTGAAGCTGATGATTGTAGGAGGGTATCTCCTGGCATTAAAACTAAATTAGATCAAGGTACCTCTGCTATTACCAAATAATTCCCCATGATTACAGAAGGCAGCCGTGAGTCCTGATGGAGGCTGAACTTCAGGTGACTTACTCCAAAAAACTGCAAAACTTGCAGGCTCATTTAATTGCTTCTCTAGTGTTGCAGGCAGGTAATTATGCTAATGGATCTACAAAAAAAAATCACCTTTCTGGTCTGGGATTGGGAGGGCTCAAAACAGAAATGTAAACGATGGATACTACTTCCAGCAGCAGAGGTTGGGCGCCATGTCTGATTCCAAAGAGGCCCTTTGCCAAGAGGGAGAGAAACCCCATTATGCAGCTAGAATTATAGTGGTTTCCGGCTCATCTCTTGAGATCTTTACACACATAGTTGGGTTTCAGCCCTCTGAGAAGCAAGCAAGCAGCAAAGGCTCAGGTCCTTTTAGCAAATTCAAGCACATAGAGGATGCTCTAGCCACGGGCTGGGAGGCTTTCAACACTTAGTGTATCTGATGCTTTTAGACAATCAAACACAAGGAGGAAGCAGTATTGTCCTCTTCAGGTCACTACTGCTGTGATGGAACACCATGGCCACAACAATTGGGGAGGAAAAGGTTTATGTGGCTCACACATCCACAGCACTGTTCATCACTGAATGTAGTCATGACAGGTATTCACATAGGCCAGGAGCTGATGTAGAGGCCGTGGAGGGTGCTGCTTACTGGCTTGCTCCTTATGGCTTGTTCAGCCTGTTTTCTTATGGAACCCAGGACCAGTAGCCCAGGGATGGAACCACCCACCATGGGCTGGGCCCTAGCCATCAATCACTAATTAAGAAAACAACTAGATCTTATGAGGGCATTTTCTCATTGAGGTTCCCTCCTCTCAGATGACTTCAGCTTGTGTTAAGTTGACATAAAACTGGCCAGCATGTACCATGCATATTTTATCTTATTATTTACTTATTAGCTAATGTGTTTATTTATTTCCTCTAAGACAGGGGCTTCTTTGTGTAGTCTATCCTGGAACTCACTCTGTAGATGAGGCTGGCCTTGAACGCACAGAGACTCATCTATGTAGTTCATGCCATTTGCTCTTATTGCTTCACTGGCAATAGGTCTTAAATGTGTATGTTCTTACATTTTCTTGTCCTTTATATTTATTGTCTTTGTATATAGTTTTATATCAAGCCTAAATATTTTCTTTAGACTAAAAGGGGAATTGTAGTGCGATATCCACCCCCCTGTACCTGTTGCACTGACCACACCCATTTGGGCATGGTTACAGGTGTGAACAAGATAGGGTAGGCTGGTCTGGGGTCTGGGACCCCAGATCGCTCTCTTGGTTCTGGTTAGTCATGGAGAGCAGCCTGGGCATGGATCCTTGGAGCAGGAACTTGCAGGTCATTGGTTTCTCATGTAAGTGACTTCTCCCAGAACAAACTGTATAACCCATATTTTATCCTCATCCCATGTATCATAATCTGTGCATCATTACATCTGCCTCTGCCTCCTGAGTGCTGGGATTAAAGGTATGTGCACCAGCTAGTTTGTTTATTTTTTTTGAGGCAGGGCCTTGGGTACCTTAGGCTGGTCTCCAGCTGTTCAGGTCTGGCTTGCCTGCCTCCACTTCCTGGGGGATGGAATTACAGACATGTGCCATGACAAGTTTAGGTGCTGGGATGGATGCTGGAGCTTCACTGTGCTGGGCAAGCACTCTACCAACTAAGCTACAGGGATAAGGTAAGCAACTGAGAATGTCTTTAGTATAAGTATATCAAGAACACCACAGATGACATACTTACATTAAACAGGAGCCACAGCTGATATGAATGCTATTGGTTAAATATAACCAGGGTTGTATTTCATCTGGCAATCCTACCCACAGTCCCAGTTTGACTCTCTTCTATAGCACACAGTCCAGCAAACTCCTAAGCAGAAGAAGCCCTTCAACCTTTGCCTCTGCTGTGCACAAATTTACCGTGCACGATAAGAATTCTTTTCACATTGTTGTTATTTTTTTGTGATAGGGTTTCTCTGTGTAATAGCTCTGGCTGTTCTGGAACTAGCTCTGTAGACCAGGCTAGCCTTGAACTGACAGAGATCCACCTGCCTCTGCCTTCCAAATAATGATTTTATGTTTTTGTCTTATTACCTGCCCTTCTCCTAAGCAGCCAACCTTATTTTCTTCTGGGAGTAAAAGAAAAGTTTTGGCCACAGCCCATACCTCCTGGCCATCTCTGTGCAACATTGCCTCCAGTTTCTGCTTCTGTATCAGGTTAGACCACTCTTCCTGAGGCCCTGCCTGCTCTCCTCTGCTGTTGTCTTTCCTTCTTTTTTAATTTATTTCTATTTATGTAATGTGTATGAGTGTTTTGTCTGCATGTATATCTGTGTACCAAGTCATGCTTAGTACCCCAGGAGGCCAGAAGAGAGTGTCAGACTACCTGGAACTGGACTTACAGATGACTGTGAGCCACCATGTGGGTGCTGGGAACTGAACCCGGGTCCCTGGAAGAGAGTCAGTGGTATTAACCTCACTTTATTTCTTGAGACAGGGTCAATCACTGGACTTGGAGCTCCCCAGTTGGCAATTCTGATTGGCCAGTGTTCATTTGAAGGGATCCATTTGTCCCTAGCGCTAGGAGCAGGACTGCAGTACCAGCTGTAGCAGCTTTTATGTGGGTCAAGACTCAAATTCAGGCCTTCATGTTTCATGTTTGCACAGAAAACACTATACCATTGAATCATTTCCCCAGCCTCAGAAGAGGGCTTGGAACACACCCTCCCGCAAACTTTTCCTTTCAGTAGCCCTCCACATCAGATCTTCCATTGCCGACTGAACCCTCTACGCTGTCTGTCCTCATTTCCTGTTCCCTTCCCCAGGACAGTCTCTTGCCTTTCCCTTTAAAGCTACCTTCCTCTTCCAGATTACAGATCTCTCCTGCCCAGGATCATCCCAACCAATGCCCTTTCTGCAAGTCCAAGCTTCCAGGTATAGCATTTGGGGCTGGAGAGGTGGCTCAGAGGTTAAGAGCATTGGCTGTTCCTCCAGAGGTCCTGAGTTCAATTCCTACCAACCACATGGTGGCTCACAACAACCATCTGTAATGAGATCTGGTGCCCTCTTCTGACCTGCAGGAATACATGCAGACACAATACTTATACACAATAAATAAATCTTTTTTAAAAGCTCAAGAGAGAGTATGTAAGTTGCACAAGGTCACACAGCATAAAAATTGATGAGCTAATATTCAAAGCCATGCTTGTTTTAGTTTAAATCTAAGCCTATGTAATCACTGCACCATGTCACCCTCTTTCTTCCTACTGTGTTACAGTTATATAAAATTACCAGTAATAGGCTCTTCTGGAGGGAGTAAGACCCTTCTTTAATAGTGGAAATGAGATTCAAAAGCTGGAAGATATGGCTTGGCATGGAGTGTTTGCCAAAACACAGAGCTGTGGGAGCCATGCCTAGCATCAAATAAAGTGGCCATGTTAATGCATGCCTGTAATCCCAGCACTTGGGAGGTGGAGACAGGAAAATTGGGAGATCAAAGTCATCCTGAGTTAAAAATAGACAACCAAAACCCCAGAGACTGAAGCATCCTCAGATATACTCCCAGGCTCAGGCTCAAAGGACTCCCAGATCAAGAATGACAGGCACAGTGGAAGAGAAGGGGAGCAGAGAAGAAGTCTGGGAATTACATGCTGGAGGGGTTGAGGTGGTCCTGCTTGGAGAGCTGCAGCCTGTGGGAGTCTGGCCAAGCTCCAGAGCTCCGGTTCTGCCTCTGCAGCCTCTTCCCTACTGTCTATTGGGTCCCTGGGTCAATGATAAGGTGCTCCTCTGGGCAGGCTCTGAGCTGAGGGCTGGAGAAAAAGGTGAATAGGTTGCTCCTAGGGGCTAGGGAAAGTAGCAGGCCATGGTGTCAGCAATGCTCCTGAGAAACCTCCCTATGGCCCATAAGTGAGTCTATCCTATTAAGTACTGCAAGAAGGTGACCTCTT
Source organism: Phodopus roborovskii (assembly GCF_943737965.1). NCBI lineage: Eukaryota > Metazoa > Chordata > Mammalia > Rodentia > Cricetidae > Phodopus > Phodopus roborovskii. Next base: position 76,494,520 of record NW_026126418.1, read on the forward strand.
TTTTTTTTTTTTTTTTTTTTTTTTTTAAGATATTATTTATTATATATACAGTCTGCATGTCTGCCTGCAGGCCAAAAGAGGGCACCAGATCTCATTACAGATGGTTGTGAGCCACCATGTGGTTGCTTGGGAATTGAACTGAGGACCTCTGAAAGAGCAGCCAGTGCTCTTAACCTCTGAGCCATCTCTCCAGAGATAGGTAGGACAGAAGAAAGTTCTTTGAAAGGGAGAGTCTGGAGTGCAAAGTCTGAGTCTGAAGAAGGAGTGTTGTTTATTTGAGAACTCTGAAATTAGCTGGAGTGGCTGACAGCAGAGAGGGCGAGGGAAAATGGCGCGGGATGGCACCGGGAAGACTGCTGACCTTCCAGCACCCAGACCAGCCCCTGGATACATGCTTTTGTTCAGAGCCAGTGAACTCCCTGATAGTTTGTTTGTTTGTTTGTTTTCTTACAAGCCATAAAAATACAACACAAGGGGCTGGAGAGGTGGCTCAGCGGATAAGATCACTGACTGCTCATCCAGGGGACCTGGGTTCAATTCCCAGCACCCACATGGCAGCTCACAACTGTCTGTAACTCCAGTTCCAAGGGACCCAACACCACCATACTGACGCACATGCAGTCAAAATGCCAAATGCCAATGCACATAAAATAAAATAAATAAATTACTTAAAAAAAATACAACACAAAGCCCCTGCAAGCTTTTCAGCAGAGGTGGGAGGAACATGATTGGATCTGTGTTTTGCCTGTCTTTCAAGAGGCACCAAAGAGCAGGATCCACAGGGAGAAAGGCACAGAGGCAGAGAAGTAGCTCAGCTAATGCTCAGAGAAGCCTGGGCAAAGGACCACAGTGCCTGCTGGGCTGGGGATGTGGCTTAACATATACAAATGCATGGGTTTGATGCTCAGCACATCCCACAAAACAAGCAGGGTAAGACCCACTTGTAATCCCAGCCCAGGAGGCAAAGGCAGGGATCATAAACTCAGGGTTACCCCTTGTTACATAACAAGGCTAGGCTGGGTTACATGAGACCCTGTCCCAAAAAGAGGATGGCAGGCTGCAAGTTGGGTGGGATTCCTGCTTTATACACATTTTCATGAAATAAGATGAAGGACCGTCCATGACTAATGTTTATATCACTTGGGTGATGGGATTTAAATCAAAGAGACTGGTTTTTTTGCTTAGAAAATCTCTCATCAGAACCCTTGAAGTGCACAGAGACCAACCAGCCCTCTCAACTTTATGCTTTCGTTTGCATGTGGAACATGTAACCTGGGTTGATTCATCTTCTAGAGTCTGGACCCGTCGAGCAAGTCCCAATCCTGCATTCTGCCTTGCAGGAAGCTGCCGACAAGAGGACATATGTATATTTTGCATATCCAAGTGCAGATGATGCATTTGGTAAATCATTTCAGACATGTCCCCCGGGGAAGGTGCCGCAGGCTCTGTCGTCCCTACAGATGGATGCTGGCAAGAAAAAGACAGGTCCAGATTGAGATCCTGGGAGATATGTGAGAACAGATTGGAGGAGAACAGGGTGGCTATGGGGAGACAAAGAGGGTCTGTAAGGCTGGCATGCTGTGAGGCTCAGCACCTAGGAAGGGGCATGCCTGCATGAGAAATGGAGCAAGGATGCTAGAGCATGTTCTCGACGCTCAGCTCCCTGGCCAGGCTCTAGGTGGGTACTTCTGTTCAGGACTGGTGCATGCCCTTGTTGTTTTACCACCTTTCTACTTCCACAGTGGCCCACTCCCCCACCCTCCTCTGCAAACAGCTTCCTCTTGTAATATTCACATTATCATTTGACCTAAGAACAAGGCCATGCATTTGGTCTTGTGACTTCATAGACTCATCCTAACCTATCCCTGTGACAATCTTTGCCACATCCTGGTTGTGCAGATCCCAATAGTGAGGCTCCAATGAATGAAATGACATGTTAGCTCACACAGCTAGCAAGTGTTCAGCCTAGATGTGAACACAGCTCTCTCTGACCTCTCAGTTCATTTACTCTCAAGAATATTCCTGAAGACCAAGCAGTCCATCAGGCAGGTGGTGGGTTGTCTTCCTTCTGAGAGTTTGGCATGGTTCCTTTTGATTCTGAATATTTGAGTCATTTGGCTCTTATATTCATAAACCTTCCTAACTGAGCCCCTGTGCAGAGGGTGTGCCTGCAGTGGAGGTCCATAAAGGTGTGATATGAGTAGGTGTGGGGGATTCATTCATCTGTAATCTTTGTATTAAGGAGACTGAGGCAAAGGGATTGCAACTTTGAAACCAGCATGACCTAAGTAGCAAGATTTATCAAAAAAAAAAAAAAAAAAAAAAAAAAAAGTCTGCTTCAGGAGACAAATCTCAAACTAGGTGACACTGTCCATCTTGTGACAATACAGACAGTAAGGGATAGGAACAGATGTCTCAAGAATAGGTATGCCTCCACCACCCAGGGTCTCCCACAGCAGGATTGTAGCACACTGCCTGTGCAAACCCTTGAGAGCATAAGGGAGCTGAGGGCCTTGGAGGGCCTAGCTTTCAAGATGGGCCAATGGTGTGTGTGGGGGGGGGGTCCAGCAGGCTGCATCTAAGCTGAGCAGGGCTTTAGGGGAGATGAGCTAGGAAGCTATTAGCATTCTTTAGGTTTTCTGAGTGCTTTACCACAAGCCAGGCTATGTTCATGCATCAGCACCCAGACATGATGACATCATTAAAAGGGGGGAAGGAAGGTGTCCTTTGCAGCAAAACTAGCTTCTAAAGGAACTCCCATCAGGCTTCCTTTGTGTCTTAAAAAAGAATTTGGGGGTTTGGTGCTTGTCTATCATCTGAACAGCCCTAGGCTCAACTCCCCAAAACATCTCTCTCTCTCTCTCTCTCTCTCTCTCTCTCTCTCTCTCTCTCTCTCTCTCTCTCTCTCACACACACACACACACACACACACACACACACACACCACTCCAGTCAAAAAGTAAAACCTTACCCAATGGGGGAGCCTCTTCCTATGTACTGTCCATGGGGTAAACACTTGGTGGAAAGGAGCATTTATCATGGCTCGGCATGCTTTTTGCGTTTACATCTGTGCATACCCATGTGATGTATGGGTATTTAGTTTTCCGTGTTTAAAGAATCCAAATGAATTATATATCACGCAACTTGTTCCTCTGAACTAGCTTTGCTTTCCTTCCTCAGAGATTCACAGATTCCTTCCAGCTACTCCTCTTCCCCACAGTGGAGAGTTGCTCAGACCACTCCACAGTGTGTCTGTGTGTTCTTCTGCATATGGCCATAGGCAGCCTTACTGCAGAGAACAAGACATTCACTAGTTGTGTCCCCAAAGGCATGCCTGGATAGCTGGGTGTTTTTCAGTGCTTCTGGGCTGTTTCCAAAGTGGCTGGACCCATTTCCCTTTCTGGTGTGAGCATTCTACAGACTCCCTATGCCACTGTCCACTCTGGGGGCCAATCTGATAGGAGTGATGTGACACTCGATTTGTGTTTCTTTGTACAGTAAGGCTCTCTTTGCATTTGTTTGTTGGATGTTTTCTTCTTCTTTTTTTTTTCTGCCAGTTGTCTGATCATACATGGTTTGAGTTCTCTTTGTAGTTGAGGATGTCCTTGAAGTTCTGATCCTCCTGCCTCCACCTCCCATTTAGCCACCACACCTGATTTATGTGGTGCTGGGGATCTAACCAAGGCTTCCTGAATGCCAGGCCAGCACTCTACCAGTTTCTTCTGAAAACTGATTTGTGGGAGTTTTTTTGTATGTTTCCCATTTGACTTTCATTTATCTTCTTTTGATAAACACAGGTTTTACATTTTAATTAAATGAGTCCATCTTTCTCTTGATGTTCTGTGGGTCTTTAAGAAATCCTGCCCTCTGACAAGTTTATCTGCTTGTTTAGACTCAGAGTCTCACTGTTAGCTCAGGCTCAGGACCTGGGACTATGTAATCCAGGCTGGCCTTAAACTCACAACAGTCCTTCTGCCTCAGCTTCCCAAGTGCTGGGCTTACTGATGTGAGCCACCATGCCCAGTTTATTTTTATATCTAGTTTTCTAGTATACCTGAAACTTACGGATCGGATCCTGTGAGGTAGGGAGTCCATTTCTTCCATTCTGTTTTCTAATATGGACATCCAATTGCTCCAGCACCATTTATAGAACAGAAGAGTCTCCTCTGTCTCTGCTGACCTCAGGCACCACTGCCAAATATTAAGTTTCCATACATGTGTGAGTCTATTTTTGCAGCCTCTCTTCTAATCCTTGGGCCTATTTATTTACCCTTACCCTAACACCACGTGTACTTCTTTAGGCTCCTCCCACCACTTATTTTCTTCATCTTTATGAAAGGAACATGTATGTAATGGTCTTGCTTACAAAAGTTTTCTCAAATATTGTCTTGGGACTCTAAAAGCTCCCTTTTGCAAGAAGAGGAGATAGATGTGGAAGTGAGGTGGCTTGCCAAGGCTACACCTTAGAAAAGTGTCAGGCTTAGACATCCTCCAGCACTCAAAGTCGCCCTGTCCAACCAGGACACATCACTGCCTGGTATCTGACATTGAACACTTCTTCAGCAAGAAAGTTCAGAGTGATGGCTGCATGCACTGTTGGGGTTCAGACTCCACAATGAAGGGGCTCTTCCTAACAAGAAGTCAGGACTCTCAGTAAGGTAGACATGCTATGTCCCATCATCTGAGGCATGTGAGTGTGAAGAAAGTTGGCCCAGGTTCCAGGTCAATTTCAAGAGCCGTCTTGGGGCGTGTGCTTGGGCCCAAGACACAGCTTCAGAGGACGAAGGCTTCCCTCTGGAATTACAGGCCTCCTCCCGCCCTCCCGCCTCGAGAGGCAGGAATGCGCAGGATCAGCTTTCAGCAGAGCCAGGCTGCCTTTCCGGGGAGCTCCCTGGACAGGCCCGGCCCCAACGGCCGAATTAACTGGTTCTGTCTGTCCGACTAGGAGAGCAGCTCCCGCTAAAAATAGAGCCCTGCCCAAGACAGCCTGCTCCCTCCCGGGTCAGGTCTGAGCCTCCGCTGTGGGAGTCCGAGCCGGGACGGCACGAGGAGCCCCGGGAAGCCCCGGCACGCCAGGGTCCTTCCCTGAGGCCCCGGCTGCGTGTGCAGCGCTGGCGCCGCAGGTGCCACGGAGGGTGGAAGGTCCGACCCCCGCCGGGATGGGCGCTGGGCGCTCGGCCTCCCGAGCTTTCGCCTGGGCCTCCCTGCCGCTGCTGGGGCCTCCCGCGGGCGCGCTCTGCGGGGACACGCTCTGCAGCCGAGGTAAGGCCCGGCGCGCGCCACCGCCGGCTCCCGCCTCCTCCCCTCCAGGCCACTTGCTGTCCCCAGGGCCAGGCGGGGCGGACCCAAGCACCCTCCAGTTTCGGGGACAGGAGCCAGGCAAACTCTGTCAACTCGCCTGTCATCAGATCGGAAAAGTGATTCGCCCTCTTCGGTCTCACTGTTTCTATCGCAGAAAATGGGGCGATGGCATCTTTGTTGGCCAACGGAGTAGTGGGGGACATCCAGGCCGCTGCATTGGGGGTGCTTTGGAGTTTATGTGGATGGGGCTGCTGCGTTGCCTTCCTGGCGACATTGTAATCGCGGTCCCTTTCCCAGGCTCTGGTACCTGCCTCCAAGTTGGTACCTGCCTGAAATTGGAGATTGGTGCTAGACATAAGGGGAAGTTTAGGGAGTCAGCGTGCGGGGGACGATGCTTGCAGGACGGGGCGGTTAGAAGGTGACAGGAGTAAGGAGAGAGAACTCTTGGTCATCTCTCTGTCCTTGGGCTACAACTAGGAAGGCCGGGAAGGACCTAGAATGGCGGGTTGAGGCCATGCACGAGCTGGACCCGGCTGAGCAGGGCGAGGGGAAAGGCGTGTGGCCCCGCCTGGACCCCGGCCAAGCTCGGGCGGGCGCGAGAGCTAGCAGCCCTGCCCAGTCCTGCCCGGCGGGTGGTGGAGATGTGGGGTCGATTGACCAAACAGGTGCGCCCCCGCCCCTCCCCGTCTGCCCCCGCTGGGGCCCGTGGGCGGGCGGAGTTGCGGCTGCCGGGCCTGCGATTGGCAGGGAAGGCAGGCAGGGTGGCCGGCCCGGAGCAGAGAGCCGCGGCGCCGCGGGAGGCGCGGAGCTGGCCGGAGCTCTCTCCAGCCCGGCCCGCTCCGCTCCGTTCGGCCCGGCCGGCCCCACGAAAACTTTCCGGCCACCGAACTGGCAGCCCAGAACCCTGCGATCCGGATACTTGGTGATTGACTACGCAATCCTGGCCCTGGGCTGCTCCGACTCCATTGCCTTTGGGATGGCAGTGGCCATAGGCCAGGCCGGCACATAGAGGTAATGAATAGCTGAAGAACGCGGGTTAAGTTGAGGGGACCATAACACCTGCAGGGATCGGAGTCGGGTCTCCCTGAGGTTCTTAGGGGCCTTGACATGTCTGTAAAGCTACAAAACTGAGTACTCGCCTCAGCTTCGCTTTATTTACTTCTCCTTTCTTCTGTCCTGCAGGACCTCTGAGTCTTGTTGGACCCTTTAAACTTTGCTGTTTTCTGCCTCTATCCCTGATCAGAGCGGGATGCAGGGCTGGTATTTTCCTGAGGAAAGAAGAGCACCTCAGCTAGGTGTCTACAGTAGTTGGGGTACAGAGTTCTCTAGTCTACCAATACCAGAGGCTTCCAATTTTAGACCCATCACACATACACTGTCCCTCCTATGTGCCTCACCAAGGTTAGGGTGTTTGTATTCATTGCTACCTAGTGCTGATACTAAGGATGCAGGTGGGCATAGAGTCCCCTTTCTTTGCCTGCTTCCAACCCCACCCTCCACTAACAGAACACACCTTGAACCTGCATACAGTATGGAAAGAGAGAGACCCAAGCCATCATGTTTCCAGGTTCCAGCTTGGTGAGAATTACAAGCTTTTCTGGGTTTGGTCCTTTGGTGCTTTCTGTGATGTTTAGTTCACCTTCTTCGGCAGTTGAGGTCCCAGGAGGGGGAATGTGCCTTAGTTTTAACTGCTGGTGGGTCATAAGAAACATTATTCGTCCTTAGTGTTAATTGCATTCTATTTTCTTGACCTAACACCCAGCTCTAGAATCTAGGGAATGGGTTCAAATCTCAGCTTCATCTGTTCACTATGTGTTCTTTTAACTTCCCTGAGCTTAAAGGGCCTGTCAAAAGGGTCTTGTAGGCCCCTGCTCACAGGGCAGAGAAACCAGTCTCCTGGAGCTCGAAGGGCTTAGTGCCTGAAGAACCTGTGTGTTCAGGTTCCCCCCTCTCCAGAACCAGTGATCCCCAGGCTCAGAGGTTAAGAGCACTAGCTGTTTCCCCAGAGGTCCTGAGTTCAATTCTCAGGAATCTGGTATCCTATTCTGGCCTGCAGGGATACATGTATATGTAATAAATAAATCTTTTAAAAAGTAAGTAAATAAGTGGAGGTGACCACTATAAATACTGAGGGACAGTGAAGGACCAACTAGCATGCAGGAGAGAGGGGCCACACTTGTATGTGCCCTTGTGTTCAGGCCTGTTGTATGTGCTAGGATGCTTTTGTCACAAGCACAAGGCCCTCATCTTTACTCCTGACCTAGAGACCTTCTTTGCCACAACTGTCCAGGCCCGTTGCAGAGCTCAGCTTAAGACCCATCACCCTGAGGAAGAGAATGTGGGTGGTGGTAGAAATTGGGGGAGAAGAGTCTGGAAGCTTTCCAAGTGTCATGCAAAAGGGCACATCTCTGACCTCAGTGGTCTGGAAGGACTAGCACACCTTGCTGAGACTCCTGTGTTCAGTTACAGAGGTGGGGGACGCTGGAGATGTGAGTGTGACCTTCCCTCTTGCTCCTCATTCCAGTGTGGGCTTCTCAGGCCCTCCCAGCTAGGAGGCTCTGTGCCTGAGCCTCTGGAGAAGGGTGTGGGGTAGGTCTGTTGCTTGTTAAATGGGTCCTCCCTAGAGGGCATCTCTGGCGACATATTCTGAGGGCTGGGCTGACTATGGTGGAAAGGGCATGCACACATAGAGCTTTCCAGTGGCACATTCTGCCCTCCCAGCTCTGTGGAGGACAGTGCCTTGTTCTGCCTTTAAACCTTTTGATCCCTCTGAAGGCTCAGGGTTATTAACATGCTTTTTATGGAAGAGGTCCCTGGAGTCCAGGAAGAAGTGAACATCTAAAGCCCAGATGTGTTTATATGGGAAGAGTGAGGAGAAAGTGGTAGTGTCAAGACTTGAACTCATGTCCTGATGCTGTTACACAGGCCTTCTTTGCACTATGCCTTTTCATGGTTTTCCTGCTCACCTGGTGGAGGCTTTGATGTTAGAGATCTTGACCAGGATATGGAGGGGCCCTGGGCTATAAGGCTGGTGGTCTTGGGAGGTTCTTCATGTCTTTAAGCTCCTCGTATGTGACAAGAATAGAGATGGGGCTGTTGGGCTAAATGACCAAACTCTTTTCCAGCTATTATCTGTGACCTCCCCTGGCATCTCTGAGGAAGAGAGCCCCAGTGGGTTCAGGGACCAGATGAGGTTCTTGACTTCAGAATGCAACAGGTTTTGCACATAGAACAGTGCAAGGCGGCGATGGCGGGAGTAACTGAATTGGAGCCAAAGGGAGCTTGGGGCGCTGGACCAGCCCAACTGGGATGTCCTTTTCAGGCTGGAGGATTCTTGGCTAAGAGACCCAGGCATGAGTGTGTAGCATCTCTGGTTTCCTTCTCACATTACCACCTCTCTCTCCCTTCAGCCTACTTCTGCCTCTCAGCTGGTGCCCCTGCCCAGCATTCTAACCTGGAAGGAAGCCATTCCAGGCTCCTCGTGTGGTGCCTGTACCTTGTGCCTGGGGTGCCAAGCAGCCAGGCTTCTTGTAGCAGCTCTTGTCAGCTTCAGCTTCCCTGACTCTGTCATGAATCTTGTTGCGCTTTGATAGTGGTTGCCTGTGCCCCACCATAACGTCAGAGCCTAATTCTGGGCCACAGTCTGTGTGGCTTTGATGTCCCTTTCTGCTCACTTCCCTCTACTCTTGAGGCTTCATGCATCATGGTCTATTCCTGAGGCTTCTGGAACATCCTTCCTTTTCTGTCACTGTTTGACTGCCTGAAGGTTATCACTTAGTATGAGCTGCCCCTGCATGGTACTGGCTGACTTCTGTATGCCAGGCTGGATGTAGACTCTCTGTGTAGTTGAGGATGGCCTTGAACTTCTGATTCTCCTGCCTTGTCCTCCCAAGTGCTGGGATTCCAGCATGTGCTGTTGTGCCTGGCTTATGCAGTGCTGGGGGTAGAGCCAGGACTTCATGCATGCAAGGTGAACCAGATGAGCCACATCCTATTCCTGGCTTGCAGCTCCTGTTAATGTGTAGCCTGGCCTGTCTCCCAAGGTAGGCCTTGAACTTTTAGAGATTGTCAGACCTGGCACTTCTCATTTGAATGCCCACAGGATGAGTGAGCCCGGTAACCTATGCCTGGTGATCACTCATCCAGATTAGCAGTGCCCTGCTGATGCTCCTGGCCCAGAACATTTTCCTTGTATCCTATCCTACATTCTACCAGAGCCAGGCCGGAGCCTCTTGGGCTGGGCAAACAAATGCATTCATGTATTCTTTGGATTCACAGACAGATGTCTGTGTCTTCTAAGATGGTTCTAGATCTGTTACCTCTGAGTGTGTGCATGCATGAAGGTGTGTGGCATTGGAGAGTTTAGGACCTTGTCTATGGTAGACAGGTACTGTACCACTAATCCACTGCCCCCTCTCTCACCTCAGTCCTGAACTGCTTTTCAAAAAGTCCTTTCTGGCCAGGTCTAGAAACAGGCATAAGAGATCCACCTTGTTAGCCCCTTCCTGCAGGCTGAACTCATGTCTCAAATGAGAATAGTCTTTAGACTCAAGAGAACATTTGGGGATTATGAAGGGTCTGCTGGGGTTTGGGGTATTATTCTGGGCTCACAGATGTTGTCCTAGGGGGTACCAAGAGGGTCACATGACTTTTTGGGTTGTACAGCATCCCTGGAAAGGGTTTGTCTCTTAGTTGAAAGAGGGCTGTAGAGCCATAGAGGCCAAAGAATAAAAAGAAACAAAACCATAGACAAATTTATGCTGCACACAGCATTTGTTTAAACCTCCTGGCTTGTGAAGTCCATTCATCCAGGGGACTGGATTAAACTAGGCCTCCTCAGCCTCCTGGTGGCTTTCTGCAAAAGAAACCAAGGCTCTGGGAAAGGGGACACTCAGTTGGCTCCCTCAGGCAGAAATGCAGTCCTTGCACCCCACCCCACCCCCTCCCCCACTTTCTTCCTTCTCTCCTGGTTCTCAGGACACTCACCAAGGGAGGATGTTTGTGGTGCTCCAGGAGCACAGCCAGGGAAGCCTGGGAGGACAACACTGCATGAATGAGTTTAGGGCTGGGATTGTGGCTATGTGGTAGAGTGCTTGCCTGGCATGCATGAAGTGCCAGGATGAGTGCTGGGATCCGTTCTCAGTAGTTCTCAGTACGAGATACAAAGGAATGTAGCCACTAGCTAACACCCACACAGGTGGGCCACACAGGTAGGAAACCCATGTCCTGAGGGCTGGTTTGAGAGATAGGTGATACATAGTGTTCCATAACTCACTTGTACAAATTGTACAAACCCTTGAAGTCCCAAAGTCCCCCATCTTTGCTAACGAATGTTCTTTAGCTTGCTGGCCAGCTTACTTGTCTTTGCCCCCACAGAGGCCAATTCCAGTGCTTCAGCGTTGACCTCTGAAGGTGGCCCCAGAGCAGGACTCACTGGAGAAGGGTCAGGAGGGGTACTGGGTAAGGGGATAAGGACAGGAACTGGTGTGGTCTTTCTCGGCATTTGCTGTGATGGAAATATGGCTGTCATGGAAAATACATGACAACTGAGTCCACTAGGAAATGGCTATTTGCTGGGAACAGTGAGGATCCAGCCAGACATAGTGGAGCTGGCAGCGGTTGGAGCAGAGACCTCAGGGTTTTCCCGGCAGAGGGACCGCCATCAGCCGTCAACACTGGCTGGCGCTACTTCCAGGAGGAGAACATTCTTAAAAGGCCCTGTCACCCCGATAGGAATTGGCGGGGTGTGTGAGGGATTTGTTTTTCGGTCAGGATGTGGGGAGTTAAAAATAGACTTTGTAATCCCTTGGGTTCTGTCACACTTGAGGCTCTGCAGAGCCCTTTGGCTCCATTATCTCCCTTGAGTGGCTCTGCTGCTGCTGAAGTGGATGGAGGCTGGGCTGACGGCTTTCGTGAGTATACAGAGCAGGTACCCAGTTTCTTCCCCAACACAGATGCTGCATCCAGAAGTTAATGGCAGATTCCGAGTCTATCCCCAGCCTCCTTTATCAGAGTTCTGAGTCCCAGTGCAAGTCAGCAGACTGAAGGAGTGGTGGGGTCACTTCAAAGTATCCAGGTATATTTTTCAGCCAAATAACAAAGGTGGCAAGTAGGCCAGAGGTGAATCAAGGCTCCAGGGGCAAAGGCTGGGGGTAGGAGAGCAGAAGAAAGCTGTGACCTGGAGATCAGGGAGGGGGAAGGTGGTGATGAGGTTGAGGCAGAAAAGTACCATGAGGACCTCAAATTGAGTTGTAGAGATCACAATTGTAATCTCAAAACTCAGGAGGCCGAGGAAGGTCTGGTCAACACGTGAGTCCTAGGTCAGCCTGAGCTACAAAGTGAGCCAAAAGCCTATTTCAAAAACAAAACAAAACCAAAACACAAAGGAAAGCAGGGAAGGGTTGCACATACAACCCCCTCCTTCAGTCCTCAGCACTGGAACAAGCACAGCATTAAGGCAGCAGGAGCATTGGAGGGTCACAGAGCATGGTGGTGACCTGCGCTAGAAGGATCAGTGCATCTTCTGTCTGTAGTGTGGGCACTCCAGCAAACTGACTGTTCTAAAGACTTCTCACCTCCTACCCCTCCTTGCATCAAGAGACCCCGTTTTTCTGCTGTCTGGGAAGAGCCAGCTTTGGGGAAAGGCTGTACATAAATAAGTTTCTCTTCTGGTTTGTAAACCAGGTGGTTCAGGTTGTCCATCTGTCCAATTGCTGAGGTGGGAGAAGGGACATGAGCAGGGGTGGGGCTGTATCCAAGGGCTCCTTTCTCCTGGCTGTCTCTGGGAACCTCTGCAGGACGCTGTAACACTTTACACTGTCTGACAAGCTCGCAGCCTTCCAGCCCAGCTTGTTCTGCTTCTCTTCCAGGCTTGCCTCTTCAGGCTGCCTGCCCAATCCCTCCCCTCCATAGTGTTCAGTGCTGCACAGACTCTGCTTCTTTGCCAGCTCAGCTGTGGCTGCAGGTGAGCAGTGTAGTGACAGGGCAGGGTCTGAGTGAACAGACCCCACCAACAATCAGCTGCCCCGCTTATCTTTAGAACTGTGGTTAGAGGCCAGGCTGCCCTAAAACTTCTCTAAGCTTATGTCTGAACCCCTGACCTCCAGGGACCTGCTGGTCCCTGGCTGCAAGGCAAAGCCACCCTAATTTTAGCAACAGGAGCCAGGGATCCCCACCTCTGGAAGAACCCTGGCCTAGCAGCCACTCCTCCTGGGGCTAGAAGCCAAGTCTTTGGGTTCCCAGAGAGGGCTCCTGGCGTCAGTGTGGTTTAGTCACAGGCATGAGCTCACCACTCACCTCTGGATGTGGGAAGGTGCCAAGGTTTGGGAACTTTCACCATGGGCCATTGCTGGTGTGTGTGTGTGTGTGTGTGTGTGTGTGTGTGTGTGTGTAGAAAAACAAACCTGTTGGTTGGGACTTTGTACTTTGTACTTGGCTTGTGAACTGCAGGCCTGGGAAATCCACCGGGGCATACTAAATATTTGGGTTATGTCTTCTCATAACTTCCCTATAGGGGGGCTCTGTATCAAGAAAGGGATTGGATCAGACCTGGAGCCTGATGTCCACACTTGCTGTGCCTCATGCTGGCTGTGTGAGCCCAGGCAAGGCAACTGACCTCTCTGGGTTATAATACAAATACCCAGCAGTTCACACTTTCTGAGCACTTCCTAAAGCTAGGCAATAAGGCTTCCTGAACATCAGCTCACTGAGCCTCAGTACAGGCTTTGGGATCTTCAGGGTTTATTCAAGGTCACCAGGTGGGGAAAGGCCAGGGCACAATTTGAATATAGGTCTTTGTGTTGCCACAGCTTACTATATACAGCTGTGCATTGCTCATCCAGCAGCTGTGTGGCAGCCGCATGAGGAGATGTGGAAGTAGAAATAGAGGTTAACAGGCAGGGAAGAGGAAGTCCCTTCCCTCAGTAGCTCCATTCCCTGTCTCCCCTCTGACACCGTCCTGGAGCAGCCAGAGTGGGAACTAGCCATCATCCAGGTGTCCTGAGGGGATGGGCATGTTAGAAGCCATGGTCTCACAGTCCCAAGCCCCACTTTTTCCATCCCTGTAGCTTGCTGGCTTTGGAGGGAATGGCTTTGCCATCAATTCCTTACCCATCTTTGTAGCCAGCACTCAGAGACGGTGTTGCGTTTTCTGTGGACTGATTGATAAGGTTTTCACTTGGAACAGGTCCATGATGGCCCCTGGGCTTGGGGTGAGGGATGGGCTTGTGCCCATACAGCAGTCTGGGAAGTACTCCCAGGTCCCACCCAGGAGTGGGAGTAGAGGATGGCCTGGGGTTTGTTCATGCGCCTGAGACCAGGACGCTGTACCTACTCTCTTTGTAATCTCAGTCAAATCATGGCAGTAATCCCATCCTCAAAGGATGGGATTACTCTACAAACTAGAGACAATAGCATCTGTTTGTGGGGGTGACTGTTAGGTTCAAAGTAAACATGGAGAGAACACAGTCCACAGGCATAGTAAACATGTGACAGACACCAGGGCCTCTGTCAGTCACATTTTTTCCCCAGTGACTATATTAAGATTACTTAGTGATTGGCAGCTACTCTGGACAGTGCTTCTTTCCAGCAAAATGCTGGGTAGGACTGGCTGAATTTGAAGAATTATGTTTTTAATATAAATCTTATTTTTCTTGTAAAGTTACATGGGTTGGTTGGAAAGACAGGGTTGTGGATGAGGGTAGGATTAAATCAGCCAAACAAAATGGTTTCTGATTGTGGGTTTCAAGGGAGTGAGTTTGGCAAGTATTGAAGGGAGTAACAGAGATTCTTTAAAAGGTGCTTGGAGTTCTGAGGCTGTGTCCACCTTTGTCCCCAGCTGCTGTGATGGTAGTTACCATCTCAATGTGGGTTGAAGCTCCTAGCTACAGAGGAGAGGTGGGTGGGGCTAAAGGATTCTGAGGTTGCTTCTTCTCCCCCAGTTTCCCTCTTTGAGAGAGCACATGACCTGACTTTAGTGGGCTACACTGTTGGTGTAGACAGTGGGCCAGGAAAGTCAGGGGTTTCTCAGAGGATGTAGCCTTACGCCATCCCAGGACAGGTGCCCGAAGGGCAGCAAGCAAGCGTGTCCTCATCACTTTTTCCCAGCTTGCCCTGGGACTGAGCCACCCCACAGCCTTTACTGCTGGGATGTGGAGAGACCCAGGCCTGGCCTGACAAGGGGGACCCTTGAGGACCCCAGACAGCCAGAGAGCCCATTTTATCTAAGCCATGCTGCGAGGACAGGAACAGAGGGACCTGCAGGAGGAAGGAGGGGGCTTGGGATCCTGCTGGCCTTGTGTGCGCCCACAGGCATGTTGATTCCATCCCTTGCCTCAGTTTCCACTTTCATCACTGACTTGTTTTGATACTTAGGTGAGGTAAGGCTTGCAAAGTGCTTATCAGGGCTGGCCCTGGTAATTATAAACCACCCCGGAGGGGACACACCTCAGCCCCCGCCTCCCCCCCAGAGGTGGAGTTCCTGTTTGTTGTTGACATCTGCTTCACCCACGGCAGTGATTTATTAGAGTATTTATATCTCTGCTGGAATTTCTCTTCACATTGTCTAGTTAATTACCTAATTGAATTAAGGCACATAATTTTGCTTCCTTTCCAGTATGGGGACAGGAAGGGTCTGGTGACTTCTTCCTTCTGATGGAAGTGAATGTCAGGGTCATATTTGGGATGATATTGGCACCCCCTCCCCAGGTCCATGTCCTTCTATGACAGATCCCAGGGCCCGTGAATCACAGCAGGCATGCACTGTGAAGCGTGAGTCTTGCCGAGGGTGCTGATGGGTTCAGCCACGTGTCGTGTCTCTTTCAGTGCCAGCTTCCCATTTGGGAACACATGGGAATCACTCGTGGATGGGTAATACCCTTAAATACTTAAAATGAATGACCTATGCACATATCTGGAAAGTGCTGTTCATAAATAAATTAAAAAATCAAGGAGGCTTCACACGGCGACTCCTTTCCACACTGATGGTGTTGGTGGCACTAGCTCCAGCGGGAAGTGGTGTGGTTAAGCACACTGATCTTAAGTTGCACTGAGATCCTGAGTCTCTGCCCTGCCACTTAGCACTTGGTGAACTGAAGTACCCTGTCACTTGGATACAGAGCAGAGAACAGGAGAGACTTGAGAGCTGTTTCCCACAATATCCGGCATGTGCAAAGGGGCTCTAAGAGAGACATTATTTTTCAGCCAGGCACTTTGAAAAATTCCCACCATTTTTTTTTTACCCCCCAAACCTTCCCCCATTCAGCTTTCTTCCTCTGTGGCAGCTGACAACCAGGATCCAGCAGGACCAGGCCGTCCCAGTGCTGGCTCTCTTTGGGCCACCTTGTCTGCCCACAAATCTCTTCCTCTTTCTTTAGGAACTTAGGGAACACATGCCCTCTGTGAAAGCTTCCTATGACCTTCCAACCCCCTTTTAATGCCCCGTTCTTTCCTTGTGGTACACAGTGCTGGCCGCTGTTGTCAGCCTGGTTGGTGCTGTGAATGGTTGGATGGTAAGGAAAAGGCCATGCTCTTCATGGTCCGTTATAGAATGCCAGTGTACATTAGTGATTTAAAAGACTCTGAGAAATCCTACTGTGGCTGACTTTTGTGCATTCCAGAAATCTCCAAATCCTGACTACAGGCCCCTTTCTTCATGGAATGTCAGCAGGCAGGCTGTGACACTCTTGAAGTGGCATGGTAGGCCACTTCTATTTATATAACAGCTTGATGACATCTCCCCACATTACAATTAAAGACAGTGAGGCCCGGAGGGTGCAACAACTGGCTCCAGATACTCAAGGAAACTGCTCCTCCATCACCATGGTGATGCCATGGGTGGTCCTTTCGGGGACCACAGTCAGGTGCAGGGAGGGCAAGGGTGAAGACAAGGTCCTACTCTGCAAGAGCTTCTGTCCTGAATGGGAGGTCAGATTACCTAACTGTATGTGACCTAAGACCTGAGAACCAAGGGTCCCCTCAGGCCAGACATCTAGAACTGACCCACTTCATCCCACCCCAGCCTCATGGGTCCTAGTGGTTTGTGGGGGTTCCCCTGTAAGGGAGGCAGCTGGGATGGGGAGGATTCTTCTGTTTATCCATGCACATTCTCTCCCTGTCTTTCTATGGGAAAATGCTTTCTTTTCAATCCTGCTTTTATTATTTGAAATTCTCTAGGGACCAATTACCTGCCAGTGGGAATTATCTGCCATTTTTATTCCAGTGCCTGTCTGCCTGAGTTCTTCCTTAGAGCAATTGATTTGGGTAATTCAGAACTGCTGAACATTGTCTTAGGTGAGAGCATGCAGATGCAGAGACAGGGATTACCCGCCAAGGCCATTCTTGGTAAAGGCATTGTTGCTGGCAGCTGCTGACAGAGGGGCCAGAATAGAGACTGTGGATAATGCATTTTTAGACCTGGAATTCCCCCTGAAGGCACCTGGATTGCATAGCACTCTCTTCCCTGGATCCAGGGCAGGTCATCACGGGGAAAGGCAGCTTGTCTGCTTCCATGGTCTTCAGGGAGGTCCCTGCTGGGCATTGGTTCTGGCCTGACCCTGGCCTTGGCCCCTTCAGTGTGTCTCCAAGGAGGCCTAGGAGGCAGAGAATGACCGGGAGAGCTTTGAAGGGAGCAGCTGTTTGGAGGGTCTCTGGGCAGACCCATATGCCATGGACCCATGGTGGGGACATGACAGTTCCTTGGGAGGGGAGGGACATTACACCGGCTTGGGGGGGGGGGTGTTGAGGATGGGCAGGGCTTGAAAGCTGGCTCTCAGTGGGGAACTCTGCCTTGGCTGGAGAGTGAGTTCCTCTGCCTTCACACTGTTGTGAAGAGCTCAGGGTAGGAGCTCTTCACCTTGTCCTCTCAAGGTCACATGAAGCGGATCCTGTAGATCCTTTTTCCTTCTCCCTCCCCTTCCACACTGCTGAACAGGACCCGTCAGGCCCAGGGGATCCTGTTCCTGTTACAGAGAACATCTTACCTTGTGTGGCTGGGACACCATGACTCCTTTCATGGACTTTGGTCTGGACATCACATGCATTGGCACCCCTATTTTTTTCTCTTGTTTTGTGTGTTTTTTTTTTTTTTTTTTTTTATGAGATAAGGTCTCTCCACTGTTTGGAATTCACTAACTCACTATGTAGAGTAGGCTGGCCTCAGATTCCCAGAGTGCTGGGATTAAAGACATGTGTTACCATGACCAGCCTGGCACCCCTACTTTACAGACGGGGAAATGAAGGCCCAGGGTAGTTTCTGAGAAGCAGGAGAGGCCTCTGGGTTTTCTGATGTAGGACTCTTGGAATCTTAAGTGCTTGGGGAGGGGCAGTTTCTCTGGCTCCATTTGGCTCTCAAATGGAGTTGGCACCATGCCTGGTCACCTGAGTATATGTCTGTCCAGCTTCTGAACAGGGATTCCTGAAATCACAGAGACCCCTGGGAACTCAGGGACCTTTGTCACCCTGAGACACCACTCAACTTAAGTGTCCAACTCAGTACTTACATGGGGGTCCTCTAGGGCCTTCTGCCAGCAGAGGCCAAAGCTTCCCCTCAGATAAGCTCATCAGACTTGATGTCTAGTCGTCTGGTCTGTCTGTGTGTCTGCTGCTCTCGCTTGCTTCCCTCTTCTCCCAACTGTTTCTCCACTGAGCTGGTGGGGGGGATCTTATAAGGGCAATTGACATTCCAGCCTCAGAATAAAGGTGGGCAAATAGACAAGGACAAGAGACACAGAGACACACATCCAGAATGGTGCTTTGATTTGGGGCTGGAGCATGGCTTAGTAGTTAAGAGCACTTGCTTCTCTTACAGAGGTCCTAGGTTTGTTGCCCAGTACCCACATGCTGCTTTACAGATAACGGTTGTAACTCCAGTTCCAGAGGATTCGTTCGATGCCGTCTTCTGACATCCGAAGTTACCAGGCACACACATGGTACACATGCATACCTGCAGGAAAGCATAAGATAACAAGCAAACAAAAACCTTAGACTCAGTGGGTATGTGTAGAGACATTTTCCCCAATTGGGAACTGACACTGTGGACACTGTCAGCTGAAGTGCTCCGGTATCTATAAACTAAAGGAAACAACTTCTCTAGAGTAGAGTGATTCCGTGGGGTGTGTCTTGGCTCAGCAGGGAAGGTGGTGCTGCTGGCCTGGTGGTGAGTGGCTGGAGGCGGAGCTGGGAGCTGTGGGTACCACTGTGTGAATTGTGTTGTTGTACCTTTAAGCTGGCTGGGGAATGTAGCTCAGTGGGGAAGTATGTTTACTGACAGCATGCCAGAGGCCCTGGGCTCCTCCTCCAGCGCCAGAGATGGGTGCTCTTAAGTCCTAAAAACTTTTGAGTGTTGAAAGACTTTCTGACTTTAAACATGGTGCTTGGAAGCCCAGGAACCAGACTGTATCATCCTCTAGAAACAGGAAGTAACCCGCTGCTCATGGTGGTGCCCCTGTGTATTCCTAGCACTTGGGAGGCAGAGGCAGGAGGATCACGGCAAGTTCAGGATAGCTCATTTTAAATGGTGCACTTTACTCCATCATGGCTGTATAGTGGGCTGTCTCAGGAAAGAAAGAAAACAAGAAAGGAAGGAAGAAAGAAAGACAAACAGACAGGCAGAAAGACAGACAGAAAGAAAGAAAGGCAGATAGACAGAAAGGAAGAAAGAAAGAAAGAAAGAAAGAAAGAAAGAAAGGAAGGAGGAAGGAAGGAAGTGACCTGTACCGCCAAGGGGACGATGGAGGATGACTCTCAAAGGAGGTGGCATTCTGAGGATACCAGGATACCTTTGAGTCCTCTGACTGTGACAAGAGTCAGGGATGACAGTCAGTTGTGTTCATTGAGTGCCTGCTGTATGCTGGGTATTGCTATGTCTCAGATTGAGACTTTCCCATTGGATTATATACACAAGGCCGCCTTTTTGTTTGTTTTTCAAAACAAGGTTTCTCTGTGTAGCCCTGGCTGTCCTGGAACTCACTCTGTAGACCAGGCTGGCCTCGAACTCACAGAGATCCACCTGCCTCTGCCTCCCAAGTGCTGTGATTAAAGGCATACGCCACCACTGCCTGGCAAGGCCAAACTTTGAGCAAGGAGATATCGGAAACTGACACAAAGTTTGGGATTTTTTTTCTTAGCAAGAGTTTGCTGAGAATCCAGCCATCTTTACCCTTGGGTAGACTGTGGCATGGTCCTGGTCATGGTTTTATGAACTCTGGTAGATCACCTTCCATCTCTGAAATCCCATTATTAGTGATTGAGCCCTTTGAATTAAACTCAGCCCTTTCTGGCTTAGGTGTGAAGTACTAATAGCATAATGAATGGTTATCCTATTGACTTCTAAACCCTTGTGGGTTGGAGGTAATTTGATTTTCTCCCATTACAAGGCCCCTAGAAGGCAGGTCCCCATTTTGTGTAGGAGTGTAAATAGGCAGAGTTAAGCAAGGGACTAGAATTTGAAATCAAAGTTGGCAGGGCTCTGTGTCACTGTGCCTGTCCCACCCTAAGTGCTAAATTTAGCATCAGTCAAACTTGTAGATACTAAATCCTTTTGGTGGTTATTGTTATGAACAAAAACTAAAGGTTCTCTCCCCACCCCCACTCACAGCCTTCTAGACCCTTCCACTCAGATGGGAAGCTCCTACTGTGGCTGCCTAGGCCAGCTGCCAGAGGAAGTTGCTGGATCCCAGGCCAGACTCCCCTTCCTCTTACCCTGCCCAGCTGGAGGCCTGGTCACCTTGGGCTCCTAGGAGACCTTTCCCCACAGACAGTTAGCAAACCCTGGCCACCCTCCACCCCCAGGTCCTTTCTAAGGTGGTTAAAGGGTATGTGGGCTCAACTGAGTGTGATGTTTTATGCCTGTTTTCCCATCTGCAGCAGCAGCCTCTTGGCTTCTTGGAGGCCTCGGTAGTTGGCTAACACGTGTCAGGCCTTTAGTTCAAGGCCTGTGGGACCTGTGGGAGCATAAGCCATGGAACTAAGACTGGTGTTGTTCAGGCAGCCTCTGCAGGCTGAGTGGCCACCTCCAGATGAATGCTTGCTTTCTCAGTCACTGCTCCCTTATGCTCTCAGGCGCTTCTAAACTAATGTCTCCTGACACTTGAGGACCTGGTACCCTCATCTTTCAGCCCTCTTGCCCAGGGTGCCCGAGTCCCTGAGCCCAGACTGCTCCCGCTCTTGCTTCTAAATCCCTTCTGTGGACCCATCCTCTGAAGCTCAGCTGCTAAGAAGTGATGCCCAGCCTCACAGTCAGTTGGGAGCTTCCCTCTGCAGGCCACTTCCTCTCTGGATAGCTCTCCTGCAGATGGATCAACACTTAGTGCTCCACCCCAGCCAGGGAATTTCAGCCAGGGAGTTTCTCTCCTTCCTCTTCAGTCCTTCTTGTCACCGCACACAGCTAGTTTCCTCTGGCATCTCAAGCACATCTGACTCTGCCCTCATTGCCCACTGGGGATTGGCCTAGCCTTAGTCTCCTCTCAGGTCACCAGTTTCCCATCCCCTTCAAGGGAACTTTGTAAGACTTGGTGTCACTAGACTGCTCAAAGATCGTGGTGGCTCCCACCACTCAGCTAATGTTCGGGTGGTCTGGTTCCACTCAGAGACCCAGTTCCTCAGCTCCTTTCTTGGTCTCCAGAGCCTGAGGCTCAGTGCCCCCACGTTTTCAGAGTTCCATTGCCTGCAAGGCTACCTACCTCCTGCCTTCTCAAAGCCACTGGGGCCAGCAGGAGTACAGGTCCTGTCAATCTAGCTTCTGCCTGCAGCCAGAGAGCATGGCTGTTCCCTTGGCTTCTGGGAGGTCTTTCTTTATGGACTCTGTATGATTTGTGGTCTGATTGATTAAGCTGAGCCTGACGAGGAGGGCCACCTCCTAGGCACAGGGTAGATACCTCCACAATGGCAGTGGCAGCAGTAGTGTGTGTGTGTGTGTGTGTGTGTGTGTGTGTGTGATGCTTGAAGCAGATGGTTATTGGGCCCTACCACTTGGCACAGGGCTGAGCTCTGCCTTTCCAGGCTTATGTCTAGAAGGAAGGTCGTGTGGGCATTGTCAGATGGTCTGGGCCCTGTGGCTCAGGGTCTGCTTACAGGAGGAGCCTCTACCCCTCTGCTGGGAAGTAAGATTTCCCCTCGGGGCCAAGGCTGGGAATGTATACAAAGCAATGTGAACGAAAGCAGAACAGAAGCAGACAAATAATAGTTAACAGATGTCAGTTGTTAATGGCTTTAAAATACCTCTGTTCACCAACCCCGGACCCCAGGAGGAGCACCAAATGGTCACTTGACCCCAGAGAAGAGATCATGTCATAGCAAGCCTAGAACAGATCTAGTGAGCAGGAAGAGTGACAGTCCCATGGGTGGTGAGGGAGGCAGTGGACAAGGAAAATGACTTTGACTTTTAGGCGTTTTCTCCGGGTGAGGGCCACCCTGCTTCACCAGGGCCTGGTAGGGTTATGGCGTCTCCAGCCTTGTCTCCCTTCTTTATCCCCTGACCTCCACATAATGTCCGATAGTAGTTGGCACCTTGAGTGTCCCCTTGAGGAAGCACCCTGACCATGTGTCAGTAAGACATCCATCCAGCCAAGTACAATGGTGCCCTCCTGTAACCTGGATATTTGGGAGAATCATTCGTTGGAGGCCAGCCTAAGCTACATGGGGAGTTTCAGGCCATCCCAGGCTTCAGAAACCCTGTCTGAAAAACCAACAAACAAATAAACAAGAAATGAAATAAAATGAATTAAAAGTCAGTGACCTTTCTGCATTTAGTCTCTGCATGAAACTTTAGTTTTCCCTTGTAGCTTGAACACACACACACACACACACTTACTTATATTTACCTAGGGATTTTTCTTTATTTACAAAATACTAAACCAAATCCCTATGCATATATATATATATATATATATATATATATATATATATATCCACTACACTATATCATGCATGCCATTTCTCCTCTCAAATAAAACTTCAGGTTTAGCTACTTTTCCTGATTGAAGTCCAAATGAGTTTCATCTGTATGAACACAGGGTGGTAAGGAAACAATGTATTCTTTAAAACATTTTCCTCCCCTTAAGGAATGGAGTAGAGAGCCAGGGTGTGGGGTAGATTGAGGGCCCCCCCACCAGTCACACAGTAGCTCAGAGTTCCATGGCATACACCGGGGACCAGGCTGCTTCAGTACTTCTCAGCTGTTCTGCTTTCCTGTGGCCTGGTTATGCCTTCCCGATGGGATGAAAGCTCTTGAGGGCCCTTCTCTACCTGGCTTTCTCAGTGAACATCTGTCACATGAATTCACCTTCAGAAAGGCCAGCCCCTTGGTTAGGGTGACCAGGCCAGGAGGGAGGGTTCCTAGGACACAGGACTTGGAGAGTACAGAGTATCTGAGACTCTGACCCCCCTTCCTGCCTTAGGCACCAGTGTCTGTCTTGGGAGGATAGAATGTTTAAGGTCAAGGTTGTTTTAAGTGACATATGCCTTTAATCCCAGTTTAAGGCCAGCTCGGGCTACATAGCATGTTCCAGGCCAGCCAGGGCTGTATAAGGAGACACTTGAGCTTTGTGTGGTCCTCGCTAGGTGGGTGGCTAGCAGTTCTCAGCCCTATTTTGCAGATGGTAATGGCTGGGCATGCCCAAGGCCAACTCCTGATTGTCAAGCCAGAGGCACCTCCCTCCCCTCACACACCCAAATTAAATGTTGTCTACTCAGAGTTCTGAGCTATTACCCCTAGACTTCCCTTGGCCAGGGTCTGGGCTAAATAAGGCCTTTAGCCCTATGTGATGGGGCCTGTAGTGTTTGTTCTCTCTGCCTGTCCATTTGGGGATAGAACCCAAAGCTTCACCCATGCTGGACAAGTGTTTCTATCACTGAGCTACATATCCAGCTGTTTATTTTTATTTACTAAAAGATAAAAAGCCAGATGGTGGTGGCACATGTCTTTAATCTCAGCAATCAGAAGGCAGAGGAAGGCCTGGTCTATAGAGTGAGTTCCAGGACAGCCAGAGAGACACACAGAGAAATTCTGACTTGAATGTATATGGGTGTTTTGTTTGCATATACATGTGCCCCTGGTTCTGGTGGAGACCAGAAGAAGGCATCAGAACCTTTGAAACTGGAACTGGACTTAACAGATGTTGTGAGCTGCCATGGAGTTCTGGGAATCGAAACTGGGTCTTCTAGAGCAGCCAGTGCTCTTAACCACTGAGCCATCTTTCCAGTCTTTATTTTCGAGGCAGGGTTTTTTGTTGTGTAGTCCAGGCTTGCTTCCATCTCAAAATCCTGCCACACTCTCCCAAATGTGCTGGATTACCGTACGTGTCACCGTTGTCTGACCTGTTGTTCAGTCTTAAATGAGAATTACTTATCTGTATGATAGCAATAAGAAGGCCTTGACATTCAAATCTGGCAGCTTCTCGTAAATGAGATTCCTGGCCAGTCTGATGGCCGTTGAGGGCTGTAGTGGCTGAGTGTGTGTGTGTGTGTGTGTGTGTGTGTGTGTGTGTGTGTGTGTGTGTGTGTTTGATACTTTATATAATTCTGGTCTTCCCTTCCTGACTCATCTCTGCTTCTGAAACAGGTGGGCAATGAGACTGGTAGCCTCTATCAGGGTGTAAGCCCAGGAGCTGTGAACATGGGCATGGGGAATTATAATTCAAGGCCAGATGAGTGGCCCCAGGGAGATGTCTAGACAGGGCTTTAGGGCTTTGAGAACTACTACTGTGAATTGGCTCTGCCCATGTTTAATGAGCTCCTGCCTTGTGCCAGGCGTTAGCCATTCCAGAGGCTGTAGAGATCCGTCAGCGGAACACATGTTCCTCAGATAGCCTGTGAAGGGCTTCAGAATGACATTGGAACAGCTTCATATGAAGGTGTGAGGCGTTCTGGTTGAACAAAAGTGAAATGTCCTAAACACAGCTTTCCAGGGAGACCCAGCATTGGGATAAGGTTCCAATTTCCTGTTCCTCTTCAAGGTTGAATCAGGCTGGAATTTGGGGCTTGCCAAAGAATGCTAAATTCCGCCCCTGGAGACTCAGCCCAGGAGCCCTGACTTTGGGGACAACATTGTCCTGTGTTTTTTAATTTCTAAAGATTTTCATTTTTTTCTTTTAATAGATTTTACTTTTTTAGTAGTTTTAGGTTCCCAAGAAAAATGAGCAAAGGGTATGAAGAGAGCTCTTCGCTGCCTCTTCCCATAGCCTCATCTACCCTCAATATCCCCCATCTTAGTCTGGCTTCTGGCATATAAAAATAGTGTATTCCATGACTTATTTATTTAAAACCAAAGCAAATATTGCAGGTTGGGCTGGGGTATAGGCAATGGTACAGCTCTCATCTAACAGACACAGAGCTCCCACACTTAACCCCCAGAACTGGAAAAAATAAACTTTGTGAATTGGAAACCAAGTCTGCCTCTTGTTTAATTCTTGTCCTGAGGTCTGTCTAGCCAGGCAGTCATGGCACATGTCCTGAAATCCAGTGTGCATTTTGTCTTGTTGTATATGGGCACCATGCATCCTTACTTCATGCTCTGGTCAGTGTCCCCTCCTTAGGAGTGACCCTAATATTAATGACCTGGATATTAGTCACTATTATCCCCTGCTAAACACATGGGGACACACAGGCATCCTCACACATCTACACATGATTGTAAGAGTTTACCTGAGGGATAGCATGAGGATTTATGAATTTTTAACTGACTTTTTCCTCCCCTCCCCTTTGGTGTTTTTGAGACAGATCTCTCTGTATAGCCCAGACCTTGAACTAATAATTAGTAATGATCCTCCTACCCCAGCCTTGTGAGGGTTGGTGGCACAGGCCTATACCAAGTGTCCAGCTCTTCAAGATAAACATTTTATAGATTTACTTGACCTTCTTTTGTGGTTTTTAACATTTGCTTATTTCTTCAGCCTCTGTGGGGGCTGAAGCTGTTCTTGCTCCTGTGGCTCATGGACGAGAGTTGTTGGGCCACAGTCTCAAGCACAGCTGATCTGGGCCTGGAGAGGACTTGAGTGGTGGATCCTGGAAGCAGAACCCATCCTGTGGGAGAGGCTTGAGAATGGTTTCCTTCATGTGGTCTCACAAATTCACAGACACATAAAGCCATAAGAAACTGTAAAGTTTCTACTGAATGATCATTTTAACTTCCTTTAAGTGGCACCTTTTACTCAGGAAGACATTTTGGAGACCTCTTCCGGTCTCTAACTCTCTTCTAGAGAGTTCAGACACGAAACTCTCCCTTGCTGCCTATGTCTGTGCCTCAGGGCATTGGCAGCTTGAGGTTGATGAGGGGTCCCGAGTCTCCTAGTGTTTCAGGGATCTTCTTTCTTGGTCTCTTCAGACTCAGCACCAGTGTCTCACTGTCTAGAACAAGCACATTTCGAGGAGAGAGGCAAAGTCACTGGGAATGGCCCTGATCTTCATCTTGCAATGTGTCTGGAGTTCTTGCAACTTGAACTTGAGCCTGTCCTCACCCATGAAATTTTTTTAAATTTTATTTTGTGTGTGTATATACATGTGTGCATGCCATGGCATACACGTGGAGGTTGAAGGACAACTTAACAGGAATTGGTTCTTTCCTTCTACCATGCGGGTTCTGGGGATCAAACTCATGCTGTCAGTCTTGGCAGCAAGTCCCTTTACGCACTGAGCTATCCTCCTGGGCCCAAGCCTGGCCCTTCTGTGCTCTACTGGAGACCTATGAGGCTGCAGGGGAGCTCCAGCTGGGCCAAGACTCTTGTTAGAGATGTTCCTAGTGCTAAACACATTTGCAATGCCATTCCTGGACCCTTGGGCAGCAGGGTGGTCTGGGCCAGAGGATGATGAGACCTGACGTGAAGTGGAAGGCATCTAGCTATAGAGTCACCAGCTCACCCGCCAGCAAGAATACCCTTTAAGCTTGAAAAGGCACCTGTATGGTGCCTGGGTCTGCTTGTGGGATAGAAGGTGGTGAGGTAAAGAGTCTTGGAGTGCTAGTGACTGTCCTGACTTCTGATGAGGGTTAGGAAGCTCTGCAAGCCTAGATCGTGAGAGTAAAGAGTAGGGAGGGCATTCTAGAGCAGGACTGGGGCTGGTGGGAAGTTTAGGGATGAAGACCCATGCCTCTAGGTTCCAAGGAGACTCTTCGCAGGATTGTGTAGAGGGACCAGCACACTTTCTTTGGACACTGTCTACCTGTGGTTGAAACCAGATCACCTGAACTTAGACCTGACTCTGTCCGTGGTCAGCTGTGCCTCCTTAGGTCAGTCACATACCCTTTCCAGTCTTCCTATATCTTAAAAATGCAACAATTGCAATGTCCTCCTAAGGCTTGGTAGGAGGGTTGCTTAAGACAGATTTACATTAGGCAGCTTTTGTGGAGGTGTTGTGAAGGCAATGTAATTACCTGGGCCTGAGTGATGGCTAGAGTGGGCTGTGGGGTGTGGGTGAAGCCAGAGACACATCTCTAGTATAGCTCATAGGGTTCAAAACAGGCTGGAGGTGCCTGGTGAAGGCAAAGGACCAGTAGAGACCCTTCCTTGGAAAGAAGGCTGTCTGTAAAGAGCATCTCCTTAGAGACATGGAACCCCCCTCCATTAGAAGGTGACCCTGCTATCATCAAAGAGGAGAGCCTGGCAGCCAGGAGGCCAGGAACATGCTTCCTGTGCAGTGCTTGGGCGCGTCCTCATGGAGCCCTTTCTCCCTGGGTAATTGATGGTGCATTCCTCTCTCCACAGGGCAGACAGCAGTGGGTACATCAGGACGGCTGGGCGGGCGCCGTGCAGACAGTCAGAGCCCACTCCAGTCTTCCTCAGCAATTTATCCCCTGTCAGCCTTGTTCTTTTGGGACATTAAACAAGTTCCCTGAGGAGTGGCAAGGCTGTCCAAGCTGAGCTCCTCCAAGGGGTGGTTTTGCCTGTCTTCAACCAAGCCAGAGTCACTGTCAGGGAGCTTTTTACAACCACTGGAACAGCAGTATCAGGAGCACAGGCTTGGGTCCTTGGTGTTGGGACTGCAGTGGTATACAGAGACTTCCAGGACACACAGTCAGAACCTGGTCCAGGACAAGTCCACCCCCCACTCCCTACCCCTGATGCACATGCCACCTTGGGGCTCTCACCTGGAGTCCTGTCCCAGGGAGTCTCTGCTTGGATTCTGTAGCTCTAAACCCTGCAGCAGGAAAAGGAATTCCTATCCTGCCTTCATTCCCCCAACCTCTAATTACAATTATACATGACAATCCCTTCAATTATCGTTGTAGGCGATAAGCCGCCCTAGCATTCTCTGTGCAGTGATTTATGGAAATCACCACTTCTGTGTCACAGGGTAGCTGTGGATATCTTGAAATAATACTGTTTTTGCTCATCACACCTCAAAATGACAGTTGTTATTAGCTCTAGATCCCGGGATTTCGGGGGATGATAAAAAAGTGTGCATATCACTACAGTGTTTCAGGAAGTACTTGATAAGCACATTTCAGACCATTGTTATCCTTTCTAGTCCAGTGTGCATGTATCTGTATGGTGTGAGTGGGTGTGTGGTATGAGTGTGTATGATGTGTGTGTGAGTGGTGCCAGTATGTGTGGTTTGTGTGTATTGTGTGTGTGGTGTTGAATGTGGATGGTGTATTTATGAGTGTGTGAGTGTGTGTGGTGTGTGTGTATGATGTGTAAGTGTATTGTGTGTGGTGAGAGTGTTTATGGTGTGGGTGTATGTGTGCGTGTGTGGTGTGTATGTGTAATGGTATGTGAGTGTGTATTATGTGTGTGGTGTGAGTGTATATAATGTGTGTGGTATGTGTATGGTGTGTGTATAGTGTATGTATGAGTATGTATTGTATGTGTGGTGTGTGTGGTTTGAGTGTATATAGCGTGTGTATGGTGTGTGAGTGTATATGGTGTGTGTGAGTGTATGGTATGTGTGAGTGTGTATGGCATGTGAGTGTGTATGGTGTGAGGTATATAGTATGTGTGGTGTGTGTGTATGGTGTGTTTGTGTGGTGTGTGTATGGTTGTGAGTGTGTATGGTGTGTGTGAGTGTGTATGGCATGTGAGTGTATGTGGTGTGAGTGGATATAGTGTGAATATATGATGTGTGTGGTATGTGTGTGAGTGTGTATGGTATGTGTGTATGAGTGTAAGGTGTGTGAGAGTTGTGTATGGCATGTGAGTGTGTGTGTGTGTGCTTATTTGTGTTAGTTGATGTGGGGGTTGGTATATGGGTGCCCTCATGCCCGGCCTGTGTGTACAGATAGCTGTGGGTGTGGGTTCTTACCTTTCCTTCTGAACTAACCTAATGGCTATGAGATCTTTGAATAGGGGTCTCTTGGCAGCAGGCTTGGTGGCTGGGGAGTTCTGGGCATTCTCGTCTCTTCTCCCATCCCTTCATAGAGGTGCTGGAGTCACATCCTGCTTTGACACTTCCGGGATCGGGACTCAGGTTCTCTCTCAGCCTTGATATTTATACCCACATAACCATCCCACAAGCCCCCTCCTCATCCCCATGTTTTATCTAATAGATTTCTCTATAAAGAGGTCTGTAGCCTTTATCAGGGACTGACGTGGTCCACAACAGGGATGAAGAAGGATTCTTACTGTGACCAGGGAAGTGTGTCCACAGGCTGGCACAGGCTGCTGTGGTCACCCTTATTATCAGAGACTATCAGTCTCATCGTTAGATAGACCACAGAAGACACCCATTAAACTTGCTCCCTGCACCTAACAGAGACAACCTTGTCTTCCGGTAGCTGCTGGGGTGGGGCTGCATACTCAATAGCTCTGCAGTGAGGACAGTGAGGCCCTGCAGTAACTTGATTTGCTGTCCTTGGAAGGCTTGTGGAGATGGCAATAGATTTGGATCTTGAGAATTTGGAAATAAGAAACAGGGAAAATAAGCATATTTAACAAAGGAACTAGAGCACAGAGATCAGGTGACCCCAGAGAAGACCATAAAAAAGCACAGAAGGGAGTGGTATCCTTGAGGGCCCAGTCCTGCAGCCTGAGAACCAGGCCTTTGGTAGGTCAGTTTGGGTTCAAAGTCAGACCTAATGGTTGGTCTTGAAAACAACAGGAGAGACTGAGCAGGAGACCAGTTGAGGGATATGGAGAGTGGATCTGAGCCTACCAAGAGTTGTCATGGAGACAAAGGTATCCCAGCTAAGGACTGAGGTCAGAGGTCCAGAGGTCCAGAGGGGTAGACTCTGGGTTTGAACCCCAGCTCTGCTGTTCTTTGTTTCCTGGCCTAGGTACATCAGTTATGTATGCATGGGAGGTTTGGCAAAGTCTGGATGGAAATAGCACATGGCCTACAGGGCTGTACACATGAGAGAAGATAGGTACTAGAGCTCAGCCCTGGGTCTGGCTCAGAGGAAGCACAGGTTCCCCGCAAATTTAGCCCACATTCATTATCTGTGATAAACACAGTGTTCCTGGTGGCCTCCTAAATGGGAGGGAGAGGGGAGAGGCAAGACAAGCTTGAGATTTCAGATGCATTCTGAAGCTGGGGCCTGTGTAGTTGGCATCTGAAGTCAGCTCAGGTCCCCAGGAACCATCTTCCCCAGGCCTCTGAGGACTGGGCTGGGACCTTACCCCTCCTCCTCTCTTCTGCTCTGCTTTGTTCTAGTAAGGCCAGCCCTGGCCCACATCCCCGGAAGGGTGGGAATGAAAAGTCCCCCTTCTGGTAGAGGGACCTAGTCCCCCCACCTCCAGTAACCCTCAGGGTTGGGATGGGGAAAGAAGGGCTCAGAAAGGGACATGAAAGAGCTGTACTCTGGTAGGAGAGGCTTGGGCGCAGTGGCAGGGAGGGCTTTGAACCCAGGGCCTGGCTCTGGACACTGCTCACACTCTAGGGTTCTGCAATTCTGTTTTGTTTTTTGTGTGAAGGTCTCATGTCACCCAGGCAGGCCTCAAACTTTGTGTGGCTAAAGATGACTCTTGGTTTATTTGGTGCTATGTGTGTGTGGGTGTGGGGGGATGGGACTGGGGTCTGGTACATGCCAGACAAACATGTTGCCAAGTGGACCACATCCTCAGCTTGCAGTCCTTAATGCACCTTTCCACACTAGACTCCTCTGCTTGGGGGCCCACACCCCACACCTCTTCCTCTTCCCTGGTTGCAGAGTTCCCACACTCTGCGGAGGGATCTTTCTGCTGGAGGAAGCCTGCCCATGGCGGACGATCAATGTGCCACGTTTCCTAGACCATGCAGAAGCATATTTGGGGGTTTTAATCTTCTTAATAAATGGTTTTCAGATTGTGTGCGATTAAACCCCCGGAAAATTCATGAGCACGCTGGGAATAGAGACCTCGCCGGGAAGCTTTGACATGAGCAACACAATAAACACAGCTTCTAAATTGGGTCAGGGAAGCCTCCAAGGCCCGTGCAGGACGTTCTTGTGGCCCTCCCCAGGCCTATAAATTAATCATGCACACAAAGAGGGCCTTGTCCATTCTCCTCAGTGCCAGGGGTTGTATCTCTGCCCATTGACTCCCCCCCCCCCCACCTTCTCCACTCTGCTCTCCAACCGACCAGTGAGGCATTTCAACTTCTGCCTTTGTTATTCCTGTCTCCACAGCAAGGTGGGTGTACATTTCAGCAAGAGAGATGTAGGTTAGATAGGGGAAGAACTTCCTGGCTGACTGCAGGGTGGTGTGAAACACTGGAGTAGGTTGTCCAGGTAACTCAAATGATCTTTCCTGTAGGAGTTCAAGGCCTATCAGGCTTTACCTTACTGTAGCATCCCTGGATGACTGCCTGTGACAGAGGTGGCCTCAGTACTTGGCCTGAAAGTGCCTTATTCTGGAAGAGTTAGCACCCCTGTGATCCAGTGAAGGAGACCAGGTTAGCACCCTTAGGCTCCAGCCCTTTCTATAGTCTGGAAGGGAGCAGGCTTCCCCTGACCTCAGCCCTAGCTTGGGGCTGTGGCTGGCTCAGTTGGTAGAGTGCTTGTTTAGCATGTGTGAGGCTTGAAATTCCCTCCCTAGCACTGCATAAAATCAGGCTCAGTGGCATGTACCTGTGATCCCAGCCCTTGAGAATTAGAGGTTGGAATGCCAGGGGTTCAAGGTTCTCCTCAGCTACATAGTGAATTTGAAGTTAGCTTGGGCTACATGAAACCCTATCTTGAAGGAAAGAAAGAAAGGAAGAAAGACAGAAAGAAAGAGAGAAAGAAAGGAGAAATCTCAGCACGCTCATCTTATACCCCATACCCACTGCCTATGGGAACCCCAGTCAAGAAGCCCAGATGCTGCCTCCTCTGGGAAGCCTTCCTGGATTACCCCCGAATGCATCAATAGTTGCTTCTCTTCTGTTTGCTCAGCCTTAGCCCCTGTCTGCATGCTCCTGGAGGAGCCCCATATGTCACTAAACTGCCAGTTCTCTAGGGACAGGAACTGTATTGGAGCCCTCTTGGGTACATATATTGCACTTTCCTAGACCGTGTTAGAACTTACTTGGGCTTTCAAGTACCAGTTCCTGGGAATTGTCCCCATGCACTTCAGGGTAGGTGCTAAAAGCTCTCAATGGCAGTGTGAGAATGCTGGATCACTGAGCTATGAGAGAGGGGGCAGGGCAGAAGTGTGGGGCAGAGGCTGTGACCAGCCAGGCTGGGCCTGTGTTAGGTCTTGTGTTTGGGGGTTGACCCCTCTCTTTGGGCCTGCTAACCCTGACATGGTAGGTCTTTGAAGAGGTGAGATAGCCTTAGGCAGAGGAGCCCCACACTGAGACACTGTGGCCCTGGACAGCCTGTGTATTGTCACCAGCAACACCTGTCCTAGCACAAGCCTGGGCAGGCGAGCCATTCGAGCCATTCCACAGTGATGTGCAGGTCTGGGCTGGCAGTCAAGGTGGGGTATATCATCAGGTCTACCAGGAAAGGAGGGAGGCTCCGCTCTGGTGGATGCGGGGCATCAGAGACTTAAGAGGAAGGAGAAAACAGGAGGTGACAGCCTGAGAAGACCAGGGACATCCCTGTGCTCTGGCCAGGCAAGGAGGGCACTTTTTCTGTCAAAATGCTTACCTGGTGGCTGGGCTACCCTCTGCAGTTGCTCATGGGAGCCTTAGAGGGCTGTCCCTCCCGAGAGCATACACATCAGGTTCTGGTGAAGCCATGGGCATCCTGGCATGTATATGTGTTTGAGTATGAACGAAGGGAGCACGTATGTGTATCTATGTATAAACTTGTGTGGGTGTGCATAAGTGTATTCATGTGCCTATGAGTGGGAGGGGGCTGGAGGAGGTGGCTTGTGCACAGGCAGGGTTGGAGACAGGCTGGGCCTTGCTCTTGAGCTGCCTGCAGACTGGCATCAATGCCTCAGGAGGTCAGCAGGTGGAGAGAGAGAGCCACTCCAATGTGGGTCACGGCGAGCTCTGGGCTGTCCACTAGACGGCTCTCACTCAGACTAAAAATAACACCAGAGTGCACACAGCACTAGAGAATATGGCAGGCTCTCTCAGCCCCTAAGTCACTCCAGCCTCACTTCAGCTAGTGTTGACTGAGCTAGGATGGGAACCCTCAGGCTTGAGACCGGCTTCTGAGGACCCCTAGAGATGGGAGAGTGAGGTGAGGAACTGTTAACCTAGTCTGAGAGAGAGCAGACAGTGAAGAGCAAGCATCCCAAGGACAGTAGCAGGAGGGTATTAATTGTGACTGGGTATCAGTAAAGACTTCTGTGAGTAGGGGACTTTGGACTTGGCCTTGGTGAGGGAAGGTGTCCTGTAGGTGAAGACACATCAGTGTTTGCAGTTTGCAGGTATATTGCACAACACGGGTCCTTGGTCCTTTGAGAATCCCCTCAAGGATTGCCCTCAGGTCAAAGGTCATCCCAACCCTGCCTCTTGTGTTCTCTTTCTCTTGGCCAGACCTTTTATCCCACTCACTCTCCCTCCTTGTGCCTAAGATGCTGAAATGACAGAGGAAAACAGAGAGAGAGAGAGAGAGAGAGAGAGAGAGAGAGAGAGAGAGAGAGAGAGAGAGAGAGAGAGGTGGTTGCTACGGAAACTATAAAAGCAGAAACTTTGTAGAGCAGGAGGGGGAGGGTACCAGCCCCAGTGGCTGGCATAGGCCAGGCCACTTGGAGTGACTATACTGAGCTGGAGGGCTGGTGTCAGGTGAGAGAGGCTGACACGTGGTCTGGATCTGAGCTTTTGGTCATATGTCACCTGGAACAGCCAGGGCTTCCCTGCAGGTCCTTGTATAATGATGTCTTGAGTTCACTGTTCTGACATGCAAAATTGACATGCAGTGGGACTGAACAGTTTACAAGGAAGCTTCCCACAAGTTGCCAGTCACGTGATAATCCTTCCTGGGAGGTAGTCCGTCTAGAGCAGAATTGTGAGTTCAGTCACTGAGTCAGGAGACTTACCACACATAAGAGGAGATCGCCAGGCTTCCTCCCATTGGGCTCTCTCTGCCTGCACAGCTCAGCGTGGAGCCCCTGTGTGTCTGCAGCTTCCAGACCCTCTCTTTCCTCCTGCAGGAAGCTCCACCCCCACTCGCAGGAAGCCACCGTCTGCTTGCAGTACAGCCTTAGGGAAGCTGCCTGTCATTTCCCTGTCTGTGGAATGGTTACAATATCCTGGCTTCTGAAGGTTTTTTGTGAAGTTGAAAGGAGGCAATCCTGGGACATAGGAGCTGCGTCTGAACCTGCCATGCTTCCTCGGCATATATGGGGCTGGGTGTAAGAAGGGTCTCACAATAAGCCTTGAAAGACCCATGGGCCCCAGGACTTGTCAGCCAATAGGTGAAGGCAGGCAGGAGGTGAAAGCAGCAGGGCCCTGCCCATTGAGCCCAAATGTGAGGGTCAAGGTTAGGTCCTGAATGAGCCCCTGAATGACACATGGCCTGTATAGAATGGGAACCAAGCCTTCGTTTTCTCCTGGGAGAGCAGCACTGAGCCAAATGGATTATTAAATGGCAGAAAGGCGGCAGTCTTGTGAAAGATAATGGGGATGTGTATTGATGGGTTATGAATCATGGAACGAGAGGGGGAGATGAATAATTACTGAGGTGTAGTGGAGGTGCAGGGCCTCTGGCTGGGCTTTGCTGAGAGCTCAGGAAGGTCATGATGCCCAGGGCTGGATGTCTGAGGTCTGAGGGCCTCCAAAGTACACATACATGTGCACACACACACATACCCAGTGCTTTTCTTAAAAGAGAAGGCCCACCCACTTCCTAATTGACATCGGCCATGTGACTCTCAGCACTGGGGGGCTGAAGTTGCCTGGATGAGCCAGGGGACCCGAGCCTCAGGGAGAGCACATTGTGCCAGCAGAGACAGGTGTGCAATGAGTCTCATTGCATGCACACTGCGCTGAGAAAAGGAGTGTGCTCTGGGAGGAGAGGATAGGGTAGGGAGCTAGCAAAGGAAGGAGTGGCTTTTGTAGAAAGGGTGAGTGGGGTCCATCAGGTAGCTTGAGGGAAATATTGATAAACATTATTGGAGCCACGTGGGGCTCTAGCAGGGGCAGGCTGTAGAGATGAGTCTCTGTCACTCACCAACGCTGTGCCAATGGCTGAGAGTCCTCCTCTCCACCTCGGAGGGCTTTATAAGGGCTCACTGAATGAACACTGCCTGCCAGAGACTGAGTACTGTATTGGGTTCATAAGTAGGAACTGTGTGACTCTGCCCTTAGCATCCCATATGGACTTTAGTCTCCTGGCAGGTCTGACCTCCCTTGTGCCAGCTATTTTCAGCACAGTAGGAGAGTGACCAGAGTACATGGCTAAGCTTGGCAGTGCTGTCCCTTGTAAGGAGACACCATGCCTATCAGAGCTGTAAGGGGATATCAGCCCAGGACCTGGTCAAGCCAGGGAACACAGAGACCAGGACAAAGGGAGCCAGTCTTCCTGGCCTGAGTTGACCTTCTGGGCCCCTCACTCCAGACCACTTTCAGGGAGCTTGAGGCATCAGTGGGGTACTCTGCAAACTGTGTTCTAGGCCTCACATGGCCCTTCTAGGGTGTAAGGTTTAGAAGCCTCGCCTTGTAAAGCACACAGGTGCTGAGGTGGAGAACAGGCTATGGAATCATTTCTGTTTAGGAGCCCACATGGAGCCCGGACAGCAGGTGTGATCTTCAGAGTCATCCATAGGCCTACTCCTGTTGCAGAAGAGTTCAGCCTAGCCCAGCATGGGGACTTATATCAGTACTCTTGGTGCTTGAGTGGTAAGGCAGGGTCTCTAGGAGCCATAGACTGAGTCCCTACTTCATGTTGGCTAACCCAGACTGTAACTTGGGCCAGGGCCTGCCATCCTAACACTTACCCCCAGGCCATCTTAAAACTCCAGGATTGAGGCCCAAGACAATGATTTTGTCAGGGTGCCTCACCTGGCCATGGCCTGGCTGCTGAGTAGTTGCTGGCCTGGCTGGACCTTGGAAGAGCTCGAAAGTCAGGTCGGGAGTGGAGGGGAGATGTGTATGCATAGAAGCCAGTGTAAGTGGACTCAGTGAGGGGGCTTACTAAGCTAAGGTCAGAGGGAGCAGGTCTTGAAAGTTCTGGCATTACCTTCCATCTTCCTGGAGCAAGTATTCAGGGGCTGTGCTGAGTCCCCTGTGACCCAGGATGTCCCTGGTGCAGGGTATGAAGGGACTCAGAGGCACGGAGAGTGTGTCGGGGCTCTTGCCTGTGTGTTCTGGGCTCTTAGAGAGGGACAGTCAGAGGTCAGCCCCCTGCCTCAGCACTGTAGTCGAGAGAGACCTGAGGTGGGGTGGGGCCCAAACACTGCCCATCTCTACCACTGGCTCCTTGAGGAGCCTGCTGCTGGGAAGAGGGACCGTAGGTAGTTCCCAGCCCTGTGCCCTGGTTAGAGGGTGGGGAGGCCCTCAAAACATTTTTCATGTTCTAGGTGTGGGACACAGCTCCGGGAGATGGGCTAGAGGCTGGTTCTGTAAGGTAGTGAGTTCCTTGTCACGAGAGGCTTGCCAGAAGAGGCTGGGCAAGTTTTCCTTTCTCTCCTGCCTTGTGAGTGGTCCCACCCATGTTCTCTCTCTTCAGGTTCATGCGTGTTGATCTTTATGACAAGAAGAGATTCGTGGAGGGGGGTGTACAAGGCTCAACTGTGGACTTGCTGGTTTCCAGGGTGACCTTGACCTTGTTTTCCTTGGCCCTGAACTTTCTGCTCCTTCCTGTCTGAGCAGGCACTGAAACTGTAGGCCCCAGCCCTTCCTCTTGCCCCTGGTAGTTTCCAGGCAAAATGCTGTTCCGAGGGCGGGGGCGGGGCTTCACTGTTCTCACTCTCAAGGGCCTTGAAGGATGAAGGAGGCAGAAGATACATTTAACTGCTTCATGGCGTTAGGATGCCAGCTATCCGGCAAAGCTTGTCCCTGCTTCAGCACCTTCAGGGTCCCCCACTTCCCTTGTGGGATTGAGCACAGACACTCATTTTTCAATAACTCTGAAAGTATGTACCCAGGCCAACCAACCAGGAGACAGAGCTGTGACCCAGAGACTTGATCAAAGGCCAGTGGCAAAGAAAAGGCATTCATTCATTCATTCACTAAATGCTGACTTTCAACCAGTCTTGCAAAGAGTCAGGAATGTACCCTGGCCTGACCAGCCCCAGGCTGCCTTGGGAACATAAGCCCACCAGCAGGCCTGTCCTATATGTCACCTGGAGAAAGCCCAGGTCTTGAGGACAGAAGTGAAGTCACTTGCCCCTGGGCCTGAAGCTGTCTTTTAAAATGGCAACTTTGAGCTCAGCCTCCTTCCATGACCATGATCCTCTGACACTGAGCACCACCCACACTGGGACCTGGCTGTGAACAGGTTTATTAGGCTGTAGCCCTTGTTAAGGTTTGGAGGGAAACAATTAGGAAACACACAAATAGGAGGGTTTCAGGAAGTCTGAAAAGTTGAAGAAAATAAATTCTAGCAGAAGCACATCCTAGTGAGACTGGGGCAAACTGACCTGGGCTAAGGTAGTCAGGGAAGGCCTCTGAGCAAATGGTGTCAGAGCTGGAGTGGAGTAGCTGGAGATGCTTCATCTTGTGAATGAGTTAGGAGAGGCAGCACATGCAAGGGGCCTGGGGTGGACTGTGTTGGGTTGGCCAGCGCTTAAAGAGTGAGTTGTGGCTGGGGTGCATGCAGGAGACTGAGGTAGGAGAATTGTTAAGTTTGAGGCCACCTTGAGCTTCATAGCCAGACCACCTAGAATTTTAGGAGGAGAAAAGGAAACAGTGGGCTGGAGTTCTTGATCATTCATAGAACTCTTAGGCACAGCATCTGTGAGATCTAGGTCTAGCCCTTACTCTGTCCTCCCTCCCCCCAAAATGGAATTCTTGGATCTATCGCCCAAGATTGAGGTTTAGTGATGCTTGGACCCTGGAGTATTCCTGAATGGGCACCGCAACCCAGGCCTGAACCTGCAGGCTTACATTATGAGAGCATAGTTGCAGAACAAGGACCAGAGAGAGGGCCTGTGATTTACTAAAAGTAGCCCAGCCATCATGACAGAACTAAGTCTCAAGCCTAGCCTCAGGGGAGCCACTTGGCCCACCCTTATTTGGAAACCACTCCCTGGCTCTCCTCTTCCCTCTTTCAATATATCCAGGCCTGCCCCTAAGTTCCTAGCGTATTCTTTGCTTCAGCCTCCGTTCAGCACACTGTCCCCACCGATATTTCATGGTTTCTATGTATGTCCTTTTCCTTATGCTGTTCCCCTCTGGGAATACAGCTGCTGTCTACCCCCGTCGGCTTTCTAGTTCAGTGCCTATGGTGCCTCTTCCTCACAGGCTTCCAGGATTTCTCCCCAGTTCTCTTTGGGCTGACTGTGGGTCAGGTGGGTTCTTCTACTTCTTCCCCGGGCTGCCACCACCTCTCCCAAATTTGTGTCTGCTCTGGGGTCGGGATTACCTTTCAAGGAACCCACTGACGAGTGTGTATATTTGAGGTTGTGAGCCACTATTCTCTGTGAGAGGCCCAGAAAGGTGAAGTTCCACCCTAAGCTTCCCCCTCCCCCCAGCACGAATGAACTGACCCCTTACTCTGCAGCCCAGTCACTTACTCTGCAGCCCAGTCATAAATACACGTTGCACGCCCACCTGGGCTATCTGGCCTCAGCTACAGGGCTGGTTCAGCTGTCCCCTTCCCTGAGCTCTTCAAGGAGGCAGTGAGGCCCCTCCCCTTGGAACCCAGGCCAGTGCCCGTCCTAACAGATGATCAGGCTGGCATGCCTGGGAAAGGAGGAGGTACACTGATCTCATACCGAGACCATATGGCACCTCCTCTGGTGGCCTGGTGGGTGTAGACCAGTCTGCATCCATCAAAGGATGAAGAGGAAGAAGCTGGAGACCTGGGCCCTTGGTGACTGAGAAGAGAGCACGAGGGCAGGAGGCTTTTTTGGGTCAGAGCAGGGGGGTGGAACACAGAGAAGCCATCTGGGCAGACAGGGAGCACAGCCTTCAAGGGTTGGAGAACAGCAAAGGCCAGTGCTGCCGGTAGACAGTGGAGCTCAGCCTTCTTGGGCCATGGGAGCGGAGCTTCTGAAATGGAAGCCCCGCATCTGGGGGCGGGGCATCGCACGCTAGGCATTCTGGTTCTGCCCCAGAAGGAAGCAACCTGGGTAGCTGAGGGGTCCCCTAGGGAAGCTCCAGCCTGGCCCCTACCCAGTGTGGGTTATTTCTTCCACTTAGACAGAGCCCATTGCTGGGTGGGAGGCTGAGGGTGGTACACCCCTCAGTGGCTGCAGAGTGGGTGTTGGATTTGGATGTCTATACATTAGACAGAGCCTCCCTTTGGGAGCCCTGGCTTCCAGGTCCCATCACTCCAGTTGTTGTCTGTACCTTAAGATAGGCTTACAGTGGGCTGTTGACAGGAATAGGGAGGTGTGTTTCCTTCTCTGGGTTTCTAGAAAATAAGCAGGCTGGGGAGCAGGAGCTTAGGGAGCGGTTTAGAGCTGGGATAATGTTTTTTAGATACCCATAAAACCTCAGGGGTGTGGGCTCAGATATGTCACTTCCACTGGCTCAGAGATAGTGACAGAGGCCACACGCCCTGCCAGTTTGCTCTCCCTAGACTCAGGCCTCTTGCAGGACCCCATCCTGGCAGTGTGGGTGGCTTGTTCGGAAGACACTCATATTCCCTGAGGCAAGCTTTTGAGTGTGAGCCCAAGAGTCCATATCTGACTGGTTCCTGTTCTTCCAGCCTGGAGTGTCACCTGCTCCACTCCAGCCATTTTCTACAAAGAATGTCATTAAATGTGTGGGTGGCTTTGGGAGGGAAGTTGGGGGGATGTTTGGTGCTAAGCAGGACCTCCTTTGGGTGTCGGTCTGTGCCTTCCACTTTGGAACTAGACTCTGCTTTCCTCTCATGACTCTAGGAGAGTTCTTGCTCCTGGTCCAGCCTCATTCCTGGATAAACAGTGGATGCAGGAAGCTGTCATTGCCTGTTAGACAGACAGCATCCTGAAGGGAAGGCTGTGACCTTAACCATGAATGCACAAGCTCTGAAGAGTTAGAGGTGGTGCCTGGCTGAGGAGGAGGATGTATGCAGAGCTGACTGCCTAGGGACTTTCCCTGGTCAGTGCTGCCTACCCAGGTCCAGACAGGAAACCTGACAGGTCTGAGCCCTCCAGACACCATTGTAAGGGGCCTAGGGTGGGCACTGCTAGACATTCACTTCCTCCTTACCATCTTCCCCTGTCCCTGGAAAATGCTAGCTCTGAAGGTAGGTTCTAGGTTGTTACCCTGCCCTCATGCCTGTTAAGTCTCACTCAGCTTTATGACCCTTGCAGCATCCAGTCCCCTGGGTTCAGATCCTGCTGCAAGCCATATGATCTTAAGGATCTCACTCTCTTGTCTCTAATATTGTGTTGGAAAAACAGTATAGTCACCTGTCTGCTAGGGTCACTGGGAAATTAAATGATTGAATGTGTGTGGGATGCTGAGAGTACAATCTGCCATGGATGCATACTAAGGTAGGTCAGGCTGTGACCCTGCAGTTTCTGATCTCCCCTCCATGCATAGATGTGGTGCCTGCATAAATGTCTGTGCACCACAGGCATGCCTGGTGCCTGAGGAGGCATTTGGATCACATGGAGTTATAGATGTTGTAAGAGCCATCTTGTGGGTGCTGGGAGTCTAACCCTGGTCCCGTGGAACAGCAGCCAGTGAGTGCTCTTGATGCTTGAGCTTAGCTTTCAGCCCCAATATCTAATACCTTATTCTTGGTGGTAGTGTTTCCTTCCTTGCAAAATGCTCCCTGGGTGAAAGCCACGCCCTCTGCCATGCGTTCAACTGAAAGACTTAGTGACTTGTCCTAGCATTTCATTGTCATTGTTAAGCTTTTTGAAGATGATTTTGGTCACATGCTCTCCAATCCCTTCCAGCCTTCAAACATTTTCCCCCCTTGAGATGGGGTTTCTCCTTGTAGTCCTGGCTGTCCAGGAGTTCACTCTGTAGACCAGGCTGGCCTTGAACTCACAAGGATCCATCTGCCTCTATCTCCCGAGTGCTAGGATTAAAATTGTGTGCTGTTATCACCACCACCTGGCCAGACCTTCAAATTCAGTGCCCTAGTAAGACATAGGACTTCCTGGGGCTGGTTCCTTTACAGACCTGGCCCTGGCCTGGTGCAGTATACTTGGCCTATTGGCCAATCTCCGAAGCCACTCAGCCCTTCCTTCCTTGTGGGTGGAGTGCCATTTGCTGTTGGTTTTCTGGCCTTGAAGAAACATCTTCCCAAGAGCCTAGTGCTGGCCGTTCTATCAATGGTGCAAGTTGTAAGAGCCCTTGGAGGCAGGTGGGGGTTGATAGGATGGTAGCAGAGGGATGGCTGCTTTGTGATGAATGTGGTATTCTTTTTCTCTTTCCTCTTCTTCCTCCTTTTACATTTATTTATTGTGCGTGGACCCATGCAAGTGTGAAGTCAGAGGACAACTTGGAGAAGTTGGTTCCTCCCTTCTGTCATGGGGGTTCCAGAGATCTAGCTCAGGTCATGAAGCCTGAGTCATCTGGTAGGTCTTTTGAGGGAGGGTGAAGATGGTGGTAGGGGCTTGGTGAGATCTGATTTGGGGAGTCCTATTTCTGGTCTGGCACTTACTGACAGGGCCCAGTTCTAGGCTCTATCTGCATCCACTTGATCTTACATGATGCCAGGAAATGCCGCAGGGGGAGTTGGAGGCTACAGTCTTGAACCCCCACCCAGTCAATGGAGATATGTGTGTCACCTCCTCACTCAGGTGTCCATCTCGAAGTGGGCCAGGGTGGCAGTACCAATCCAGACTTTTCCAAGGGGTGGATCAGGGGTTGGGAAGCCTGTGGGTCTGCATTGGGTCACAGAGAGCTTCCCCACTGGGAGTGGGGGGTGGGAGTCTTAGTGAGGAGGAGGGCATTTTCCAGGTGTCCTCCTGAAACATGGGCTCTGCCTGGGGGTGCTGCTCCTTTTCACAGGGGTGGAGGCCATAGGGGTCCTGCTCACAGGATCTGGGGGAGGATTGGTTTTAGATGCTCTTGGGGGGGGATGCAGGAAGCAGCTGTGTCTGACTGCTGGTCCTAAGGTTAAGACCAGGACAGGTGACAGGGAGCCAGCCCTTTTCCAGTATTTAAGCTCCTGTCAAGCCACCATTACTCCTCAGCACCCACCTGGGCCTTTAGAAGTGCTGGGCTTGGCTGGTCATGACTACTCTTTTCCCAAGGCCAGGAATTCAGAAGCTTCTGGTGCATCGGCTAATTTTCTGAGAGCTGGTGGGAGATTAATAGTGTCTCTTTGTAGTCAGGGAAACTAAGGTACAGAGGAATTGAGAGTCTGAGGTAAAAGTCAGGCCAGACCTTTGAGATCCTGCTGTGTACAGATGGGTTTCTAAACTTTAGTCCTGCTCCCCCAAGGCCACCAAACACATCCCTACAGCTGTCTGATGGGGGGCCAGGCCAGAGTCTGCATTCACCTGGTCCACAGGGAAACTAGCCAGGCTGGCCCAAAGGGAAACAAAATGGATCAGGTGACCTCTGCTCTGATACTGAGACTTTGAAGATGGGAACCTTCAGCTTCTAAAACTAGGATGGATTGGCAGTGGAGATGATTCACCCCCAGAAATGCTATAGTGTAACAGGGTGGTACAGAGCCCACCTTTGTGGGAGGTGCTCCAAAGCTGGGCTCAGCCCACAGCTGGGTCTGGAATCCGATGACTGGGTGCAGAAGATTGTAGTGGTGTCCCAGTCCCTGTCTCCTGGCTGACAACAAACACACTTGCAGCTTCCTGTGGGGCTGGCCAGTATTCTGGGAAGAGGGATCAGAGGACTGGAAGCGAAGGACTCTCTACAGCTGGGTTTGGAGAACTGCCCTTCCCTCCCCTCCCCCTACTCCAGGTCCCAGGACGGCGCCTGGTTTCCAGCTGTGATCCAGCTTCCAGTCCCAACCACCCCCCTGACCTGGAGGCCCTCCCTCCTTGACTGAAGAGCCAGGAAGGGGGCTTCCCCTGTGAGGAGAAAATCCTGGCCTGGATTCCTGCCTAGGCTGCCCTATCCAGCCCCAGAAGGCCTCAAGCACCACCTGTGACTAGCCACCCCACTTCCCTGAAGAGTTCATGCAACAGCCTCTGGCCAAAACCATATGCCATTGTACTTTCTCTGTGATTGAGTCAAGTTTTACACACACACACACACACACACACACACACACACACACACACACCAATGTGTGCATTTTTTAGGTCCTCAGTTTCCCCTTCTGTACTTGAAGGGATGGAAGTGTGGTAGGTGGTGTGGTTTTAATAACTTAAAAGAGTAATGTTGCTGTGGGGCAAAGAGGAGAGGGAAAGCAAGGTCACCTAGGACCAGGAGGGTCAGGGACTCCCTGTAGAAGAGGTAGGCAGAACTAAGAGGATGGGGAAAGGAAGCAGGCAGATTGCTGGCCAGAAACAGAAGCAAGGGCTGAGAGCTGGCAGGCAACAGGGTGGAGGCAATGATGGGTGTAGGGGTGAGGCTGGAGGTGGTTTGATTTTTGCCCTATTTTGGGGGCTGTTATGCTGTGGGGGAAAGTTTCTGGAGCTGCAGAATGACTTGGAGAAAGCTTATGTTAGTAGAAGAAGCTGATGCATCCTTTTTGCAAGCCTCAGTCAGTTTCTGTTCTTCACTGTGGGGTAGGGATCTTTCTACCTTCAGCCTTGCTGGTGCTACTAAAAGTGTCAGAGGGGAGGAAAAATTCAGGCACCGCTGGTGATTTATTTGGGTGATGGGGCAAAATGGCTTGGCAAAGCTCTCTGGTTACACAGGCGTGCCTTATATTCTTTATGTGTGCTTGAAATACAGAAATTGATCCCAATGATATGAAAGCAGTATTTTTATCAGACGGGACTGCCTTCTAAATGTAAAGAATATCCAAGTATCTTAGGCATCAGAGACAAGACTTCCGACCTGACTGAAGGGGTACCTGCAGAGCTCTGTGCTGCCAGCTCACTTCTGGCCGTTTCAGTGCAATCATCAGGACCCGCACCCTCAGACCTAATTGTACGTGTCTAGCCTTGGTGTGTGCAGATATGCATGCTCCACTGCACCTGCTGTGGCACGGGGTGCTCCGGGTGCCCCACATGCGATGTAGAGTCTGAGGCGCGGGCTTCGTGGTTATGATGCTCTTGGGGTCCCCCTGGACAGGACAGGGACGTTCTCGGGCCGCGTTGCCCCGACAACTCCAGGCCAGGATTTCGCCCGCACTGACTTTCCGGGCGGGT
This sequence comes from Phodopus roborovskii, assembly GCF_943737965.1. Taxonomy (NCBI): domain Eukaryota; kingdom Metazoa; phylum Chordata; class Mammalia; order Rodentia; family Cricetidae; genus Phodopus; species Phodopus roborovskii. The sequence goes on from NW_026126418.1 coordinate 76,538,436, forward strand.
GCCAACCCGGCCTCCCGGTCCCGGGCCCCTACTGAGGGGCCGGCTGCTCGAGGCGGGGCGGGGAGGCGGAGGAGGAGTTGGAGCTACTTTGTGGGGCAGCCTTGGCCACTGCTGCCGCTGCACAGGAGCGCGGGAGAGTGCGGGGCGCCCGCCGGGCTGTCCGGAGCGGCCGATGGGGCCCCTGTGAGCGCCCAGGCCTGGCCCGGTGCCCGGCGGGCGGCAGCATGTCCGCGGGTGGCAACGCCAGGAAGAGCACCGGGAGGCCGTCCTACTACTACCGGCTGCTGCGGCGGCCCCGGCTGCAGCGACAGAGGAGCCGCTCCCGCAGCCGGACCCGGCCCGCCAGGGGTAGGCGCCATCCCGACCCCAGACCCTTATCCCTTGCAACTACGGTATCACCAGAAGATGCCCTGGGGCACCAGGGGACCGGTGATGCCCCTCATCTGGAGATACCCTGACTGTCCCATCCCCATTGCCCCAGCTTTTGTTGGTCCTTATTGAGAAACCTGGGTCCCTAGTGTCCCCATGTACCAGGAGCAGAAGGGGGGGCGGCTTGCTCAGATCCGCGTCCCATCCCACTGTGCATCAGTTTACCCAGCATCCAGGTTGGTTAGTCGAAGTGGATCTTAAGTTGTGTTCACTGTCTGGGACTCAAGCTTGGCTTACTTCAGTCCTGTATTGTACCTTCAACGTTTGGATGGGCTTCTGGGGTGACCCATGTTTGTAGGAACCTGGGGCTACTCTGAGTGGTCCTTGGACCGGTACCTCTTTCAAGATGCTGGAGGGGGGGGTGAAGGCGGGGGACGGGGCATGCACAGCCTTTCCTCTTTCCAGTAATAAGATCTTCAGCCAGAGACGCTGTAAGTTTTCAGGCTGCCTTGGGCTGAGCTAATTAGTTGGAAGGGTCAGGGCTACCACACAGAAGCCTTGTCCTGGACTCTGGGAAGGCTGGGTTGCCTCTGAGGCTTAGGCCCACTGAAGGTATCCAGAATACAGAAGCTGGGTTAGTTTTCTTCGTCCTGAGGTTATTTGGGGCATGGGAAACCTGGCTCTGGCCCAGGCCCAGCTTCACCATAGGCATAATCTGGCAGGTGTGAGGATCAGTGAAGCAGGCTGGCAGTGCGCATTAGTTGACTTCCCCCATGCACCCACCGAGAAGGGTCCCCCACAGAAGAGCAAAGCAGCGTTGCTTATTTAGCAAGTTCCCAGTGCCTGTCACAGTTTACAGTTAAGCAGTTTCTGCTCACAGCTTTGTGCTGGGACCCTTTCTTTGCTTTTGCTGAAGTGTCTTCTGGCTAGTTCCAGCCTTGAGCTGAAAACTGGCCTGGGGAACCAGAGACCTGGGCTCAAGCTTTGTGAATGGCATCACATCACAGCATTTCCTGAGCCTTCTTTTTTTGTGACAGGTTCTTGCTGTGAGAATGGGTGGGGTGGATGTCCAGTCATGTTTGGCTCCCCCAGGGCCTCCTGTGCCAGCGCTACCCTGACCCTCAAATACCCTGTATGACCATGCCCTCTTTTGTACCCACAGTGGAGGCTCTCGGAGGATGGGAACTCTGCCTTCTGTTCAGCTAATGAGGCCAGGGGTGATCAATGTTGAGTGGATCTGTGCCCAACTCTGTGTGCCTGCCTGGAAGGAACTCATAGCTTGCTGGAGGTGGAGACCTCCCTGATGGAAATTCTAGTTGGAAAAACTCAGGAAGGCTTCAGATAGGGGTTGGCATGGAGACTGTCTAAGCTGGGTGGGATTTCCTTTGCTGGGAGGTCCGAATGCTACTTTGAGAAAACTGTCTTTCTGCCAGCTGCCTCCCTGAATCTCAGTGACAATGGTGGTGGTGGCAGCAGGGCTCTGTCTGGAAAGCTAGAAGCCTGTGCCTGCAGCTCAGACCATAGTTAGTTGTGAACTGTTGTCCTTTACCAGGAGGAAAGGGATAGTGTGTGAATATGCACAGAGGAGGAAAAGGAAAAAGCCCTTGGTGTAGAGTGAACTCATCCTGCATGGGGGACAGGGGACAGCAGTTTGGACCTGATAAGGGGCCTTCATTAGTGACCATTTATGGGTGTGATCAGAGTTGCAGGTCAGGGTGCATGGTGGCCAGTGGCTCCTTGCCCATCTTCCCTTAACCCTCAGCCTTGATCCTGTTCTGGCCACACCCCCTTTTGTGGGCAGGTTGGTTGGACCAGGGTGTGCCTCCTATTGGGAAGCCTCGCTGAGGTCTTGAATTCCTCCCTTCTGACCTTGGTGCCAGTTTTGGCATGGTTAGGGGTTGGTCCCCTGATGGTCCACCTTTACCCCACCTCATTTCCGGCCTCAGCTACTAGCAGGGAGGGAAAGGAGCCGAGCTCTGTGTTCTGAAATAGGAAAGTGCATGGATGAGCTGGTGGCTGGTAGCCGGGACTCACAAATGGCCAGGCAGGGGTGTCAGCTAGGCCACCTCCTCCTATGGGGGGCTCACTGCCTTCTGAAAGCAGTACCTTGTTTTTGATAAAGCTGTGAGGGAAAGACAATGTCTCCAGGGTTACATATTGTGTGGCACTAAACAAGAGTCTTCTCTCCTTGGTTTCGTATTCCCCATCTGAAGATTGGGCAGAGTGGGCCTTACAGTTGGGTGGAAGCAGTGAGCTCTGTATCTATCTAGGCATCTAGCTGCTGTGTGACCCTAGGCCACTTAAAGGCTGGACTTGTGGGAAGGTCTTGTCTCCAGAAGGATATCACCAGTCAAGGTGCTTTGCTTTCAACTTCCTGCTATCAGGAGTAAGAAGGACTCCCTAAGATAAATAGAGCAGTCTTCATCCTTGATAAGGCCTGTCCTGTCCTCAGTACATTTCCAGCACCTGCTACCTGCTGCCTTCAGCCTGGTCCCAGGGCATATGGAGATGAGTTGTACTTACTCTGTTGGCTGTACCTGAGCCTGGCTTTTTGGGGTACCCTGGAACACAGCCTTTTCTAGGGACAGGGCAGTGGTTAGTGGGTGAGAGGGCTCTATTCTTAGCTCTGCTTCAACGAACTGGTTGCTGATATCGGTTCCTTTCCAGGCTCTCAGTCTCCCATTCTGTCCAGAGGAGCTGGCCTATGAGCTTAGACACCTCTCTGGGTGCCTATGGTAATGCCCAGGGAGGTTGGGCTCTTCTGTATCCATGTCCTGCCAATTTTTATGTCCCCTTCTAGGTCTTGCTAAATACCAGGGATTCGGTCAACACTCCCTTTGCCACGGCCAGCCTGTACATCCCCAGCCTGTACATCCATCTTTCATTCCCCTGTCTTGCTGCTGTATGTCCCAACGCTACTTGGGCCTCTTTCCTTGCAGGGTCTACTAGAGACTGTCTGTGGGTCACCAGGAAGGAGGGGACTCACAAGAATCCCCAATACACTTTGCAAAATGAAGGTATATGCAGAAGGGCTGGGGATGACCTCTGGAATATGGCTTCCACAGCTCAGAGAATGGTGTCTAGGTCATCTATCCTTGGAGGCCATATGTGTGCACACCTTTTGCCCAGCTGGGTGTGTGATTCTGGGTTACCAGCACTCCAGATGGCAGTATGGATGTGCCTGTGACCTGTCACATTGGCTTCTCATGGGACCAGTGGTTAGGGAAGGCCCCATCCTCAATCACAGGGAGGTCTGGGGCTGGAGGACTAGGAGAGAAGTTGGCCACAGATTGGCAGTGAAGCTGCTAACAGTATAAATGGGATAGGAAAAGGAGACCAGGCCTTATTAAAGCCAAGGGCTGGCTGTGCTCTACCAGGCCATGGAATAGTAGAGCAGAAACCAGAATCTGGGGTTCAGCAGAGCTGGGCTCCAGCGTCCAAGCTGTGTGGCCTTGGGCAAGGCTCTCAGTCTCTGACCTCTAGTTTCTTCGTCTGTAAAATGAGTGCTCTGCATGTTGGTTCCGATGTTAAGGTTAAATGTTCTGAGTTCACTGCTGGAACAGAGCAGACACTCAGCAAAGAGAAGTGAAGCAGATGGGAACAATTTCCACTCATTATCCCCACAAAGGGAGTGAGCCCACCAGACCCAGGGTATGCAGGGTGAAGAGACACTGGGGCCAGACCCCACACAGGATCTGTGTGTCTCAGCAGAAACAGAAAGGAAGACGGAGAAAGACAAATTGGATTTTAGAGGTCTCCCCCAAGGCACAGGCAGAGCATGTCATTGGTCCCCGGAGAGCATATTGGAGTATTTGGGGGCCACAAGATACATACATCCAGCACCCAACCTCACAGCTGTTCTCAGACTTGTGCAGCTTGTAGGTCCAGACTGTGGCCCCTGCGGCCTTTTGACACTTCTCCTGGCAGCCAGAGTGCCACTGGCATCGATGGAGTCATCCTTATTCTTTCCATTTGTCTTCTCTTCATACACAGATTATACCCATCTCTGCCACACCACACTCTGGCCTCTTACCTCACCTTTGCTTGTTGTCCCCTGTTGTCATTCTTATTCTGCCACTTTCCTGGCAGACCACATGTCTCAGGGTGTCAGCCTAGTTTACACTTACCACCATTCAGCACACACTGGATGGTGAGTTCCCAGCCACAGGCAGGCAGCCTGAGGCCAACTCCCTAGACAGTGCTTTAGGTCCTTGAGGGAGGCCAGAGGCGCCAGTTATCTGCTGGAATGTCAGCCCTGTGGCCTTTGCTATCCTGGCTGTCTTCATCACCTTTAATAATTAGATAGCCTCTTTTGCTGACTGAATGTGGGCCATACCCTGCTGAGGGCCTCCCCTCCTTAGCTCCCATCACTAACTTCCCAACCCTTCATGAAGGTAGAGACCATTGATATTACCATTCCTAGGTAGGGAGACTGAACTCTGGTGAAATTATATAAAACAAGCATTGGGGCCATAGAGCTGGAAGTCTCACCTAGAATCACACTGGAGGCTCCGCCTCTCATTGACTGCTGTGACTCTGAGCACTGGCTGGATCTAGGGTGTGCTTTTGACCTTAGTGGGTAGGGGTAGAGCTTGATTCCTGGGCTCCTAGTTTCTCACTGCTTTAGTTCCACACAACACAGCCAGGCACCAGGAGCCTTTGCTCAGTCTTTTGCAACTGCATTCCCAGTAGGGAAACCAAGGTTCGTGACGCCAAGGCCTCTCACCCAAGGTTACTGCCATTGCTGATGATAGCCACAGTTTGGAACTGGGCTTTCAATCTCTTTACTTCCTACTGACATGTTTGCTTTGGCTGTTGCCTTTTCTAGATTAGTTTGTACTAGGAATATGAGACAGCTGGGTTCCTTGTTGGGTCTGGTGGAAGAAAATGGGGACAGAACCCCTGTGCATCTTGACGCAGACTCACTCACATCCTGGACCACACGCTTGTTTGGCTTTAGAAATGACCCGAAGCTTTTTGACTAGTTTTGTTTTGTTTTGTTTTTTTTAAAGAAAAGCAGAGCCTGCCACTTCTCCAGTGACTTCCTCTGGGGCCACTTGCTTAAATGTCAGGAAGGGAGAGCATTTCCTGGTCAGGAACATTCAGAGCTTACTGGGAGTTAGAGTTTTGTTTTCTGCTCAGGAGGTATTTAGGGAGTCAGCCCCCACCCCACTTTGCCATTCCTGGGAATGTGTCTGGCAGTCATGGGGAGGGAGGACTGAGAAGGAGCCACTGTGATGCCCGCGTGTCAGGTACCAGCTCTCGGAGTGGTGGCTGGTTATTTTTAGCCATTCTCATCCAGTAGAGGCATTTCAGCATTTGTTCAATATTTAATTATCCATCTGAAATTGGCCCACGTGGCCTTGAGTTTGGAAGTAGGTCTGTGCTGTGATTTCCTCTGATTGCATAAATAAGGAAGCAGGAGAATCTCAACAGCCCTCTAAATAATAATGGGGGAAGAAGGCTCAGTTCAGTGCTTGGAACGAGCAGACCTGGTTCCTCATCTAGAGGCCCCCTGCATGTTGCAGGGTGCTGGGGATGCCTGTGACACCCTTGGACCTGCTTTGTCTGTGCAGCTCACACCTGCAGCAGCTGTGTTTTTCATTTGGGATGGGTTCTACCTTTTCTTGTGGGCCCGGTGTTCTCTTTGACAGCTGCTGGGTACTGAATGGAGGTTGGAGATTTTGCCTTTGGAGGTCTTGTTAGCTTTTATTTCCCTTTTCTGACGGACAGGAGAGGACTGTCAGCACCCTAGCTGTGTGATTTCTTTTTCTGTGGCCCTTGGAGGTGATGCCTTGACAGGACTGTGAAATGAACAAGCGGAGTTCAGGCAGGCAGATAGGATCAGGCTCTGTGCCCCTCTCCTGTGCTGAGGAGGCAGCGGAGGGGAGGAGAGGCAAGGGTAAGACCCTTCCTAGAGTCCTGCTTGGCATGGGGAATGGTGGCTTACCTGTAAATCAGTAAATTGGCAATCTGGATTAGACGTAAGTGATTATTTATTTATTTATTTATTTATTTATTTATGCTTAACCAAGGTTGGGTTCCTGGATGGATAATAAGTGCTATCTCAGACAGGTCATCTTTGGTCTCTGAAGTAGGCTTGACATAGTTATGACACGATGGAGAATATGTTACAAACCTGAGTGTATGTGTTAGTATTAGTGCTTACTTGTCTAGATCACAAGTTGATTATATTGATGTACAAGTTCACTGTGATGTCTGTGGGGACTGGAATCATTTCTATGGTTCCTTGGTGTCTCGTCTCCTCCCACCAGAGACTGTTACACAGGTAACCGGCACTCAGTTAGCCACCTACTGTGTACACGCTGTGGGCAGGGGCTGCTGTGTTGGTGTGGTAGCTCTAGTGATGAAGGAGTTGAGTTGAGGGAGGGCCATGTAATCAGGTCAGCAGATGGTATGGCCACAAAGGTTGGCAGGGCCTTGAATGGTGAGTCAAGCATGCACCCCTACCCCCACCCCACCCCTGCAGCAGCACAGGGAGCCACAGTGATAATAATGGCGACAATCTCTGTTCTTTCACTGTGTACCCTGTGGCAGGCATTCTTCTGGGTCCTTTACATGTACTGTGTTCAGTTCTGGAGCTCGCAGGCTGGCCACGTGCTGGAAACCTTCCTACTCTTACCAGGGCTGTGATGTGGGCAGGTGACTTGAGAGCCACAGCTAGACTTACAAGGAGCAGGGGAAAGGGATGGGTGGGCGTCAGCAATCACTGGTGCCTCTGGTAGTTAGGCATTTGCCTTGAGAGACTCCACACCAGGGTGGGGACTGGCACAGGGGGGAAGGATTGGACCAGTCTCTGGAGTGGGGCAACCTCAGGCCTTACGGAAATTTGGGGGAGGAGGAGGAGCCAGAGATGACCATGGCTTGGATGCTGCCAGGTCCCTCACTCCTGGAGAGTCTCTAGGGTGCTGTTTGCTGTAGGGTAGAATGGAAGAAGAGGGGAGGCTGCACACCAGTTTGGGGAATAGTGCTGGGCCCAGGCACGCTGATGTCTGGTCTGTGCACAGCAGCGCCACTGTGGCAAGGCAACCACCACACCCTCTCCTCTATTTAACAAATATATACATTTATTTTATGTGTGTGGGCGTTTTACCTGCATGTGTGTTTGTGTACCATATGTATGCCTGGCACCTGAGGAGGCCGGAAGAGGCTGTCAGACCGTGGAACTGGAGTTATGAAAGGTTGTGATCAACACACCTGGACTCTCTGTTCTGAACTTTGCTTTTAGGAAGTAGGAGATGGTGGTCACTGTTTTTAAGCACTTGATTTGGCGGGGCCAGAAGTCATAGCCCTGCCGCCCAGCCTTTTTTAAGTCCTAGAATTTTTATTTCTGAGATTTGAACTGGTCCTGGAATTCGCAAAGGCTGGGAGCCCAGCACTTGGGAAAAGTGCAGGCTCATTCTTATGGTGAGAGGGCTGGGAGATGGTGAGGCAGGATGCAGTGAGGAGTGGAAAGGTGGCTGCTGATGCTGGGGTGCTGGCAGCTTAGCAGAGAGGTACTGGGGGCTGCAGGAGTCCATTTTTGGGGGGTATCAGAACTATCACTGAGGAAGAAGCGTGGCGTGAATGGAGTGGGGGGAAACTGGGTTTCCACGAACCACCTGTGTTGCCTAGTCCATCTAGCATCCAGAGCCGTGGCTATCTGAGAGTGGTAGGTTCAGTGCATGCAAGAAGCCCCAACCCCATCTCTTTTCAACAGCAGGCTCCCAGCTCTTCTGGGACCCTGACTTTTAAAGAACCCAGATGCTCTTCATCAGACTGGAGTGCTCCATGGGTAAAGGAGAAGGGGCGACCCCTCTTGGGAAATTCTGAAAGTAACCAGCCCGCCCTCCCTCCCTCCCTCCTTCCCTCCCTCCCTCCCTCCCTCCCTCCCTCCCTCCCTCCCTCCCTCCCTCCCTCCCTCCCTCCCTCTCTCCTTTGTTGAGACACAGTCTAAATAAAAGCTCTGACTGGCTTTGAATTCTGCTACAAAGAACAGGATGGCCTCGAATTCTCAAACCCCACTTGCCTGCCTCTGATTCTTGCAAGTCTAAAATATTTGTTAGCAAGTTGTGGGAATAGTTTGCTGGCTCACCCCTGAGACATAGCCGTGAGACAGGTCTGCATCTGCCCGTGTAGAGGTGTGTGCACCCTGCACCATGCACTTAATGCTTATGCTCTAAAAGCTTCAAATCTGTAACAGAACAACACCCCGGTTTTAAAATGGATATAGAGAAGCTGACAGAGCAGAGAGGAGCAAGCACGTCTCCAGAGAGCCCCCTTTGTTCCCGAAATTCCAGTAATGCAGAAGGATGGCACTTTTCTTTCTCTGGAAGCCTGGGATGGGCCCTGAGGCTGCAAAAGAGACACTGGAAAAACTGTGGAAAGAAAATGGTAAGGGTAAGCTGCAGACTGAAATGGCCAGAGGTCTTGAGAAGAGAGAAGTTAGACTCAGGGAGTGAGAAATCTTTGAGCTAGCTAATTAATCTGTGGTGAGCAGCCAGGGCATCCATTCTTTGGAAACACCTTTCAGCATGAGGTGCAGGAAGCATGTGGTGACAGAAGCAATTGTTTACCATCTTGAGTGAAGGGCCGTTGTCGGTGCCGTCTACAGATGCCGGCTCATTTGTAAGGTCTGTGGTGGGGCCTACCATAGGTGGTGGAATGAAATGAGCCCTCCCCTGTCAGGGACAGACTCTGTGCAGGATCCTGGGATGTACCGTGAGATGGCATCTCCTCAGCTTCTTAGGACTAGCTGCACACGGCTCCTCCCACTGTGCTCACACCACCCCAGCTGTAGGTGCCACCTCTGTCCTGGTGCTCTGTGTCATCAGGACTGTGGTGGGTGCCCTGGACATAGAGCCTCTACATGTCGCCGTGACTCCTCCTAGCAAGTTTCCTACAGCAGTGGATAGTGCCTGCTCACTCTGAACCACATTTTGAACTTGGAGACAGCTTGAATTCTATTTCTGTCCATTTGAGAGACATTGAAATATCACAGTTAATGGCCTTAATTACTTTTATATTGCTGTGACCAAAATACCCAATAGAAACAGCATAAAGGAAAGAAAGCTTTATTTCAACTCATGGTCTCAGAGAGCTTTCAGTCTCTCTCTCTCTCTCAGACACCCATGTGTGCATGTACACACACACACACACACACACACACACACACACACACACACACACACACCTAGAAAGACATGTTAATTGGCTTGTGATGGTAGGATCCTGTAGAAGCAGAGGAAACAGAAGTGGGCATAACCTTCACAGGACCACCCCTTGATGACCTGCTTTTCCCTCCTAAAGTCTTCATTCATAGTCATCAAAATAGTGCCAGGTGTTCAAAGCATGAATGGGGACAGTTCAGAGCCCATGGCTCCTTCCTTTCCCTGAACCTGGTTAGTGTCATGAACCCAGACGTGCATTCAGTCATGACTGAACTCATTCCTTACAGCTACAACTGGAATGGCTTGGGTATGTGGGAGGGACCCAGCCAGGGACGACACTCTGAGTCTGGAAGGACAGGCACACCTACCCTCACTCATCATCCCTGGGATCCCTTAGGTTTATACCCTGCCTCAGTGCCCCTAGCTGCATGGTCATGATCACACCCAGTTTCTCTCTGTTTAAGTTGGAGCTGGCACCGCACAGATTCTGCATCTTCAGGTGTGTGTCTCCCCGTTTCCTGGAGTCTGTTTTTATTACATTCAGATAGCCAGTTGTTCAAGCACTGCTTGTTGAGAAAACTTGCCTCCTTTCCCTTGGCACTTTCTTCAGAGGTCAGTTGACCATATGCATGTGGTCTATTTCTGGACTCCATCCTGATCCATTGGTCTGTACATCTTATCCTTATGCTAATTCCACAGTCTTGTTGACATGAGCTGTATTCCAGACTATGTCTTGAAACCCACTGACAGCGGAAGTCCTCTAGCCCTTTCCTGCATTCTCAAGCCTGATTGGCCATTCTAAGTCCTTTGCTTTCCCATCTGAACTTAAAATTCTGCTTGTTAGCGTCTTTGAAAAGCTTCTTGGGATTTTGACTGGAATTGCATTGAGTCTGTACGTCACTTTGAGTAAAATGTCCCCAGAACATTATTGAGTCTTGGAATGTGGTATTGGCGGTTCATTTCATTTCTTCTTCTTCATCTTAAAAAAAAAAAAAAAGATTTATTTATTTATTTATTTATTATGTGTACAGTGTTCTGCCTGCATGTATGCCTGCCAAAAGATCTCATTATAGATGGTTGTGATCCACCCTGTGGGTGTTGGGAATTGAACTCAAGGCCTCTGGAAGAGCAGAGGCTCTTAACCTCTGAGCCATTTCTTCAGTCCAGCTGTTCTTTAGACTACAAGATATCTTCCAGAAATGCATTTTTGATTATTACTTGTACACATTTGTAATTTAAAAAAAGCACAGTGTGTGTATGTGTGTGTGTGTGTGAACACACGTTTGTGTGAGAGTGTTCAAGACACCTACATCCAGGATAGAGGATGGACTATCAGTCAGCTTGGGCTTCACATTTCCATTGATTGATCTTCCATCCAAGTTCCAAGAACAGATTTCAGGGTGATCTGTTCTTGAGTAAAGCTGCTTTGCTCTGCTATTTTTTCAGTCTAACCTTGTGTCCCTTATAGGATCTGATAAACAGTCTATGAGTCAGTTGCTCCTTAGGCTAAAAGTTACCCAAGGAATTGGAGTGCAGCCTTGTGATAGGATGACATCATTAAATCAGGAGTTTGAGCCAGGTGTGGCAGCGGGTGCCTGCAATCCTAGCTCTTGGGAGGTGAAGCAGGGAGATAGGAGTTCAAGGATATCCTTGGCAAGAATGGGGCTAGTCTGGGGTCCATGAGGCCCTTTCTCAAAAGTAAGCAAGACAAACAAGAAGTTTGGAGAATTAAAATAGAATTCCAGATTGTGAAACACAGAAAGGTAAAGAAAGCATGAACATTGTGTGTGTGTGTGTGTGTGTGTGTGTGTGTGTGTGTGTGTGTACATACATATATATGAAAGTGGATATGTAGGGGCTGGAGAGATGCCTCAGCCTCTAAGAGTACTCACTGATCTTGTAGAGGACCTGAGCCTGTATCCCAGAACCCACAATTGCCTGTAACTCCAGCCCCAGGGATCTGACCATTCTGACCTGCGTGGGTACCCAAACTCACATGTACTCACTGACACCCTCATACACATAACTAAAAATAAAACCTAAAAAAATAATAAATATACATATACACATGCAACTATACTTGCCTTAGCTTGCTGCAAGAGCCAAGCCTGCTGTATCTCACAACCATAATAATTTCACTCGATGACACAATTTTTTAAACAAAAGTGCACAACATTAAGAAGCATTAAGTGCGGAGGTGTGATGGGGCAGTTTGAAATGACTGAGTTGTGATGGCGTAGTTTGTAATGACTGAGGTGTGATGGGGCAGTTTGAAATGACTGAGTTGTGATGGCGTAGTTTGTAATGACTGAGGTATGATGGGGTAGTTTGTAATGACTGAGTTGTGATGGGGTAGTTTGTAATGACTGAGGTGTGATGGGGTAGTTTGTAATGACTGAGTTGTGATGGGGTAGTTTGTAATGACTGAGGTGTGATGGGGTGGATTGTAATGACTGAGGTGTGATGGGGTGGATTGTAATGACTGAGGTGTGATGGGGTATTTTGTAATGACTGAGGTGTGATGGGGTAGTTTGTAATGACTGAGGTGTGATGGGATGGATTGTAATGACTGAGGTGTGATGGGGTAGTTTGTAATGACTGAGGTGTGATGGGGTATTTTGTAATGACTGAGGTGTGATGGGGTGGATTGTAATGACTGAGGTGTGATGGGGTGGATTGTAATGACTGAGGTGTGATGGGGTATTTTGTAATGACTGAGGTGTGATGGGGTAGTTTGTAATGACTGAGGTGTGATGGGGTATTTTGTAATGACTGAGGTGTGATGGGGTAGTTTGTAATGACTGAGGTGTGATGGGATGGATTGTAATGACTGAGGTGTGATGGGGTAGTTTGTAATGACTGAGGTGTGATGGGGTGGATTGTAATGACTGAGGTGTGATGGGGTATTTTGTAATGACTGAGGTGTGATGGGGTATTTTGTAATGACTGAGGTGTGATGGGGTGGATTGTAATGACTGAGGTGTGATGGGGTGGATTGTAATGACTGAGGTGTGATGGGGTAGTTTGTAATGACTGAGGTGTGATGGGGTGGATTGTAATGACTGAGGTGTGATGGGGTAGTTTGTAATGACTGGGGTGTGATGGGTAGTTTCTAATAGGGACTGAAGTGGAAAGGGTGTGATTTTAGTATTGCTGTCTTCCTTTGGCACACTTTAATTAGGATTTTGTGTCCTTAAGTTTTGTTGATGTAATAATTAGTTTCTATTCTAATGATATATGCAGGGTGCTGGATTGAAGAGATGGCTCAGTGGTTAAGAACACTGGCTTATCTCCCAGAAGACCGAGGTTCAAGTTCCAGCACCCACATGGCAGCTCACAACTGTGAGAGGGGATCTGCCACTCTCTTGTGAACTTTGATAGCACTACATACATGTATAATCTTTGAGATCTGGAGGTCAGACGTCTGCAGTCTGGTTCAGCGGGCTTCAAAGTGTCTTGAGGTTGTAACCCTTGTGGAGGCCCTGGGGCGAATGTACTCCTTACCTTTTTCAATATTCTAGAATCTGCTTGACGTTCTCGGCTCATTATCTCACCTCTGCCCTACTGTTGCTTTCCTGATGACTTTGTCTTTTTGCCTTCTCTCACCTTACTGTCTCCTTTTGTGGCTGGGCATAATGACACATGTCTGTAATCCTTGCACCTTAAATACTGCGGTTATCAGGGAATGAGTTCAAGGTCATCCTGAGCTACATAGCAAGACCCTGGTTCAGTAGCAAAGAAGTCAAATAAAAATTAAAGTCTTTGTTATCACAGTGTGCTCACCCTGTGGTCTTCCTTCCTACTCAAGATCCTTAATCATATCTGGAGGCCATTCTGCCACATGAAGAAACACTTACAGGCTGCACAGGTCAAGATGTGTTTTTTGGGATCCAGTACTTGGATCACAGGGGATGGGAAGAATTTGTAACCTCCCGCTAACACCTGGCCATAGATGTATGTTCAAAGGCTCAACTGGGAAGAATGTGTAGTCTGAGGCAGGAGGCTACCAGCTTGTGAAATTTTCACCAGTATCACCAGAGAACAGTATGATAGGTTTCATATGTTTCCTTGTCCTAACACACACACACATACATGTGCACATAAAAGCACACCATACCACCTACCACACATCACATACACCATGCATACACTCACCATGTTGGACATACACACATGTACATACCACACTCACAGGGGCATCCACTGCTTTCACACACACAGACACACGCATGCACACACACACACACACAGGCACCCACTGCTATAACTGTCTGGAAGGTTCTGAGTTTTCACCCAGGCTTCCTGCCCAGGTCTCAGGCTAGCACCCACTTGAGGCTGTGCCCTTTGGAGCTTACCATGCTCTTCCCTGCTATCAGGTCTTCTCGGTTGCTTTCAATCTTGATGTTCAGTTTTGCTTTTTAATTTAATTTTTTTCTTCAATTCATTTCTCTTCAGACTTATACAGAGGGAATGGATTATATTGAGCTACTGTGTTACCTGTGTATGTTTTAGTTTTATTAGTAGTGTTTGGAAGGCTTCATTCTCTCAGTGTATATCACCGGTCTGGTCTCTACTCTTAGGCCCTCTGGTTCTCCAAAGAGAAGCTTATGCTGTTCCTCTATGTGACTGTATGCATATATGTCCTTAAGATTGACCCACATCATGTGGGCCTTTAGTGCATTCTTTTTCATAGCTGCCCCCCCAGGCTTTATCCTCACTCACACATCTGCAGAGTCTCTCTCAGCCCCATCACCATGGCTTGTCTACGGGCTCCAGGAATTGGGGTACAGGTTTCTTTGGGGGGGTCATTATTCTTTTATGCATTGTAGTTTGCATAACCACTCTCTTTGAAGAGTGCTCTAGTTGGGGCTATTGTAAGACTGCCATGAATAGTCTTACAGATGTTCATAAGGGGGCCATATTCTATCTCTTTCAGCAACAGTTCTTCTCATTTAACATCCTGCTGCTGTTCTTTGTTGATCTGTATGAATTTGGATGTTATGGCATGCCTTTGTGCCCCATGTAGAGTCCTCTTCTGCACTGCGTAGCATTCCACTGATGACTATTCCAAGATGCGCTCATCCTTTCCCAACTGCTGGACATTTAGGCTGCTTCCCCTTCTGTGCTAAATACAGGGCCACAGACCTCTCTACAGCCATCATACATGTGAGATGAACAACACAAACTACCTAGACTACACAACTGGTGTGGCCTAGACTGAACCTGTAAGAGGGACAGGTCTGTTCATCTCTCTCTCTCTCTCTCTTTCTGTGTGTGTGTGTGTTTGTGTGTGTGAGTGTGTGAACTGTCTATTGTCTGATTGTTCCCTAGAGCCTCTCCATGTCACCAGCAACATGAATGAGTAATGAATGAGTAGCATCTTTACTCTGTCAGTAATGGGAGACACTGCTTATTTTAATTTCAGGACTGGCTTCTTACTAATTTCTTCTAATTAGTTTCTTTTCAGTTTTGGACTGGGACAAAGCATATCTGAAAAGTGTCAAGTGGTATCTGGTAGTTCTGATTGACTTTTCCCATCCGCTTCTCCAGCACCCAGCCTTTCTATACTTCTGCTGACTCTGTGTCTCCCAACATCCATGTTCATAGTTGCCACCTCACCTGCCTCCAACCATTAAGATCTGGGCAGTGCAACCCGACAGCTGAAATTACAGGATGTTCCTCCAGCCACTGTGTTTCCATGGGAACGAGTAACAGTCATCCTTCATGATTAGGTGGTATCCATGGCAACCAAGCCAGCAGCATTTGAATGAAACAATTTTATTTTATTTATTTTTTGCAAACACATGAAGGTTAAGATGCCTGACTCTGGCTATGGCTTCCAAGAGTAGACAGTAGCCTGGTCTCACCACTTAAATGGGACTTTTCCTACTTGTCAGTGGAAAAGGGGATTCAGGGTCAGCTAATTCCAAGGTTCAGTTCTGTAGCCTGGGTGGTCATGTAGAGGTCGTATCAGGTCTGAGATGAAGAAGGACTTCTGGGCTGTCCTCTAGTGAGGTCTAAGGGTGACTCCAGGGTGGCTGGGTTTCCTCCCCATGAACTGTTCTTAGGGAGATCTCTTAGTGCTGTGTGTTTTTAGTGGACTCACTTGACCTCTTTGGGACCCTGCTTTCACCAGCTCCTGTTTCCAAAACCTGGAAAAACCTGTGTTGTTAAGTATGAGGCCAGAGGCAGAGGTCCTGGAGCTTAACACTCTGAGCTGATCCCCAGAGACAGAGGCTCTGTTTGGTCTGGGGACACGGTGGCAGGGGTTGGAGGCAGGGTGCCAGCTCCCTGCTTGTTTTCTTGTATGTAATAAATGTGGGGAGGGCACTGGGGGAGTACTCTCTGCTTTTCCTCTCAACTCACTGAACTGATGTTTAGTCAGGAGCCCAGAGATGGAAAGGCATAGGGTTGGAGTCACACAACACTGACAGGTCAAATGGAGACCCCTCTGTCTCTGTTCCCTCTGCCTGCCCTGAGGTCCTGAGTGATTTCTTTTGGGGAATAGTTTTGGGACACTCAGAGTCACCTTTATGTCTTGGACCCTTGGTTCCTTTATCTGAAAATGGGTGCACACCATGGCTGTCCAAGCTGTCACATGGGGTTGTCTCTGAAAGCCTAGAGAACTTGTTCTCAGTGGGGTGGTATTATAGGCAGTATTCATACAAGCTGGTCCAAAGCTGGATCCCCAAAGATGTGGGAAGTCATACCCTTTTTCATTTTAAAGCCCAGTATGTATTCAGTACCTGAAAGATTCTACCTTTGCTATTGCAGTTTTATGTGTGGGTGTCAGGGAAAAGGGAGCTTGAGAAGATTGTAAAGGGTCAGTGCTTATCACCAGAGGCTGAGAGATGCTAGTTGGGCCTCGGCCACAGAGGCCCATATCTCCTGTGTGCTCAGCTCTGTGGCTGGCTGGTGGCTGGCTGGTGGCTGGCTGGTGGCTGGCTGGTGTCTGGCTGGTGGCTGGCTGCTTGCAGGCTCCCTAGGGAAGCAACTTGGAGTAAAGTGGGAGGTTGGACCAAGCAGCTTTGGAGAAGCTCTTGATCAGACCCTTAGGGCAAGAGGCAAGGTGCTGGGTGGGTCCTGGAGATCATCAGTCTCAGAGATGGGTGAGGCTGCAGACCCTCCCAGCATCCATGTTCTACGGGAAGCGCAGGTATCCTGGAGGGGAGGTAAAGCATGTGTGTTTGTCTATGTGTATATGTGTGTGCCTGTGTCTGTGTGTGTGCCTATGTGTTTGTGTCTGTGTTCCTGTGTATGTGTGCGTTGCCTGTGTGTATATGTGCCTCTGTGTGTGTGTGTACATGCACTCACATCCTTCTGTGTATTTCCCACATGTGAACACATATATGTTTGGAGGCCAGACATTCTGAGGGTTTCCCTTATATTCTAGAGGGATCCTATGGAGGTTTGGAGGAGGCTGGCTCTGCCAGCTGAGCCCATGGCTGTAGTGGGTGCTTGGTGTGGGTTAGGTGAGTTAGTGGAGGAAGGGATAATGGTCAAACCAGGGCCCAACACTGCTGGGTACCTGGCTCAACAGAGTTGGGAATAGAGATATTCAGGGAGTGAGTTAGTAGGTCTGCAAGACTCAGCAATGGAGAATCAGTATGAGTCCTTCTGAATTGATAGGGCACCCCAACAGAGAAACGATGACCCCTCAACACTTGACTGTGTCTCACAGGAGGCCATGCTGTCTATCATGAGGATAATACATGGGTGAAGTGTAGAGGGGGCATCTCTGCCTCATGGCAAGAACAGCAGAGCTTATTGGTAGGAGCAACACCCAGTGGTACCATAGAGTGGCACCTTAGGAACCAGGGTGAAGTGTGGGTCATCTTGAGGTAACAGAGTAGAGTAGATGACAACTATCTGGAGCTGACCACTCCAGGCTCCTATCTTGGCCCTGTTTTCCTGTCCCTGGAAAGGTGAGTGATCTCAGGTGTCTGCCTTAGCTAGTTTGCATCCTAAACTGAGCTCTGAGGACTATCCGTATGTCTTTTGCTGGTCCCAGGGCCCAGTGGCTCAGCACTTCCGGAACTGTGACCTCGGTCCATACATACCTGGGCACTCATTCCTGTTATCACTTGCTAGTGATGGAACCTGAAGCTCAGACTTCCACTCTGGTGAATTGGGGCCTCCATTGCCTGTTTGGCTTTCCAGGCACAATGCCTCCCATAGGACTCAGAGTGACAATGAGATGCACCATCACAGAGCTCACAGGACATCTGCCTGGTGGTGGTGACATGTGCTATTAGGGATACCTGTTTGGGGTGGGGAGAAGGTGTGTTCTGTCACTGAATGAGCTGGAGCCAGGCATGGATTCCAGGAAGAGGCTTGACAGCAAACAGGTAGTGTTGAAAGAGATTTCCTAGGAAAACCTCCAGAAAGAGTGGGTGTCTCTTGACTGACTAGCAGAGTGGGTGGTGAGTTTTAAGTAGAGAAATGCAGCAAGGAACCTCGGAGATGGCTGCCCCTGACTGAAGGTGCCACCGTGGCAGAGGTGACATAACCTGTTTGCTCCTTGGCCAGGGTTCAGAATTAGAGACTTGTAGTTGAGTGAGGGATGAATGAACTCTGTCCTTTTGCATTTCTGGGAAGAAGGAGGAAGTGTGGATAGGGTGGCCTTTGAAGGACTTGCTCCTGTGACCACCTGTGTCTTCTGTCCTGTGTCTGCACACATCCTCACTTGCTGTGCTCCTGGGGTATACTTGTGGGAGGATCTGTGTGAATGCGTGCATACATTTGCTAGGGTGGTCTCTTATCCCATGTCCATGTGTGTCCCCATGTGCCAGGAAGACCTTCACACTTTCACACTGTCCTTTTCTTCCTTTTAAATCAACAGGTTTTTCCTAAGTGCCACACATACCAGGCTCTGTGAGTGCAGGAGATGTGGAGTTGCAGTGTGGACATTGGAAATTGTGCCCCCCCCCCCACACACAGTGCAATGACCTTCTCAGCAAGAGACACTCAGCCATTGCCAGAGGAGCCAAGATAACAGTCAGAGGTGTCACCAAGGATCTCCTTCAGGGCTGGTTGTATAGTCAGCTGGTGGATGAACCTGGAGGAGTCCTCTGTGGTGGTCCATACCGGCACAGGCAAATAGGCAGCAACTATGGTCTGAGGGAACAGACAAGAAGCAGTTGGATTGGGCTGACTTGGGTCTTCAGTAGGCATGTGCAATCCTGGCCAAGCATGCCTCACCCACCACCCCCAGGCTGTCACCATTTACTAACCTGAGTATTTCACATTTTAGATAGCCACAGAAGTGATAGGCTCATCCCTGCCCCTTGCCCCCCTCCCCCATCTTCTCAGCAATCCCCATTGGAGTTGTGTAGCCACTGCCTTCTCAATCCTGTTATGGTGTGATCCTGCAGGCTTCCCAACCTTAAAACTCCTGGGAGAGAAGGCCCAAATTGGAAGACAGAGATCACAGATATCTTGGTTGAAGGGACTGTGGAGGCCAGCCATCTAGTCTCCTATCTAGTGTGGCATTCCGGGGAAAGGCTCAGTGGTCTGTCTGCTTATATTACTCTGGTGACAGGATGCTTGCTCAGTACACACAAGATAGTAGCATTAAGTACAGACTAAGGGGGCATTTTAAAAACAATTGTAGCCAAGTGGTGGTGGATACACCTTTAATCCCAGCACTTGGGAGGCCGGGGCAGGTGGATCTCTGAGTTCAAGGCCAGCCTGGTCTACACATTGAGTTCCAGGACAACCAGAGCTGTTATACAGAGAAACCCTGTCTCTAATAATAAAAATAAATAAACAATAAACAAAACAACAGCAAAAATAATTGTGAGGAACTGGAGAGATGGTTCAGTGATTAGGAGCTTTGCTGCTCTTGCAAAAGACCCTGGTTTGGTTCCCAGCACCCACATGGTAGCTCACAACTAACTGTCTTTAACTTCTGGAGATCCATTGCCTCTCTAGCCTCCATGGGTACCAGGCATACATGTGGTGCACACACATATAATGTAGGCAAAATACCCATACACATATGGCAAAAATAAATAAATCACTTAATAAATTGTAGAAATCAAGCATTTGGGAGATAGAGGCAGAAGGAGCAGCTGCATGCCAAATTCAAGGTCATCTAGGGCTACTTGGAACCCTGTCTCAAAATAAAATTGTAGTGAAAGCATGCAGTTTCTATTTTAACATACACTCAGTCTCTCTGTGTGTGCGTGCGTGTGTGCGTGTGTTGGTGTTCTCTTGTTACCTTCCATCTTATTTTTTGAAGACCAGGACTCTCACTGAACTTGGAGCTCACTTGCGGCTAGACTGCCTGGCCAGCAAGCTTCCAGGATCCTTCTGTCTCCTCAGCATGAGGATTACTGCACACTTGGTGTTTTTGTGGACACTGGGGATCCGAACTCAGATCCTCATGCTTGTGCATCAGGCACTTTGCCAACTGAGCAGCTTTGTTTTAACCATTTTTAAATGTACAAATGTGCAGTTGCACAACTCTCCATTTGCAAAACATTTTCATCTTCTTATACAGAAAACCTATACCATTCAGCCATAGCCCCTGCCCCTTCCCAACAGTCCTGGGTAACCTTTGACCTGGCTTCTGGCTATAAATTTGACCACTGTATGTATCTCCCAGTGTTGGATTAGAAGAGTCTTTGCCCTTTGGTTTCTGGCTTATGCCACTTGGCATGTTGTTTTTTGGGGTTTGTTCACATCATGTAAACTATGTTTCATAGTGCTCATCCAATCATCCATGGATGAGCACATATATTTGCCATGAGCCTGTTGTGAATATAGCGGGTGTCAATATTTCACACAAGTATTTAAATCTGTTTTCTGGTTCTTTTGGGTGTACTTGTAGGAGTATCATTAATTGCCTGGGTGTGTAGTAGTCCTGTCACTAATGGGGGGACATGTGACCATACTTTCCACAGTGGCTATAGTCTGTCTTTTGTGCTGTCTTAGGATGTGGAAATTGGCAGAAGCCTTGGCATCTCAAAGCTTTTGAATTTTAACCTCCCCTCCTTTTCTTCCACAGAGTCACCCCAAGAAAGGCCAGGCTCCCGGCGCAGCCTTCCCGGCAGCCTGTCAGAGAAAAGCCCCAACATGGAGCCCTCGGCTGCAACCCCGTTCCGGGTCACGGTAACTATCTCTGCGTCACCTCAGCCACTGCCACCACCATCACCACCTCGCCCTGTGGGGCTGCTCTGCGACCCCGCATCCCCCTTCCTGGAGCCTCATGGACCGGGAGAGCCTCCAGCCTCCCTTGCTCTAGGTATCCAATCCCCTGGCAGCTCCCTGCTCTCTGGGGGCCACATGGGGTCCCATTCTTTGAGGGAGGGGGCAGGTGGAGGACAGAGCCTAGGAGGCCACTGGGGCTGGGAGAACAGGCTGGACTAGATTAGAGCCCTTGCTGACTGTGGCTGTTCTAGAGGGTGGGAGAGGTGTCTTAGGCCCAGAAGGGTCAGTGGAAATTGGCTAGGTGGTGGCGGTTGTTCAGAGTCAGGGTTGAGGGTCAGCCTCTGTTGGGGAACATGAGTCCATGCTGAGCCCTAGGGTCACACTCCTAGATGCAACAAATGGTTTCTGGGGGCTCCCCTGGAGGAGGAACTAGATGTTTCTTCCTCCATACCCCTTACCCCCAGACAGGAGGGCCACAGCAAGCAAAGTGAACCTTTGGAGACCTTGGGACAATGATTAGTATTGCTATAGTGCTGACACTGATGGAGGATCTACTGTGTGGCTGGCACCATACATATTGTTTTCCAGGCACTGTGCCCACTGTCCTTCAGGCAGCCCTGATATTGATTCCCCCATTACAGAGGAGGGAACTGAGGCTCAGCGGGGTAAGTCATTCACTCAAGCTCAGGCTGATGAGTGAGACAGGGAGTACAACTTCCTAGGACTGGGAGCAGGAATGCCATGGGTGTCATTGGCCTGTCAGTTCCTCTGTTTGTGGCCCCAGTGCAGACCGTCACACCTCCACGCTGTTGTGATCCACGGCTTGGTAACTGCCTGCTGGGATTGGCATTATCCTTGCTGCGTCTTTACTGTTTCCTAGGGCAGAAGCCACCTGAGGATGGAGTCAGTGCTAGTCTGTGAACCTTCAGTACTCAGGTCACTCCGGCTGCTGTACTTGGGTGGGGTTTGCACGGGGCATGGGACATGTTTATGAGCCACTTGTTCACCCACCTCCTTCCTGGCTACCTATGAGGAGTCACTCCATGACCCCATTTCACTCACATACGAGGAACCCGGGGTTCAGAGTCTGTGTCACATAGCCCCTGAATTACAGGCAGGCACTGTAGGGCTCTTGGCCATGTAAGGTTTTTGTCCTTAGACACTTTGTTCCTTTGTCTCTCTGTAGCCTTTAAGGACAGGGATGTGAGTGGAGACTCTTGGCCTAGGTGTCTGGAACTGGGGGGGGGGACTTGGGTGCTTGGGTTTGGAGGTCTAGTTTCAAATCCTAGAACTTCCATGAGCTATGATGTGACCTGGCTAGTCAACCAGCCTCTCAGAACCTCACTCAGTAAAGTGTGGATGACACCCCTGCCTTGTGGCAGGTACATAGTTGATGACATGTGCTGTGGCCAGTTTTACCCATTCATTAGGTCGCTGTCCCTGTCGAGTCTCTCTTTCTGATCCCAGGTTAGTGCAGGGTTGGAGAGGGCTGGGCTAGAGGACAGAAGGCATGGGCCTCCTCACCCCCATTCCTGAGCACTCACTTTCTCCCACATTTGAATCTGGAGTTTGCAGCTTGCTGCTCTTCCCTGTAGACCCTGAGGGAGCCTGGGGAACATGTTTTTGCCTGGGGGAGGCAGGAGAGATACCACAGGCTGTAATGAACCTGCCACTTTTGCTGACATTGCAAAGCCGGGTGACAGAATGTCACCATCTCTCACAGAGGTGCCTTGTGGGAGACGACTGGATCTGAGAGGTCCCACCCAGCTAAGAATGTTTCTGAGTCTGGGTGTTTCTCCTTCCCAGGGCTTGATCTCAGCACTTCTGTGAGAGGCTGTCCTTATTCACAGGGCACGGGGGAGGGGGGGGGCTTGGTGCTAGCTCCATCGAAGCTTCCTAGACTGCAGGACTCGGGAGAGCCTGTTTTGGTTTTTTTTTTTTTTTTTTTTTTTTTTTTTTCCTGCTGTGAAATGAACTTGATGACACTTGTGGTTGGGCACTTGTGATATGGCTCTAAAGCCTGGTACCAGCTTTGTGATTTGGGCGAGTTGGAGGACTTTCTGTGCAGCTTCTGGTGTCCCGTGGCAGTGAGCACGAGCTATGGTTCCTCAGGAGACTACTGTGTGTCCCAGCTGTGGGGTGAAGAGCCCATGGGGGAGGGCTGAGAGTAGGTGACAACAGTGGCCTCCTGGTCCTTTCCTATAGGTGTCTGGGTTTCACACCCAGTGCTGTCTTCTCTGACACAGGTGATTGGGAAGTGGGAGACAGAGGAAAGAACAGGTAGGAGGCAGGGCCCTGGGTCTGCACGCGTGTTGGGCCAACCCCTCTTGGGAAACACAACCCCTAGTGTGTTTCCAGGAATCAGGTTGATGGGAGACAAGAAAGTGCTGACAGCCATGGTTCCCTGGAAGACCTTCAGCCTTTGCCATCCCTAGCTGTGTGCTAAGTCCTTCCTCCTTCTTCTGCCCCCTAGGCTGTTGGCCTTGAGGAGTTAAGCAGGGTCAGGGTGGGAGGTGACAGAGGCTCTGGGGAACTTGACAGCCAGTTGGTCTGTTCTTGGGAAGTGGAGAGTAGATGTTTAAAGTTTGGCTGCAGTTAGATCTCAGGGCTGTTTTGTGTGTGTGTGTGTGTGTGTGTGTGTGTGTGTGTGTGTGTGTGTGTGTGTGTGTGTTAGAGAAGAAATGTCAGAGGGGAAGGCTCAGGGGGCTGCAGAAACTGCAGGTGAACTCAGCACTGTGCTGATTGCAGATGCTTCTAGAAGCAGGTCTTCATTCTTTACCATGATTGACTTTTACTAGTGCTGGGTTGTACATAACTGTGTGTTTCTGATTCAGTGACAGGTATGCCTGGGAGGGGCGTGGCTGTGGGCATGAGAGCTCTCTGGCGGAGTCAAGTAGAATTCTTATAATGGGGACCTTTAAAACTGGATTTTAGGGCATGTAGGAGTTTTTTAAAAAAGAGAGATAATAGTTTGGTTAGAGGAAGATCTAAACAAACAAGAACAAACCAGTGGTCCCGATTGGAGTGCTGGAAGCATAAAGGCAAAAGCCAGTTGAGAAATGTGGGGGCCTCTAGTGGGGACTCTGAAACCTTTGTACTTTCTCCTTCCTATAGGATGCAGGAGCTACAAGGGGTGATGGCTAAGGGTGGAGGCCTCTAGGGTACTCACTTGATGTTTCCAACTGCTCAGCCCTCTCTCCATTTCTGTGTGACTTCCCATGCATGAACCATCTTTCTCTCCATAACATGCAAAGGGTGGGTGACTCAGCTGGAGAGTCTGTCATTCTGGCCAGTGTACCTTCAGCCGGAGGCCCTTTCCTAGAGATGGAGTGTTCCAAGTAGAATTCGGTCAGAGCACCAGGTGCAGGAGCTGTTCAGGTTGGGCCATGGCTGCGGAACAGTAAAGGCCTCCTCTCCTATCTGAACGAACACTGAGCCCAGGCCCATGAGGTGGATGAGGCTGTTGGGATTTGTGTTCATCCTGAGAGCCAGCAGTTCCATTAGTAGACAGAGACCAGGACAGATGGGAGATTTAGGAAGGGTAAAGGGGCAAGCCAACTGCTATTCTCACATGACCCTTGATCCTCTGAGCTTAGATGTCCTTGTGGGGGTCCACTTGACTAGCCCAGCCTGGGCAGCTTGGAGAGGGAAGGGACAAGGACAGCTCCCCACCCCTTCTTTTCAGCTCTAGAATCTTCTAGAGTGTTCCTTGTTCTCTGCCAGGCCATCTCTGGTAACCACATGGTGTGAATGGCCAATTCCTGGGCTGTGTCACAGGCTCCTTACATGTCTCTCATGCTGGGTTCAGTGTCTGGCAGGCAGAGTGCCTCGGGGACATTTCCTTTCTTCTCATGTGCCCCAGGGATGAGGTGCTGACTTCTCCCTACAGACCACCTGAAGGAGCAGATCTGAATCTTGGCCACTGCTCTCCTCTGTGGACAAGTTGTTCATCTCCAGACCTTTTTCCGAATCTGTAAACAGGGCAGCTGTGAGGGCTCGGAACCAAGCATTCAGCCAGGGTCCACACCCTGTTGCTTGTTGTTTCAGGGCGTACCCTTTCCACACTTTCCCCAGAGCCCCAAACAGGCAGTGGGCCTGTTTCTTTCCTTCACACTGTCCCTCCGTGTCCCAAAGAAGTATGACCCCTGACAGCATTAGGCCTAGCTGAGACCAGGAAGTGGAGAGAGGTGAAGGCCAGAGCCCTTGGGGAACCTCTAAGGGGGACAGATCTGGATAGAGCTGGCCAGTCTAGTCTGCAGAGCATTTTTCCCATCAATTGGGGGCAGCAGAGGGCAGCCAGTGGACATGTGGGTGGCTACTTTCAGAGACAGCTGAGGTCCTAGTTGTATCCCTGGCCACAAGGAGCCATTGAGTTATGAAAGCTGTGGGTGACAACACTGGCCGGGGAGCACCTGATTAGCTAATGGCAGCTGGGGCTAGCGTGGGTGGCTGAGCTGGCTTGGCCTTCGTTGTTCAGACAGCTATCCCCTTGGGGTCATTGGAGGGTTGGGGCCACAACAGGCTTGCATCAGGAGAGGCTCTGTGAGAGGCTAGTGTGTGAGCTGTCAGGAAGGGTTAGGGCACTGTAGTCACCAGGTTGGGACAACTAAACTCATGGACCTGTCATCCTGACTGTCCTTGGGTCCCTTAGCATCTCTACTACTCTGCCAGGGAGTGGGGCCTCCAGGGGAGGTAGATGAGGGTCAAGTCCTCCTGACTGGGTCCCAAGCCCAGCATGGCTGACTATATGGATGGACTGTCTGGCACAGGATCGTAAAGCCTGTTTTCCGCAGGCTCCTGGGCCAGACCTGTGCTGGGCACTCTGCAGGTGGCGTGCATTTCCTCCTTACAACTCTAGGACACATACACCTCACTTTCCTAAATGACTACATGGAGCATAGGGCAAGGCAAGGCCCCCCCAAAGCTGCCTCCTGTGCACCTGGATGTGGAGGGCCTGCCTCATGGACCTTGCTGGCTGCCTGTGGCCAATATGTGCTAGCCAGTGTCATCGTTCTTTTTACAGATGAGGGCTCTCAAACTCACAGAAGTGAGGTGTGCTGTTTGGGAATTACATAGTCAATGAGGGCAATAAGGCTGGGAGCCGACATTTGAAGCCAGGCTCCCCTCCCCCACTCTCCCTTGCTCAGCACAGGCACCCTACCTCGTAGCCCTGCAAGCCCTTCAGGAGTCTGGACAGAGGTTCTGCTGCCTTCATTTTCCCACTTTCTTTTTCTCTGTGTGCTGTGTTGGTGTGTTCTCATGGAGGTGCACATGTGTGTATGAGTGCCTGTGCACGTGTGCACATGTGTGTATAGGGCCAGTTGATGACTTTGGGAGCCTTTCTCAGCTTCTCTCCCTTCCTACCCTAACCCTGAGACAGGTCTCTCACTAGCCTAGAGTTCACTGGGTGTAAGCTGACTGGCCAGTGAGCCCTGTGGACTTTCCCATCTCTGCTTTCCTAGCATGTGCCACTGAGCAGGGCTGGCAGGCTGCCTTCCTTCCTGCCTTCCTCTCTATTCCTCCCCTCCCCCTCCCCCTTCCTCCCTCCCTCCCTCCCTATTCCTCTATTCCTCCTATGCCTTCTATGGATTGAATTTAGGTCCTCATTCTTATGTAGTGTGTGCTTTATTGACATGCATCTCCCCAGCCCCTCCCCCCATCTTTTTTTTTAAGATAGACATTGGGTTCTTGATCTTTCATCTCCACCTCTGAGTGCTAAGAGGGCAGGCACAAACCATCGTGCCTGGTTTATGCTGTGCTGGGGGTCAAACTCAGGACCTTATGTATGGGGGGGGGGCGGAGGTGAGCACTCTAGCCACACCCCCAGCCTGATTTCTTCACTGTTTCCGCTGTGGATACAAAGTGATTCTGTGGCATCCAGTTGGATTATAGACATAATTACATGCGAGGTCTTGGCTGGGGATTATTTCTGAAGCCAGGAGGCCCTCTGTGGAGGTGGCTGATACTGACATCTGTTTCCTACACAAGTCTACACATGGTGATGAATAAGTGCCTGTGGGATTGTTTAAAGAACATCTTAGAAGAACCCCCTCCCCTGCCCTGGTGCCTAGTGGGGTTGGGTGGATCCATTTCTCCAGCCTGGCATCGGGTGTCCAGGGCCCCATAGGCCTGTCCCAGCCACCCCTCCCTCCCTGCTTTGAAGTTCTTATTGGCTCCCACTCTCCTCCCTGAAAGGCCTTCCTGGGCAGACTTCCCTCCCCAGCTTCAGTATCTCCTGTCCTTCCTCTGCTCACTGTCACTAACGATCCGCCACGTGTGTCTTCTACCAGCTGATGGTGACCTTCTCAAGGGCAGGACTGGCTTCTGAGTCTTTGGAATCCTCAGTGTCTGTTGTGGCACCTGCTAGGGACTGGTGGATGGGGGTGGGGTGGAGTGGGGAGCAGCCACCTCCTCAAATCTGAGCATCCCCTACTCTGTGTCTGAGGCTGCTGTAGTCGCCTACTCTGAGAAGGAAAGCTCAGCAGGTCATCAGCCCTTGCCTGGACCTGGACTCTGCTCACAGCTCCTCTGAAGCAGAGCAGCTTGCCACTGTCGTCCTAGTGAAAAGGCACTTAGCAGTCCTGTTGCTTAAGGGCTTTGGGGTGCTACTGCCCCTCTCAGTTTGGCTTTCTTGATGCTCAAGCCAGATCCCTCCCCCCTTTTTCCCCATTGGTTGGCACTTTTCCCTGTCTTGTTCCAGGGCCAGTCCAAACTGTAGGGTATGGGAGGCTAGACCATCTGACTTAGCATCATCCATCCTGTGGGTTAGCCACCATTTTCTCTTTTATTTGTTGTCACAGCAGATGAATTCCTGTTGTGTGGTGGGGGAACATGCCCAAGAAACAAAGGGTTTAGAGGTCAGCTGGTTTCTAGACCAACCTCTTCATTGTAGGAATAAGGAAACAGTCACAGAATGGCTAAAGTGCTTGTTCAGGGCTTTATGTTGGTTGTGGAGTGGTCTCCCAGGCTCCCTGGCTGTGTGACCCTGTGCAAGGTTCTGGCCCTTTCTAAAGCCTCTAATTTCCCATCTGCATAATGGGTTGTGAGGACCAAAGGAGTCATGAAGAGCTCTAAGTGCGTGTGTTAGGTGAACAGGGGGAGGCTGAGAATGGGCGGGCCCCTGGCCACTCTGCTGGGTGGCCTCCACCAGAGCATTTGCTCACACAGGATGGGGTAGGTGTGATTCACTAGGAAGACTGGCCTGGTCATGGGATCTCAGCCCTGAGGCCAGGGGACAAAGATGAAAGGCCGAATGGAAGGGAAGGCACCCTGGTGGAATGGACTTCCTGAAGCCCCCTCCTGTGCTAGCCTAAGGTCAGCCTAGAACAATTGTTCTCAACCAGTGGGTTGTGACTTCTTTGGGGGGATCTAACCCCCACAAGACAATCAGAAAACACAGATATTTATATTATGATTCATAACAAGCAACAAAATAATTTTATGGTTGGGGGTCACCACAGCATGAGGAACTATATTGTCCGCAGCATTGGGAAGGTTGGGAACCACTGGCCTTGAAAGTTTTATCCTTCAGGCCTCTGAGCCAGTTTGTGCTAAAGGCAATGTCCACAGGCATGGAGCTTATGGGGTAGTCACTCACTCCCTGGCTGCTGTCACATCCATGGTTGAGACCTCAGGAGTGCATGACTGACTTCTTCTCAGGGATGCCTGCTCAGGCCCAGGGAAGTATTAGAGGACCGTGGTCACGTAGCCCTGCCTCTTCCTGCGTCACTCACCCTCTCTCCTGCCTTCTCCAGGTTCTTAGGATATCTTAAGGGACCTGTCATGAGCCCAGGCTGGGGTGGTGGTATGGAAGTTGGAGGCCAGGGGACCCACAGCAGTGGCAGGGGTCTCCAGAAGTAGTCATACTCACTGTTATCCTGAGTCTAGACCCACCTGGCATCCCATCTTCAGTATTTCTAAAAAACTGCCTCCTCTGATGAACCCACCAGGATTATTCCTAAGTGAGACTTTTTAAAAAGTCTTTTTTAAAAACATAGATATGAATTCACTCAGGAAATATTTAGTGATACCTGCCGGCCTAGTGTGGCTGGGGGGCATTAAACACATTCAGTTGTATTGGCAATGTCCACAGAGGGACCTTACCAAGACTGAGGGCATCGGGGAAGCCAGCCTTAGAGGGAGCTGAAACGAGAAACTGGGTCCTCCAGGCAAAGGGACTTCCATTTCAGGTAGCCCTTTTGGAGTCTTTGCTGGTCAAAGAGAGCAAAAGGGCAGGGAAAGTGGAGGTGATGGTGAAGATAGTGGGCCAGAGGACTGTGCCCTGCAGTGGGCTGAGCTCTTGCTGTGGGAGCCCACCGTCCTCACAAACACTGCATGTTTGCAGTTATTTTCCCTTTTACAGGCAGGGAAGCAGCCATGGATGTTGAGCTACTGGCTTAGGCAGCATGGCTCTTGAAAGGTGCTGTCTTCTACTCTCCTGCTTCTTCAGGGAGATGGAAGGCAGGTCTCTGATTTGGCCTGGTGGGTTCTTGGGGTTCTGATTGTGTTAAATATTGGGGCAGAAAGGCATGTGTGGGGCAGGAGATTATTGATAAAACCCTGAGAGCCACACATCGAGGTATGGTAAAGATGAACTTTTAGGGTATATGGTGAGTAAACAGGGTGTGCTCAGAGACATCCTCAAAATGAAGCCTCTCACATTCGGCTGGGAGATGTTGGTGGCAGAGTTAAGCTTGGTCTTCAGGATCACTTTCCCTCCTTTCCCTGGTGTGATTGGCATTTGTGTCAGTATCATTTGTGATTGCCTGTTAACAGTGTGTGTGTTTCTGTGTATGTGAGCACTTGTGTACACACACTGATTGACCCGCATGTGTGTTTGCAGGTGCATCTGTCAGTATAGTGGTACTCAAGGGACGTGTATGTTTTGCTTGCCTTTCTTGTGGTGTGCCTTTTGTGTGGGCATTGTTGGCATGCCTGTCCTTGAGCTTGAATATAGTTCATTCTTGTGTATTTCTCCATGTGAGAATGAGTTTATGTGCAGTTCTCTGGCCAGGATGTTTGTTTGAGACAGGGTCTCATTCTGTAGCCCAGGCTGGCTTTCAACTCAGATCCTCCTTGCTTTTGCCTCTTCAGAGCTGGGATTACAGGTGTGCCAACATTCTTGGCCACTCAGTATTTTGAGACAAGATTTTATTCTTGAATGTCCCAGCCTTTTGTGGGGACCTCATGGTCTGTGGTCCTGTGTTCTCTTTGTGTGGACCATGTGTTCTGCTGATGAGGTGGACTATGAAGGTCTTTCATGTTTAAGGGAACACTGGCATGGGTCAGAGGGCGATCTGTGGCAGGGCCGGCCCATAAGTGGGTGGCCATCAGAAAGGCACTAGCTTATGATCCCAGCTTAAAATTCCTCTTCTCTTTCACCTGTCACTGTGCCTGTCATTTCATTAGTAAGTCATTCTCCAGCTTCGGTCACCTTTGATGGCGGAGGACAGCTGGAGGAATGGCACATCTGAAGGGCATGGGCAGAGCCAGAGCATTCTTTGGTACTGAGAGCCAAGCCTGGGAGAGTCAGGCGAGCTGGCTGGTCACTGATCTTAACTTCACAGAGTTGGCAGTGCCAGCACTGGAAGGTGCTCATGCACCCCAGCTGCTCATGTTTCCCGTGGAAGACTGGAGGAGGCCTCGGGCAGGAAGTCAGCTAGCTGAGAGAGTCTGGAGGCATGGCACAGAAGCTGTAAGGAACTGAGGAGACTTAGGTGTTGTGCTTCTTATTCTAGACGAGTCTGGGCACCTCCTGGGCCGTGCATGTCTCCTTTGTACCATGTGGGTCCTATTGCTTTCATTCATCCACCCAGAAAATAGGTTTCCTGCCCCAGCCTGCTATGTGCCTAGCATCTTTTCTCTCCTGGGGCCGAGAGGTGGCAATATCTGGCTGGGATCTTCCCCTGCCTTTTCTGTTTTTGCTTATTTAGATGTGTTCTTGGCATTTGGACAGAGCCCTAGAATGGTATTGAAGGAGACATCTGTGAAAACAGCCTCCTTTCCCAAGCTTCCCTGTTTGGGTTTGGACTTTTAAAATCTGGCATGGGTACTGCTTAGCATGGATCCATGGCATTCTGCCTGAGTACCATCTCAGGGTTGCAAGTTGGACAGATAAAGAGAGACAGCAGGATGCCAGGCTGTTTGCACATCTGCAGTGGCCCAGGGTCAGTTTGCAGGAAGGGGAGGTGAAGACTGGACTGGGTAGAAAGTATGTGTGTGACTGGACAGGTGCTGAAAGTGGGGGAAGAAACATGCCCTTGACTGCGTACTCGCTGTTTACTAGGTCTGGGATCAATACTTCACACTACAGGAGACACATGGCCTTGGTGACAAGGGGCTCCCAGGGTGATGTGGTGTGTTCATCCTCCAGAGTACAGTGCGTGGGAGGGCAGGACAGGGGAAGACTCTCTTCCCTGAGCCTTCAGGGCCTCACCTGTGAGTCCTGTGTACAGAGGATGCTCTGAGCTGTCTGTTTCACTTTTGAGGAAGGAGGTCCCAACTCTGCTCATCCTACATTCCAGAACTCTTCTGGGTAGCATTCAGGCTCTGCCACATAACAACCTAGCCACCCTGAGCATGAATTTCTTCTAGCCTCCACTTCCCACTCTGAAAACCTAACATTCCGATACTGAAGCTGGCATTCTCCCAAGGACTCTTAGCAAAGGCCTTGAGCCTCCTAGGCTGACTCCCTCCCTGATGAGAGATGTGCTCTGAGTTTTCATGGACACATCAACTTGGCAAATCAGGAGCTTGCTCGATAACCCATCATTTATCATCATCATCATCACCAAGAATTGATTGAAATGGGTGAATGAAGAAATCAACGCGCCTGGAATTCTGAAAGGGCTCTGAGCTCTGCTAGAGAGCCTCCCAGAGAAGGGGTGGGCCAGATGTTAGGACAGAATAGATGCAACTAGGCTGTGTGTGTGGTGTGCCTGATGTCTCGCCCTTCCAGCCAAAGACACCCATGTTCTTACTCTGGGTCTTGGGCCAGTGGTAGAGTGGAGATCAACTGTGAACTCTTGTGTTCTTTTGGGTGGGGGGCATTCAAAGAGGGGACAGAGGCAGGGACTGGCAACAGCAGCCTTGTATGAAAGCCCTGGGGCCTTACTTAAACTCAATATACTGGTGCAGTTGCCTGCTGTGTTAATGGAGGCCTGTGCCCCCACAAGGGTGGAGCAGGCACTGTCCCTGTGGACTGCAGGCTGCCTGCTGTGTTTTACACTTCAGTCCATGCTCCCAGGATGAAAGCTTAGGCCTCACCTGAGCAGCCCCATGGCTGCACACTGTGCACATGGGGAGTCTGGGGTTGCTTTAGAAGAATGCACTAGTTAAGTGTTCAGAACTTCTAAATGGGATCTGACTCTCTGGCTCCAGGGTCATTTTGCAAGCAGCTTCATTCATGTCTCTGTCCCCACTGCTAGGCAGCCTGCAGACTCCTCAGAGCCCCAGGCCCACACCTTGGGACAAAAAGAATTAGCTGTACTTGGGCCAATCTTGGTAATGGTGACAGTAAAGTTACTACATTGGTTGCTTAAATATTTGCTGATTTACTGGTAATATCTGACCAATGATCCCATAAAATAGGTTCTGTCACTAGCCTGTTTTACAGATAGGGATACTGAGGCTCAAAAAGTGTCAGTAGTTTTTATGGAGGTTGTCCAAATTAAGACTTGAACCCAGAACATACATGGTATTGATGTCTGTAATTTTAGCACATGGAAGAAGATAGAAGGATTAAGAGTTTTGAGGCCAGCCTGGGCTACATGAGACTATGTCTCAACCCGTTCCCCTGGGGTGGGGAAAAAAGATTTGATCCTAGGAAGCCAAGTGTGATGGTGCTACCCCTGTAAATCTAGCACTCAGGAGGCTGAAGTAGGAGGATCATGAGTTCAGGGCCAGCCTAGGCTACATGCTGAAACCATCTCAAAAAAAAAAAAAAAAAATGAGCAATAATATTTGAACCCAGGTACAATGAAACAGTTTGAGGTGCCCCAGCGGTTGATTGGCAAGGCCAGATTCTGTATGTGTAGGGAGATGGTGTAAAGAATGTGTGACAAAGCAGACTTTGTCGGGTGGTGACTATGGAGGGGTAACTGGGGGGGGGGTGCAGCAAAGAAGTGATTATGGAGTGATCATTAAAAGCATGTCTAGCCCTCACAGATGAGCTAGCCCTGGTATATGGTATTACAAACTGCAGGGTTTTATTTTTGTTTTTTATGAAACCTTTGTATTTGAGTGGGTTCCTTGTAAGAATAAACTTGGCTTCTGTTGAACTTTCTGTTCTGCACCCCAAACCTAAACTCTGGTCAGCTTTGTGTCCCATTTAATCCTTACTGCATGTGCCTCCCCAACTCATTTCACAGTGAGGTGACAGGTCTTGTCCATCCACTCTCAGACAAGCTGGGGTCTAGTACAGCTGGGTTTGAGGCCTCGGTACCACTCGCTCTTCTCAGTTCTTCACCATGGGCTGTCAGTATGTTCCGGCACAGCCCCAGAGTGCACGTCAGGAACTGTTTTACTGAAAGAAGGAACTATGTTTTTTGAGACAGGGTCTCACTACATAGCCTTGGCTTGCCTGGAACTCAAAAAGATCTCTGTCTGCCTTTGCCTCTGGAGTGCTGGGATCAAAGGTGTGCACCACCAGGTCTGACTGGAATGAACAGAAGCCTTGTCTCTTACCACTTAGTTAAAGGGCTTGGGTCTTTGTTTTTCCCTCAGTGTTGGCATCAAAGTCTTCGCCTACCTCCCAGCCCTTTGACTTGGGCCTAGCATAACTTACTGGCTTGAAGACCAACCAGCCACTCCTCATGAGTTCTTGTTCTAGCTGATCCCATGAAGGGACAAAAGAAATGGGACGAGCCATGTGACCCTCCAGCCCTGTGAACCTGTGCAGGAATGCAGCTTGGGACCTTTGATGAAGCTCGTTGTGCAATCTTGGGGAAGCCCCTTCACCGCTCTGGACCTTTGTCACCCTCAGTAACAACTTGCTGCCTGTGCGTCTCCTTTCAGGGTGAGGGTGTTTATTACATGTGGGGCTCGGAACTGGGACTCAGGTCTATAGGGCAGACTCTGGAAAAGTGGGGCTTAACAGGGGTCCTCAGTGGTTTTCTACAGAATCCTTCATGATCTGAGCTTGCTGGCCTCTTGGAAATGTAGACAGTGTCACCCTATAGCGCCCATTCTTGTGTTCGCAGTGTCTTGTGCAATAGGCTCTGGGAGCATTGGACCCCAAGATCATTGCTGAGTTGGGTAAGGGGAAGTAGCAGGTAGCATCAATTTTCAAAAGGAAGTTACTGATGTCCATCAACTGGTATTTGAGCCTTGTCAGGAGAAATGGGGAAAGTTGCAAGAGTTCAATCCACTCTCTTAGAGGGGAGAATACTTTTATTCTTTTAAACTCAGAATGGGCAATGTTATTATAGAATGGGCTCCATGAATTGTAAAATGGTCTTTGTGGTTCTCTGTTCCCTAAGAGTGTAACAATTGTGAATTATCAGTTCAGAGAATAAAAACCAGGAACAAGTTCACATGTGCTGCACATTTCTCGCCGGCCGGCCAGGCAGGGCTGGGGCTAGGAGCCCAGTGTTTGCATGCCTGCTGTGTCCCGGGGCTTCAGGCTCCCCTAGTCTACAATGCCTTGTTTGTGGATTGTGTCTCAGAAGGAGGGTCCCTCTGATTTACCCTGTAAGCCAAGAGGTACCTACTGAGCTACAGTATGTTTGAATATCTGCACAGGTCATGTGGGCTACAGAGGTCAGATATGTTTGGACATTACTACCTAGGAAAGTCTTTGGGTGAGACAACATTTTATCCAGCCTAGGAGGACAAGTGGAATGCTTACAAATGACAACAGGAAGAGGTCTGTTATGGATGGGAGAGGTTAAAGAGGAAGAAAATGCAGAGGTAGAGGGGCTAGGTGAGCGATAGCTTGAGGTGTTGCAAAAGAGAGGCATCCTGTGGGAACATCGCTGCCATTAGCCCCTGGAGACGGGTGTCCTTGGGCAAGGCAGCTCATATCTGAGAAAAGCTTCTTTACTGGGAGACAAGGATTTTTGGTGTTTTCTGTATGTTCTGGTGATACGAGAGGATTTATTCAGCCCATTTTTGAACTTGTCATATCTGGGGGGGTGAGGCTGCAGCACCTGAGCCTCTGAAGTCAGAAGGCTATCAGACCCACCTGTGGTTCTGTTCTCCTGTGGTGGATGAAATGTGACATTGAGATCACATCGACAGCACTGACATCAGAATAGTTAACACCTGCTTTACTTCTGTCTTTAGGTCACCCAGAATGGAGGTTGAGTGGGTGGGTCCCAGCACTCCTCCCAGACAAGCCCTCCTCAGGGAGTTCCAGTTGTCAGTTCCCCCTCAAGGTGTCTGCAGGTTCCAAGCCTGGTGTTGTCGTAGTTGGAATTTCGAATGCTGCGTTGAAACACCATGCCCAAAGGAACTTGGGGAGGAAAGTGTTTATTCAGTTTATGCTTTCACAACTTAGTCCATCACTGAGGGAAGTCAGGACAGGAACTCAAACAGGGCAGGGTCCTGGAGGCAGGAGCTGATGCAGAGGCCATGGAGGGTGCTGCTTCCTGGCTTGTTCTTGATGGCTTACTCAGCTTGCTACCTTATAGAACGGTGACCATCAGTCCAGGATGGCACCACCCACAATGGGCTGTGCCCTTCCACACCAACCACTAAATAAGAAAATGCCCTACAACTAGATCTTATGGAGGCAGTTGTTCCCTCCTCTCAAATGACTCAACTCTGTGTCAAGTTGACATAAAACTAGCCAGCTTATTCAGTAAGACTCAGCTGTGGCCCTTGATCTCCACATCTCATCATCTGTGAAGGGAGCTCTGGTCCAACCTGCATGTACTGACTGATGTGCCTCCTCCCCTGCTTTTTCATTAGTCTAGAAACTCGAGTTGGGGTGGGGTGAGTTGGGGGTGGTGGTTTAAGCAGGAGCCTCAGATCAGCTCTGCCTGGGGAAACCATGCATGGTCTGAGTCCGTGTCCCAATTTTGAGGATACTCAGCAAACCCTTCAACACCTCGGGCCGCTCTGACACTTGAGGGATCCTGTACCCATGGGGATTGGCCTTGCTGGGTTCCAAGGGTTTCAGGCTCCATCCTGACATCTAGGTAGCCAGAGTGCTGCTACTAGGCGTTGGCCTGCTGGGGGGCCTGCTCTCCCAGCCTTAGTTTGCTTCACTGTAACTGCTCCTGTCAGTCCCAGACGGGGCGGGGTGTGTGGAATCCTCCTTGAGGTTGGGGGTGTGGCCTGGTTGTGAAGGAAGGCTGGGAGATGAGGGGCAGCTGGTGGCCCGAGAACCCCCCCAGGTCCCCGCCTCTCCGAAGCCCTACCCCCTCCCCCGCCCTCTCAGCTCTGCGGGGGGACTCGGGCATCCTCGGCTACGATCGGAGGCCTTCGGCTCCGCGTTGCCATGGCGACGGCGGCTTAGGGGCGGGGGCGACGTGGCGGGCTGGGCCGGCCGGCGGGCGGCGCGGGGTGGGCTGGGCCGCGCTGCGCGGGCCGGGCCGTCGGCGCTCGGTCGGCGGGCGGGCGAGCGGCGGCGCGGGCCGCAAGCTGCTGGGGCCGAGCCCGGCCCGCCGTGGGCCGCGAGGGTGCGGGTCCCGGCCCGCCGCCGCCGCGCTAACCCCGCCTCCCCTTCCCCCTCTTGTCGCCCCGCGCGCAGGGCTTCCTCAGCCGCCGCCTCAAGGGCTCCATCAAGCGCACCAAGAGCCAGCCCAAGCTGGACCGCAACCACAGCTTCCGCCACATCCTGCCGGGGTTCCGGAGTGCAGCCACCGCCGCCGCCGCGGACAATGAAAGGTGAGCCCGCCGTCGCTCGGGCTGTGCCCCGAGGGCGCGGGGACAAAGCCGGGCAGAGCGCGCTCCCGCGGGAGGGACGCCTCGCCGGTCTCCGGGAACTCCGGGAACGGGGTCCCCGTCGGGCCGGGGCTGTACCCTTCGCTGCCCCCACCAGCTGCCGGAGGTCCGGGGCGAGGTCGGGCGGCAAGTGTCCTCTCGGGCATGAGGGGTCCTGCTTCATCTGGCCGAGATGGGCATTGTTTCCCGGGCCGTGCGGTGCCTGGAGGTAGTAGGGACGGAAGTGGCGCCTCCACCCTCAGGACCCATCCCCCGGCCTGCTGAGTCCCTCGGTGTCCGATACAAAAGGCATTTTTGGCTGCGTCTTGCCCAGACCAGGCAGCGCTCGTGGCGCGGAAAAGGGTGAACATCTGGAGGGGAGGAGCAGGGGGCTGGGCTGCTTAGGGGACACATCTGCGCTAAGTAGGGCACGTGCTCCGCTGGGGGCTGGGGCGAGCAGAGCGGACAGTGCCCTGGCGCTGGGTTGATGGGCATGACCTGAGACCCGGGAAGATGGGCCTTCCCCCTTCAGTCTGGGCAGCTGCTCCCCTCCTTTACCTCGGGTTCCCAGGGCTGTCTCCTGTTCCCTGTTTCCTTCGGTATAAACCCTGAGCAGGTGTGGAAATTCCAGGGGGAGGTGGCTTGTGGGGCAGATGAGCCGGGAGGAGGTTGTTGAGCCTGCTTTGGAGTCACTGGCAACGTGCAGGCTTCAGCTCGCAAGGGCAAGCCATCCTGTCCGTGCGGGGGCACGGGGCGGGCACAGCCTCTGGGGGCTCTGGTTCTCCTCCTTGAGTCGTGTCAGCCACAGGCACCCTTCCACTTAGGCACAGGCACAGTGATGGATTCCTGTGCCAGTTAGAACGTGCCGTGGAGGTGAAGGAGCCAGTAGCCTTTAAAGAAGCCATTTCAATATTCAGCCCCAACATCTTAGGCTACTGGCATTTCCCTTCGTAGGTCTGTGTCGGTTTTACCATTGGCGAGTTGGCACTTCTTGTGTGGAAGGCACAGGTAGAATGATAATGTTTCCTTTCCACCTTGCTACCAGCAAGCAAAGGAGCCCAAGTTATCACAACTCATGCCCAAGGTGGAATGACAATTAACTGACAGCTAGTTACCCAGAGTACCCCTCCCACATCCCAATTAGAACCGCTAGACCTTTCTTGCCCCTCAGCCCAGAGCAGCTCTCCAGTGTAATCCCACAACCGTGTGCACCTGGCTTTCTGCCTCAGCTGCCAAGCCCAGTCTAAGGCAGGACCCCCAGCCTTTCACTGATGGCTACAGTGCCCCAGGGGACCAGGCGTTCCCTGGCAGGAAGATGCAGCCAGGTCAGAGCTCAGTGCTGGGTGCAGCCACTGCGTCTTTGAAAGTCTCCATTCCCATCTTTGTTATTATCGTCTGTCTGGGCAGCAGGCCACCCGGTTTGCTGCCTTCCTTTCTCCTATGGCTCCCACCTCTGGCTGTCTTCCTTCTCAGTGCTTTCCCTGGCAGGGGTCTGGACCCTCTGTTCTCGAATGCCGGGGCTTGTGTACTTACCAGGTTTTGTGTGCATGTGGTGGTTGTCCGGGAGCAGGAGAGACAGCAGGCAGCTCAGGTTTCTTAGTGTGTCTGTCCTCTTGAGAGCAGTCAGCATGCATGTGGTGTTTACCTCCCACCCTGGGAAGCCAACATCAAAAAAGCCAGCAAGCACCAAAATGCCAGCAAGCACTGGGCTAGCAACCCTAGCCAGAGGTCCAGGCTAAGATGACCTCGGATATATCCTGTTCAGCCTGGTCTCGGGTTAGTCTTGTTATATGGGAGGAGGGAGGATAGGCAGAGTCAGGTTTGAGAGTGAAACTACAAGTCCATTTCTGGAAATGTGAATGGCAGTAAGAGGAGCTGACTGTCACTGGCAGCAGTGTGGAATTGTCTTTTTAATTTTCTATAAACAAAATCTGGCCTAGTGGCTTGTCTGGTGCCAGAAAAGAGCCCAGGTTTCCGATGAGCAGTCAGGGAGACTGGGTTTGGAATCTTACTCAGTCTAGAAGCTGAAATGGGCTTTGCCAGGGTTGGGGGTCTCGGTTTGTTGCTTTGTTCAGGAATAGATCTGCTGGCTGCTGTTGGGTGAATTGGCAGATGTTTCTCTGGGGCAGTCCCTGGAGTCATCATTCTTGGAATTCAGTGAGTAACCAACTGTGGTGAATCCACTCCCACCCCCTAATTTCATGGTCAAACCTGAGTCAGTGGAGAGGTACCTTTTCACTCTTGTGGGTGTTGTGCTGCCCAAGTGGGGTGGAATGAACTGCAAGGAGAGATTGAATCCCCTCTCTATGGCACTCCCGCTGACTGCTGTGTCTCTCTCTGGGGCTGGAGTAAATACAGAGACACCGAGCAGTGAGTGATGGGGGGGACAAGGATGGGAAGGGGAGTAGAGGCTCCTAGGGTTTCATGCCTGTGTGAGCCCTGATCCCAGAGGGCCCCTCATATAGATGAGCAGTTTAGGGCTATCTGGGTCAGTCTCTTGAGCTTAAGTGTGGATGAAATCTGTCCAGTATGTATAGCTGCTAAAGATGCGTTGTTGTGTGCTCTCAGGCTGCTGTGTTGGGGAGGTCCTTTTTTTGTTATGGAATTCTCCATCCAGAGACTGGAAAACCAGGTGGTTCTATGCTGGAATCTTTGGGATTCTTGAGAAAGAAGAGTTCCCTGGGTGTGAGCTGCTGCTGTTTGGTTGTGAGGCTTTGGACAGGCCAGCAGGAACTTGGGCACTCAAGGGCTACAGGACAAATTTGAGCTTTTATACTTTTTCTACTGAAAATGGCTTCAGGGGAGGTTCCCAGCTGGTGTCTGTGATCTCTGGGCCTCTCAGACACTCCTTTCTTCTTTGGAGGCTTTGGCAATAAGCATCAGGGGCAGGCAGTCATTTCTCCTGGATAGCAGAAATGAGTTCTGG
Source organism: Phodopus roborovskii (assembly GCF_943737965.1). Lineage (NCBI taxonomy): Eukaryota > Metazoa > Chordata > Mammalia > Rodentia > Cricetidae > Phodopus > Phodopus roborovskii. Next base: position 76,577,922 of record NW_026126418.1, read on the forward strand.
CCAGGGCTCTTCAGGTGAATCTGTGCTGGCAGAAGCACTTCCGTTGTGTAGGCTGCAAGTGTTGTCACTTCATTTGCAGGTTTTAAGTTGGTAAAAGCAATAAAGGATATCTGGCCCTCTAACTCTGGCTCTCTGTACTCTGGAAGGGGCACTAGTTTGCCTGTTGCCACACTTAGCTTCGAAATGCAGGCAGTCAGGTGCAGCTAGGCAGGGCTGGTATGTGTGTGAAGTCAGAGCTGCAGTGTTCTTCAGGGAATGTGTGGAACTCAGTTTCCACATCTGAGACTTACTCTTGGATATTCCAGGTGTGTAGAACCAGCAAGGGGAGATAATTGGAAGTTGGGGTGGGGTTGTAATAGAGACCCTTACCTGGTTCTGTGTAGACAGATACAAGTTCTGTCTCCAGGAGTGCCATCCATAACCCTTGGAGGAAGAGACAGGACACTGGGTAAAGAACAGGAAGTGGAAGGTAATGCTTGTACCCAGGCTAGCATTTGTGTTCTGGTTCCGCTCTGCTGTGTACAGGAGATGCCTTGTCTGCTCTCCCTTGGGACTGGTCTATGAAGTGTAGTGACTACAAGATGTAGTTCAGACACTTACTAGGTATAATGGGAATGTGTGAGCTTTGGCTTTGAAGCCATTCCTGGAACAAGTCACTTAGGTTTTGGGAGCCTCGGTTTATATATCTACAAAGTAGCCACAATGACAATTATGATGAAGATACTGGTAATGATACATTCAGTATTTAATCCCAAGATATAAGCTTATTCCATGCTCTTTCCTTAGCATTTAATACTGGGTCTCCCATACTTCTTAAATGTTTTAAAATTTGGTTAAGTAAAACATGTGAGAGGCCTTAGCCTGATTGTAGGATTTCAGGTATTAAAGTAAGTAGGAGGAAGCCATTTTGTTTGTAGGCCTCAGTTTTCTGATCTCTAGGCTGGGACTAGCAGTCAGTCATGTGGATCATTCCCTAATTATAGAGAGATTGTAGGTGCTGCTGCTCTGGTAAGAAGAATTGAGTCATGATGGAGACCATTGTTAACCTTGAACAGAGCAGAACCAAAGGCCTGATAAAAGGCCCTTCTTCCTGTCCACACCTGGGAGTACAGAACCTTCCTGTGTGGTTTGCAAATCTATTTTTAATATCCATTGTTCAGCTCTGTCTGGTCCATCCTTATTTTAAATCATTTTGCTTTTCTTTTTCTTTATCTATTTAGATCATTGAGCATTCATTTTTTGTCTACATCTCTTATTTTCCCATAGGATAATGTCTTAGAAATAGAATTATTAAGTCAAAGAATATAAAGTTTAAAGTTTTTGACAAAAAAAAAAATGCATACCACAAGCCTATAATGGTTTATTCTCTGCCAGTGAATTTTGAGAGTGGCTACCTGTTGGCTTTTCTTCATCCCTTCTAAGATGTGAACTGTCTGTCATCATAAAAATGGTCTCTCTCCGTTGGAAAGGCAGAAAAATGATCTTTCTTTATTTGCATTAGTTTGCTTATTAGCGATTGAGTGTTGACTGACCTCCAGTGGCCATCGGTGCTGTCCTCCAAACTCAGCTCTTCTGTCCCTGTGTTCTGAGTCTCCAACAGGGCCCTTTGCAGACTTTGGTTGCCCTGTCTGGCCTTCCTCACACCAGGAGGTTTTGTGTGGATAGGCCCCATGTGTTATATGAGCCCTGAGGGGAAATCACTGATTCCTGTGGAGGAAGGGCTTCCCAACTCTCAGCTCTTTCCTCCTCCCCTCCTCCTTCCCATCCACATGGGAATCAAGATTCAAATCTTGATCTGATGATAGTCCATACAAGGAAGCTTACCAGTACCTTCACAGGGTAGACAGGCAGAGAAGGAGCTGGTATGAAAGGTCCAGGGAAACTGAAGCCACATGACAGCCAGGCCTTCTGCAGTCAGACTGCCTCCCTATTCAGCATCTTACTTGGAGCCTCAAGAAAGAGCACGGGCAAGAACTACCTAGAGCCTTGTGTGGTTCTAAGCCTCAGCTCCAGAGGAGAGGGAAGCCACAGAGCACAACCTGGATGCATGCAACAGCCAGTTTATTTTTGCTTTTTCATTTTTATTGCCTTCCTTTTTATATCTGCAGCTCCCTTGTGGATCTTCTAGATATCTGAGCTGGGTAATATTTTAAGGAATGGTAGAAATTAGCTAGTGATCAGCCCCAGGCTGCCAGCTTCAGTTTCAGAGGCTAGGTAAGCACACACTTATCTACCTACATTTTTATATATTTTGCAAGTGTGCATCTGTCCTTGGGAAGGTGTATGTGTATGACATGTATATGTCTATGTATTTTGAGTAAATGTATATATAAAACACTTGCAACAGACCAGTTTGGTATCCTGTTGGATCAGACCATATGAAGTTTTAAGATTTCTGTAGGTCAAATATAGGCAAATGATTCAATTTAAGTTCTCAGTAAATTCTGGCTACTGTATTATTATTGTATTTTATTCATGTGTTTACATATACCCTGTGTTGTGTGTGTGTGTGTGTGTGTGTCTACTCTGTGTCTGGGTGTCCATGTACACATTCCTGTCTTTATACACAGTTCTGTCTGGACATTTTGACATGCTAGTCTGTTTTGTGAACAAGCTGCCTAAATTCTTGGGGGAATAACTTACCTAAGAACAGCCCCTGGACTCCCCTCTCAACCCCCCAGGTCCTTGTGGCAGTCAGCCTCAGGGGTACCTGTGGGACTTCTCTCCCCAGGTAGCTTTGCCTATTTCCAGGCCCCATATCAGAGGATATGCAAATCAACTCTTTAATGGAATTCCTTTACAAAATATTATTTGAACCAGAAAGTTAATTACTGGGCTCTAATTAATGGCTATTTCTGAAGACCACAGAAGGAAACTAGAGATCATAGGGAGACTGAAAAGGTGAGAAGGAAAACCACAGACCTCCCTGACTGGCTGGTGTCTTCCAGGGTAGCAGCCTGTGTTTGGATTCTCCCTGCTCTGAGCTGCCAGCCCTATTCCCTATGAGAACGTGAAGGACAAAGCACCCCTACCCAGAGAGGCTCGGATGGTTGCAGATTTCTGCTGCCCATCAGTCTGTCTGGAGGAGGGCCCTGAGTAAGCATCCCATCCCGTAGGACCTTTGTGAGTGTGTGGGCAGCAGGCCTGGATTGAACTGAAGCTGTCCCATCCTCAGGGCTCCAGGTGACTTGCCTAAGGCCTGCTCTCTATACTTACTGGCCCATTTCCTCCTCACACCATGCAATGGGCACTCTCCCTTAGCTCATGCAGAGCCCAAGGTAGCTGCCATGGCCAAGACTCACCAAGGGCTTAGCTCCTCGCCCTCAGACCTCTTCAGTGCTCATGTGGAGCCTGTGGTCCATGTCAATGAGTAAGGTGAGACTATACTTGGTCTCATGCTGCCATCTGGCCTTTGAATACTATAAGCAAGCCCTGCCTCCTCAGTTGCCCCTTCCTCATCATGATCCTATGTGTTTTTTACCCAAGAAGGCTCAGAAGTGACTGTGACACAATTGACATGGAAGTTTCCCCTCCAGCCCTGCTGTGCCTGCTTTCTCATTCCCTCCTGAATTAGAGAGCATCTGAGCTCCATGGACACATGGCTGTCCACCCCATGAGCTATTCCCTATGCGCACATAGACTTTTTTTTTTTTTGGAACTTGGGATTAAGTACTTGTGAAAGCCACCCTGTCTATGCTAGTATGCTAGACAAATAACAGGTATGATCCCAGGAGAGGAAGAGAGTTTTCAACCTGACACCCTTCCTGGGGACTCCCTGAACATTCTCAGACTAAGAAGTGACCTCCAAAGCTGGAGGTTAAGCCTCACATGCCAGGAATGACTTTGCCTGGTCAGGAGGCCTGCATGCCTCTGACTCCTGTCAGTGCTTCTGCAGTGGGCTGGCTGGTCAGAACCCTGACAGTGCTGTGTACTGCGTGCAAGTGTTTAGTACTGCCAGTGACCAACTTTGCATATGCATAAGGTTCCTGGGGCATGGGCAGCTTCAAGGTCCTGTTCTTTGGAGCATCCCCCAAAAGGTAACCAGGCTGGCCTAAGCTATCCACCTTCTGCTGCCACTCATGTGTACCTTGGTGTGTCTGGCCAGGTTGGATCAGGGGCTGCATGAGTGACAGGCATGCTCTGAGTCCAGCTTTCCCATCACTTGGTACCTCTCCCTGTATCTGTTACCTGAAAGGTGACCAGGTGGACATCTTCCACCTCCTTTTTCCAGTGGGGAAGCTCCACTGGGGAGAGGGTGTCTTCAACCTTCTCTCAGCTGCCCTGGCAGCTCCCCTTTTCTCTTAATTCCTCCTGCCCACTGTTTTGACCTTTCTTTAAAAGGCAGGGTCCTGCTTGATTGTTCATCAGCCTGACTGGATTGTAAAAGAGTATTTGGCAGAGAGATAGATGGCACCAGGGTAGCATGCACCCTAATAAGATGCGATATTGTCGTAGGGAGTTTTCGTGCTGAGGGCAGTGAACTAGTGTAGCATCTCCCTGTGCCCACTGACTTAGGGGAAGTTAATTTCATGCTCTGTCTTTTTGACATTCATAATCAGAACGTTGTATTGCAGCTGCAGATTGTTAGCACGTGAAGAATGGCCAAGCCTCAACAATTACTGTTTCTGGCTGGGGAGGAGATTTATTAATGGGTTGTTTCTGTTCCATGTTCCTGTTCCCATGTATGCCTTCTTTCCAGTCCCCACCCCAGACTACAACTAGGAAACTCAGTCACAGAAGTGTCTGGGATGGAGTTTGTGGCAGATGTTCAAGGTAGGGGAGGAGTCATCTGTAAAATACAGGTTCTTGGGTTTCACCCTAGACATGCTGGATTACATGCTTTGATTGAGTAACTTGTGTCTCCTCCAAGTCTGAGAACTGCTACCCGAAGTTGAGAACCATTGTAGAGGGGCAAAGATTATGACCCAGCTGTATGCTGGCAGCTTGTCTAAGCATATCGGTGCTATGTTCTTGATTCCTCACTGCAGGAATTGGGGTGGGGTTTGTGTCCCATTTAACAGATGCAGAAAGTGAAGCTCAGTGTGTGAGTGGCCTCTCACTGATGGGAAAGCTCTCTGCTCAGCCTGTTCATTTGCTGGTCAGAGTGCAGCCAGAGCTGAGATTCCACCCTTAACTGGGCCTGCCATTTGCTTTAAGGTTGTGATGCCTTTTCAAAGAACATTCCAAACTGGGAGCCCTCTTGTTAGAGGTAAGTTCAGGGTCAGAAAGAGACCAGCACCCATTGCAGTGTATCTCCACGAGGCAGCACGTTACTCTTGATCCAGTAGGCACTTGCTTTTCTTCTCACTCTGGTGTTTACTGTCCAGCTCCCACTTTGTAAAGTGCCATTGTGCCAGTGCTCTGGGCTTCCCGGAGGTGCTTGGATGAGGGCAGGCATTGAGACAGTGACGAGCAGGCCAGGGAGCTCGGAGAGGGTAGGGCAAAGCTGGAGTTGCACTTTCTCCATCTCCATTTCCAGTATTGAGCCCATACCAGTCACCAGGATTCCTAACTCTGACTTCCTGGTTCTAGGTGTGAAGCTGATCTCACTTACTGGGAGGAACTAAGTGACAGCCATGAGATTCAATCCCAGTTCCATGAAGGCAAAGCCCCTGGGCAGGGCAAGACAGTGTTTCAGGGCTGGAGGGGTGTCCTGCCACACCAGACAGAGCTCTCAGCACAGCCTAGAGGGCCCTTTCTTGATGGGGTGAGGAGGGGGAACAGATCAGCCCAGGATAGTGGGTGAGTGAGAGGGGGTCTGGCTTGTGAGGCATGATCTTGGAATTTGTCCCCTGTATTTCCCACACTACCACATGCTGAACAGTCATCTCCCAGAGCCTGTCTGAGGCCTTGTGCCACCTGTTGTTTCTCTCTGAGCCTCAAATTCCCTGTTTTAGTAAAGCAGGCCCAGGAATCCTGGAGGGAACACCCTTTGAAAGTGTGTGAAGTCTTTGCTGGGCTTGGTTCATTGCAGTGAGGTCGTGATGCCCCTGGAGCTTTATGGACCATAAACCGGGCTGGTTGCAGATGTCTTTAACCTTGCAGTTTCCATGGCGGCCTGCTTTTGGTGCTGGGATGGCACCACCTGTCACCTTTGAGTGGCCACTGAAGATGGCCTATGCTGGGTGTTGTGTATTTCCATGTTTGACCCTTACAGGTGCTACTGCCATTCCCACTTTACAGAGGAGAAGACAGAGTCCCAGTGTGGCCCTGTCTGTAAAGCCCTGTCAGCTGTCTTTCATGTGGTCTCTACTCATATATTCTTGTTACATGTTCTGATAATATTAGTAATAGCAAACTGCTTACCACTTTGAGGATCTTGTGCCAGGCATTGGGCAGTGAGCATACAACATTGCCGATGCCCTGGCCTACTCCTACTTTAATCTCCCTGTTTGATCAGTGCAGAAACTGGCCTCTGACAACAGTCTCTTCTCCAGAGTTAGCCTTACAGTGGACTTTGAGACTTAGGAGTTCTTTGTTTACAAAATCAGGGTACTCTAGTGAACTGGGCCATGGTGAGCCATCTTCCAGGCCAGCTCCTTCCTCAGCTCTTCATGCTTGTGACAGGCCAAGCCACATCCACACTTGTTGCCAGAACTAGGACCCAAACCCAAGCAGTCCATCACCCATTGCTAGGGTCTAAGCTTTAACCACTGGGTAATGCTGCCCTCTCCTTGTTTTATAGATGAATAAATTGAGATTTTCAAAGTTAAGTCACTTGCCAATGATTAGCAAAAATGGGATTATACTTGGTTTTCTCCAGAGTATTTCACTGTCTCCTACATGAAAACATGGTAGCTACCAGGAGAGTTTTAGGGACTGTCTATCTGCCACCAGGGACTCTGCAAGAGGATGTTGTAGTGATGAAGTCTCAGGGAGGTCATGGCAGTGGATGAGTGTCTTGAGGGAGTGCAGCTTAGTGTATATCCTTTCCATCTGTGGTCCCTCCATTGCACTGAGTAACTTTGTTAGTTCTGGGATGACACTGATGGCCGGTAGCTGTGTTTGGGTCTGTGTTGGGGGTGATGAGGAAGAAGACAGGAAGGTGTTGATTTTCACAGCACCCCACTCCTCCAGTCAGAATGCCGGTGTGACTTTGATCACTGCCATGGAGGGTCAGGCCAGAGAATGTGGTGATGGTGGATTGTAGTGGCAACTTGCCTGTTGCTCACTGTGACAGATGAGTTGCTGAGGGCTGGCTGAATGACCTTCAGTCCATGGGCACAGTCCGGGTGACCTGAGGTGGTCTCATCTTTGCCCCAGAGTTCCCGATGTGTTGCTTTGGTGCTGTGGATAAGGGTCAAGAAAACCTAGTCCATGGTATTTCAGAGCTGGTGCCTAAATACCTGCAGGCAACATTTACAGTCTCTTCAGAGTGGGGTAAGGCCTGTCACACTCCCAGCCCATAAGAATATCTTCCAGACCAAGTTCCATAGTGCACACACTACACCATGTTCTTGATGGTGGTAATGGGTTGAGGATGAGGGATTTCCTAGCCTAAAGCTATCTGAGGATGAGAGATGACCTCAAAATTGGTTTCAGAGGTTCCTAAATGTGAGACTCTGTGTTGTCTTCTGCAGGGCCTTTTGCTTCCTCACCCCAGGCTAGAGCCCTTGAGAGGTCCTGTAGTAAAGACACCAGTTCTGCTTTGGTTAAGCCAGGGTTTCCTGCCCCCACCCCACCCCCAGGAGCAGCTGTGACCATCTGCAGGAGTGTTCTGCAGAGCATCATTTGGTAAACATTAGCTTGAGGTGTCCCCTCTCCTCAGAAGCATGTTTTTTGGATGCGTTCCCTGCCTTCAGGACCTGCAGACGTGAGCCTTGCATAATGGCGTTGCTGGCTCAAGTGACAGGGTGATGTTGTTTTGGGAAAAGTTATTATAAGGTGCCCAGAGCTGATCTTTAAAGTGGTTTCCAACTCGTGTGTGTGTGTGTGTGTGTGTGTGTGTGTGTGTGTGTGTGTGTGTGTGTGTGTCCGTCCATCCCTCCATCCATCAGTCTATCCTATCTACAACCTCACTGGTTTAGTGGTTTGATCAGTACTAACCTTAGCCAGGATATTGGGAGTTGCTGTCCCTTTTGTGGGATGAGTGCTCCCCTGTACACAGCAGCTTTGGCTCTGGGTCTCCCCACCCCCCTCAGGCACTCTCTGCAGAAGGCAGTAGTTGGGCAGAGACTGTCCACAGATTTGCATAATTGTACTGTCCTCTGAATAATTAATAAAGCACTGTCCTTGCTGGGAGCAAAGTCTGTGCCATTATGGATGGGTCTGCCATGAATGGGTTTGCAGAGCTCTTCCAGAGGAGCCAATGGTTTCTGGAGTCCTTGACCTTTCTAGGAGCCCTCTTTCTAAAAGAAAAGTGGGGTCACTGAGTTGTTTTGGGGGATTGCTAGTGTTGTACCCACGTGGCCCTTGTGCTAGCCATGCCCCTTCTGGGATCCATAAATGGGATTTCTGGCACATGTGGGTTATGTGTCTGTGTGCTATCTGGTTTCTCTGTACCTATACAGTCTCTCAGATGTGTGGCCAGTTGCTGTGGGGACCTTGCCCCCTTTTCTGGAAGCCGAAAAGGTCATGGTGCTTACTACCTGTGGCTAGAAGTACATTTTGGAGTAGGAGAAGGTAAGGTAGATAGGCATATCCGCCTGGATCCTCTTTTGGAATCCAGTCTCCCAGCTTCTGGACCTCAGAAGGGGTACTGGAGGAGAATGCATTGGAGCTCTCTAGTCCTGTTTAATCACCTCTTGTTGAGAGGAATGTTTCTTCTGGTATGTGATCTCTTGCTTCTCCTTATTCTAGAAATGAACATTGAGGCAGAGACGACATGCCACTGGAAATTGGGGAAAGTACTATTTCTCCAAGCTGGGGTACACTTCCCTAATTCCCCTCTGTCCAGAGCTAGGGTATACTTCCCTAACTCCCCCAATCCAGAGCTTCCATGGGAGTGTTTCTCAGAACTTCTTACAAGTGTTACAGTTTGCTGAGGCTGAGGGAATCCCATTGTACATACAGGAGGGCAGCATTCGGTGAGCCAAAAGAAGTAGGTTTCTACAAGGCATGTTTCCTTAACTTCAAGTGTTAATGCGTCTAAATCTACAAGAGGAAATACAGGCTACTTAGACTTCTGCCCACACTGACTGCACAGTATCTGTCTGCATATCTGTAGAATTGTACACCCATTCCATAGGACAGACCATGCGATCATGCTAGCTAGAGCTGAATGTGCTAGCCCTGACATGTCCCGACTCCTTTTTTGAGCTTGCCTAAGGCAAGGGGTGTGTGTGTGGGGGGGTGTTTCAGAGAGAGAGAGAGAGGGAGAGACAGAGAGAGAGGGAGAGACAGAGAGAGAGAGAGAGAGAGAGAGAGAGAGAATATGTGGCAGGGTGTGAGAGTGTGCATGCATACTAGATCATTCACCCCTTGGCTTTCATACTAGCTAGGACTTTGGCAGGACAGGAATCATCATCCCATTTTACAGATGAACTGGAGAGGCTCACACCCAAAGGCACAGAGTTTGTGTTTTAAATTTACACTCACCAGCTGGGCCTTGTGCTTTTTCCCTTTTAGCTACAAAGAACCATTTGCTCCCTGGATAAATGTCAGTCTGTTGCCTAGGGTGGGGCTGTGGGGACCTGTTGCTCCTCCAGCTGTCTTCTCCACTTGCTTGGAGTATCTGGGTCCAAGATTAGCAGAATCCCTGTTTAATAGTTTAGCACTGTGGGGTTGGCTTTAGCACCTTGTATCAGTGTGGGCACAGATGTCCTGCTCATCTGGCTGTTCATGACAGGCTACCTTTCCCTCCTTTTGCCCTGTGTTTTGGAAAGTGGTTGGGAGTATTCTAGAAGGATGAGGCAGTTGTCTTGGGCTCTGGTGGTGGGAGGGAGAAGAGGAGTGTCCAGCTGACATGTCTGCCTTCAGCCCTTTCTGAGCCAAGGTTGATGGGCAGCCTAAAGTGACATGCTCTTGATAGGCCTGGGGACTCTGCTGAGGTGGAGGGTGATCCAGGATTTGGACCAGCTCTTTCCTATATCTCAAAAGGGAATGGAATTTCTATCCTCACCCCACTGAAAACAGGCCAAGGTGATGATCAGAATTCTGCTTTGTGACACATGGACCTGTGCCTGGACCAGACTCTCCATCATCTTGTGTGATGAGACAGGCCTCCTGGGGTCTTGAAGTCTACCCAAGATTATATGTGTAGTCATTTTATTATCTTACCAAACGTTGGAGCTTCTGTTTGAGGCCCTAGAACCCTGACAGTAGACCCCCTCAGCACTCCCAGGGTTCACCCCCATCATGTAGCAAGAGATGCCCAAGACAAGCAGGAAATGATGTTTGTGCTGACATTTCTTCATTTAGAAAAATCAATATTCTGTGATCTGTCTAATTGCTTTGTTGCTGCTAAATGACTCATTATGGAAGGAAAATAGCAAATGCATTGTGAGATTAATGGGAGAAAATAGTTGGCAAATGACTTTGATTTGCTTCCTAAACTCTGAAAAGGTGTTACTATGAAAAATCTGGAGAGTCATGCAAGCCCCAAGCAGTGGGGAGACAGGCAGCTACTGGGGTGGTAAGATGCTGGAGGCACTAAGTCGAAGATGGCTGTTAGAGTAGGGCACTGCTGGGGCTGGAACCAGGAGTTAGTAAGTGCCCCCACAAGAAAGGAACTTTGGCCTGGTCTTGAGGCAAGGGGCATTGTTGGGTTGAGCCTGTCCCTTGTCAAGTACCGAATTGTATTGTCCGTGGCAATGCAATGGGTCCAGATGTGGAGTTTGATCCAGTGGGAGTAGGGTAGAACAGTGAACTTCTTGAGCAGGTACAAGCGCTTATGCACATTCCATGATCCAGTTGCTGGGCTGAAAGAATGTGTGTCCCTAAACCTCACAGCCCTAGGAAATAAACTACAAGCGTGAAAACCAAGGCTGAAGACAGCTAAGGATTTGCCTAAGGTTATATAGCTGTTAAGACAGGCTGGGTTTTAACCTGGCCTGTATGATCCCAAGTCCAAAGGCATGTCCAGCTGCTGTAGGAAGCTGGCACTGTGGGTACATCTGCAACCAGTGTCAAGGACTTCATTCCTACAATAGGACTGTCAGCTGCCTGAGTCTGTTGAACTAAGAGTCTGTAGGGTGCTAGCAGAGTGTTGACCTCAATATCCCCAAACCAGTCTTCTCTTAATGGCAGCCTGATGGTTTTGTGATGTTCTATATTAATGACTCTTGCAAAGGCTTTGTAAATAACATCCGTCTCCCCCTCCTGTGAGGCCTATTGGTTTATTCTTTACTAGTATCCCAGCTCACCTGTGATGACATGGGGCCGTCTGTCTGCAGAGATGGTGGTGGAGATCTCTGGACTCTCCAGGGTTTCCCAAGTGGCAGCAGCAGGTGCAGAGAATTGGCCTTTCCTGTGAGCACTAAGAAAGGCCTTGGGGGCATCAGAGGCCATGCTGCCCTGCTTTCTGAAGATGGCTGAGTATCTTTGTGCCAGAGAAACTGCAAAGAACTCGAGCCTGGGAAGGCCAGACCCTTGGTTTGTGATCTGCTCTGGAGTGGTATGCCCCTTCAGTTCTGGGTCATCCAGAAATCCCAGATAGTAGCCATGCCTTCCTCCTCTCCCACAGTCCAGGCTCCTGGAGGATGGGGAGTGATGGTGTTGCAGGTAGGGTTGTACACTGGTATTCCTAGGTGCAGAGTAACCCTGGTACTGGGTGTGAAGGACCTGCTTGCAGCTGGGAGCTAGGCCTCAGTGTGTCCCTGTGGACTGGGCCAGATGGGCTGTTGAGCCTCAGAAGTCAGGAACTCCCTGGATGTGTTTGCTGCTGCTGCTGGCTGGAAGTCAGATAACAGCCCAAACTTGGGTCTTCCTTGCTGCCTGGCAAATATAAACTGCAGCCCTCCATGGCTTGAGGCTGTGTTTGGTTAAAGAGCCTACCCAGGGCTCTTTGTCCCACTCTCATCCCAAGAGTTCTGCTTAGTTCTTCAAGTAAACAGCTAGGCACTTTCCTGAGGGACTGCCCAGCCCTGCCCCAGTGTCCCAGTACCCCAGTACCCCAGTGTGCTGCCCTAGGGAGGCTGAAACAACAGCAAGGAGGATGCTTTGCTTGCAGGGCTCCTTTCTGGTCCTGCTCCCTCCTTTCCCTGTTATGGTCAACACCATGACCAAACCAAAAGCAACTTTGGGAGGAAGCTATAGTCCATCACAAAAGGAAGTTGTGGCAGGACCTGAAGCGGAAACTGAGGGACCTTGGAGAAATGGTGCTTACTGGCTTGCTCTCTATATAAACAAAGACCATACCTGCCCAGGGTGGTACTGCCCACAGAACAGAGTGATGGAGGATCTTCTTAAGTAAGGTTCCCTCTTATCTATGTTTAATTGACAGATTCAATCACATAGCAGCCCCGACCCTGGGTACCAATCCCACGTCTCTTCAGAAGCATCTTCCGGTGTTCCATAGAGGCAGGCTTGGGTCAAGGAAGATGTGAGGTGGGAGGTAACTTGTTAAGCTTCCCCCACTGTGCACATATATGCTGCTTCTCCCTGGACCATGAGAGGATTTGAGACTCGTTCTGTATTTTTGTCGCAGCTAGGCATCCCAGTCACCGTGCTAGTATGCATAGGTACCCAGTTAAGTCCTAGTACACAGTGGCTGTTCTTAGAGCCTGGTCTCAGGGTGCCCACCTGAGCAGCAGTGGCTCACTCCTAAGTCAAGGTGGCTGAATTTCTAGTCTGAAGATTTGCTGTGAGCAGGGAGCTTGGACTCATTTCCCCCCAGTGAGTCCCAGAAGAAGTGCTGTTGTCAAGCAGACTGCTGTGAACATACACAGCAAACAGTCCTGCTTGTACGCCTGCCTGCTGAGAGGGACGAGTATCAGTTCATTCCTAGCATGCCTCAGTGTGTTCATAGCAGGGACCAGCAGCTTCCTTACTGGCTCATGGGTCAAGTGACATTAGTGCAGGTAGAACTCAGGACCTGGTGAGCCTTGGGCAGGTTCAGACAGGGTTGTGGTGCCTGTGTGGTCAGTGTGTGCGGCTCAGTGTACTCTCGGGAACACTGCACCCTTTTTAGTACAGTTTAGATAAAACCACTCTGGACCTCTGGTTGCCACCTCAGCACATGGACTCCTGTTTTTGTGGCTATGCCCTTGGGTGGATTCAGTCCTGGTTCATGTTTCTCACAGCCCTTGGAATTCATCTTCTGGGTCATACATAGTCCTTAGCAGTAGTCTGGACCAGAGGCCATCTGATCTGGCCTGTTTTCGCCTCACCCTTTCTCAGCCCCACTTCTTCTGACCCCAGCAGAGGAGCAGGCATCCCAAATGGTAGATGACTTGCCCATGGCTGAGGTTGCTGCCGCTGGACATTGTGCTGGTAGCCCAGAGAGAGCATGTGCTAAAGCGCTTTGCCTGTGAAGGCAGACTCTTCAGCCACCCTGGCAACAGCTCCACGCCAGCCTGTGGTGTGGCCTGAGCATGCCTCCTGACTGGCTGCCTTCTCTGCCTCCTCAGCAGCAGCCTCTTTCAGGTTTCAGGCAAATGGTGAAAGGCTGGAGACTGGGGTCCTCAGACTGTCTGCCAGGCGCCCCCTGGGGTTTCATTTGCATGCACTAGGGTGGTTCTGCAGGGACAGCAGAGCTGACTTAGAGCTTAATGAGCCTCTGGAGCTTCCAGACTCTTTTTGTCTCTGCTGCTTCCAACCCCCTTTGCCCTGGGCTCCCATTTACTCATGAGGATGCCCCAGGTCAGGGCCTTTGTCAAGTCCAGCTCTACTGTAAGATGTGAGGGTGATAGCAATTCCTGGCTCCTGGGAGTCTTGAGGAATAGATGAAATTTACAGCAAGTGCCTGGCACAGAGCACATGCTTGAAGCCAATAAGGTACCATCACACTGTGCTCCCTGCCTTGCATTCCCTCCTGCTCTACCCATCAAGTCCCAACCCCTTTTGCTTAGGGTTTCCTTTCCTGGTGCCCCTCGCCCGGCCTCTTGAGCCATTTCTTTGGATTCCTATCGGATCTGCTCCTGAAGACACTGGGAGTCTAGCTACTCCCCAGGCCTGCAAATAGCACTTCTGCCTCAATCTGGATGGCCAAGCTGAGGTCCAGGGATACAGAGATTACTCAGGGCCAAGTGAGAAAGGGATGTACCCAAGCAGACAAAGGGCTGTACACTCTGGCCTGGTTCTTCCTACTGCTGTCTATGGCAGAGTGTGACAGGAGTTGGATCCGCTCTCAAGGAATGAGGGGTGAGGTGGTGATGGTGTCTGGGATTTGAAAGAAATCAGTCCCTCATGTGGCAAAGCAAGGACAAGGACAAGGACACTGAGACAAGCAAAGAGAATCCAGTGAGGATGTAAGGCTTTCAGAGGACCAGGGCCTTTTTGTCTTGTGGGGCAGGAGGTGGAAAGGGAACCAGTTCTACAGAACAGGAGAAGCTGGTAAGGAGAGATAAAGCCTGAGACTGACAGAGTGTGGTCAGAAGCCTAAGAGGTGAGCTTGCTTCTATGCTGAGAAAGGGGTGTAGAGGGGCTTGTTGACTTGTCCAAGGTCTTGAGGCTAGTATAGAAGAGCCGGAATGAACTGTCAGCCATACAACTCTTAAAGACTGGTGGCTATGGCCTGTGCAGGACAGGCTGGGTCGGGTAGTCTGTTCTATAACCATGTGTGAGAACTACTGAGTGTCCATGAAAGCATGGCCTATACAGTACTGTGACATTTTCATGTTCTAGCACACATGACACAAATGTGCAAGTGAAACTATCAAGTGAGCCTGGCCACTATTGGACTAGGACAAAGGACAGAAGTAGAAGTTATAAGACCTAGATCCCTTACCCCTGCCTCAGGGAGCCCAGGGCCCCTCTCTGGGTCCCACAGGATTCTAGTTCCTGGCAGTTCCTACATGCAAGACATATATGACCATTGTCTCTCTAGCCCTTGAAGGGCATATCTCCCATAGATAGCTTAGACCTCCTCTCCACCTCTGACACCCAGTATGAAGCCTGGCACAGCTCAAGCTGAATAAACAGACTTGTTGAGCACCTACTGCATGCCTCACACTGCACCAGGAGCTGGAATAATTAGCTTTGGCATGGCACTTTGTAATTCCCACAGCTCCTCTGGGTCTCGTTAGGAGGTTGACTATCTCCAATTGGGTATTTATTTCCTTACTTCCTAAGTGAGGAGACCGAAACAGGGGAGAGTAGCCTGAAGTAACATCTTCAGCCACCAACAAGGGACCAAGCCCATCCTGAGCCTTGACCCTCCCTGGGCTGTGGGTACACTCTTGGGGACTGGCACTGTTTCTTCCCAAACTTCATGCTAAGAAGGAGTTTTAGGAAGCCAGGCCCACAGAGAATCTGTATCCAGGAGAACAGGACTCCTGGGGGCCAGAGGAAGCACCTGCTTGGTCCTTGTCTCCACCCAGCAAGAACTCCTTATTGGGGACAATTGTCTGTGTTTGGGATAAGTCTGAGGTAGGACAACAAAGAGAACCCTTCCTGCCAATACAGCTCTGACCTTGAAAACCCTGTGGAGTTTCATTTACTGGAAAGAAAGGGAAGATTGGTTACCAGCTTCAAAGAGGGCTGGACCTCCTGCAGGCAGCATCCCAGAAGCCTTGACTTTGTGAGCTCTTGCTGTTGGATTTCTCCTTTTAGTTTCACAGACATCCTGGGGATCTGTCTGGGCTGGCCACAAGGTGTAGAGATGCCAGAAGCGCTGGGCCTTCTTTGCCTAGACACTAAAGGCCATTCTTTAAACAAAGACCATACAATGATTCCTGAGATCTAGACACACCCTAAGGATTTCTAGGGTTTCCAGCTGTAGGAGTACCCACCTGTGGGAGGGGCCCTAGGAGCATGTCAGCTGTATGTGAAGGGGGTAGGGCTTTTGAAAAGAAACAGTGTGGCAGTCGAGAAGCCCTGGTGTGGTAAGGCCCAAGGTTTGTCTATTTTATCTGCCTCCCCCCCCCCATCTACACACTTTGGCAAGTTTCTGTTGTATGGTATGACCCTAGGAGAGGTCTAATTTTTTTTGTGGGCCCTGCCTTGCCCATGTGACATAGGAACCCAAGCTGAGGCACTTGACAGCTATGGTGACAACGGAGATAGTCTGTAGGGCTGTGTCCTTTTGAGGACAGTGACAGCTAGTGGCAGAACTTTGGTTTTGGAAGAGAAAACCATAGAGGGATTTTGTGTGTGTGTGTATGTTTTTTGTTGTTGTTTGTTTGTTTTGTGACATTTAAATTTTTCATGTCTTTAAATGTTGGCAATTGCTTCAAAACTTAAAAATGTCCTATGCTGTGTGGCTAAACAAAACATGAATGCTGACCAATACAGCCTGCTCTCTGGGTAGAGTCCTTTATGGTATGGTTGGCAAAAGTCCAGGTGACTAGAAGGCTTTAGGCCAGGCCTTCCTGCAGAGGGACATGGCAGAAACAATGGCACCCATTTCCGCTTATTGAGTGGACAGTGCTTGCCTGGCTGTGGGCTGGCTTAGTCCCAGTGGTATGCAGCACTGCCACGGACCAGCATATCAGCTAGAGGCTAGCCCAAGGTGCCCTCAGAATTTCCATGTGTCTTCATTGCTCCATGGGTCCTTTCCCCAGCTTTGGTGCATAAATAAATCCCTCTGTCCAGGCAATAGCCCAGGGAAGAAGAGTGGCTTAAGAGATGCCCCAGTGACACCTGTGTCCTGCTCTTGGGCAGTGTTGCAGCTGTATAGCAGTGGGCAGGCACTGTCCACACATGTGACCTTGCTGCTGTTAGCATTTGCTCTTCTGCCAACAGGGCAGCTCCTTCCTGTGCTGCTGAGGAGAGCCTTGGTCACTTCTAGCCTGGCTAAGGCCTGTTCAAGCCTATAGGTATAACTTTCCCTTTCCTTTCTCCACTGGCTGTCACATCCTCACTTGAAAATCACCTGGTGCTTAGTCCTTCCCATTGTCCTCAGGCTTAAACTTTAATTATCCTTGTATTATATGCAAACACTTAGGGCCAGAGCCAGAGGCAGTTGACCCTCCGATCACAGATTGGTGGAGCAGCTAGGAATGCAGAAGATTTCTAGTCTCAGTGTCTGCAAAAGCATGAGGAGAATGGAGAATACCCCCACCCCACCCCACCCACCCCCACCTGAGTGGCCTTGAAGAGTCTGCCACCCCCAGATGCCTATATCTGAGGTGGGGCTCTTGACTGTCCCCCAGCCCTGCCCTCTCTGTGTGTACTGGGTGCTGGCTTGAGGTCAGGCAGCACTCGGGATCTAGGAATTTAGTTAAGGAGTGAGTGACAGGAGCCATACTGCCCAGCTCTTAATTAGAGACTTCACTGCTGCCCTCTCATTCTCTTTATTTTTGCATTTTGTTTTGTGTCTTTTGGTTTTGGTTTTTATGTAGACATAATTAAAATCAGAAACTCTGAGCACAGATTCCAAGCCCTGCCACCTCTAAACTCCCACTCTACCACAACCACAGGGGCTTTCCTCTGCAGAAAAAGAACTGTCCCTGTGCCTGCACCAGGTGCCTTTCTGCTCAGCTTACCTGCTGTGCAGGTTAAGCGCCCTTCCCTTGAGCATTCTTGCTCTTACCCACAGCCTGCAGCTTCTGGGGCTGTGCCAGACCAGGAGAAGTGTTTGAGTTCATGGGGTGTGGGCAGAGGGCTTACACATTACTTCCAAGGTGCTTCACGCAAACTCCAAGCAGGCAGGTGTCTGTCTCATTTTCTGGTGCAGACAGAACCCCTGAGGGATCCTTGGGATTGAGTTATTTCTGTTTTTGTTCACCTGTGCTAAGCCCTAGGGACAGGGACAGAAAATCAGCTGTGGTACCTGCCTGTGTTGGTGTGGGAGAAGTACCTGCCACTCCTGGGAAGCCTGTTCTCACCACAGCTTTTGCCCAGCTCTTTTGGTGCTCCAAATGGAGGCCAGGCCAGGCAGGAGTGTGGCCTGGGCTTTTAGGAAGAGAGTCACAAGTTAAGGTTACTGGGGGTATCTGGGCAGGGCTCTGTCCATTTGTGTAGCTGGGTAGGAGGTGGAGCTCTGGGCCCTGAGTAGGGAAAGGAGTTTCCTTAAAAGTCTGGTTGGGTTACACAGACCAATGTGGATGGAGTGCTAGCCTGAGGCACTGTAGACTGCCTGCCCTACAGCCTAAGCCAAGTTCTTTGTCATCTGTGGAGTCCAGGCCATTCCTGGGACTCTCTTGAGGATCAGCAGAGCAAGGGGAGGGGGCTTGTTAGAGGATAGGGTGGTAGTGAGTGACAGGGACAATAGGAAGAAATATTTATAGAAGATTTGTCTTATGCCTGTAGCTGACCCTAGGCTGATCTCCTCCAATTTTCCTCTACTCCAGTCTTGTCAGTGCCAGAACAGTTGGTGGTTTTGGTGGTGTTGCTCATTTTTTAAAACAAGGTCTCCTTAATATATTCCAGGAGGCCTCAAACTCTCCATCCTCCTGTCTCAGCCTCCAGGTGCTGGGATTGCATGTTTGGCCCCCATACCTGGCAACCCTAGATCAGTCTTTAAAATCATATTCCCTTGGAGAACTTCTGAGAGAGACTTCTGCCTGCCTTTCCACTCTGTGCTGGCTGCCCTGGGCCCTGGGCCCTGCTCTGCAGTGCAGCTCCATCTCTGTTGTTCCCACCTCCACCAACAGTGTCCTCTTGGCCTTGCTTCTTCTCAGTCATATGTTAATCCTAGACTCCTTCCTGCTAGAACTCTGTACATTTGTACCTGACCCACATTTGACCAGGGTCCTGAGAGAACAGACTCCCATGTCCTTCATGTGTCTCTGGTACCTAGGGTAGGGAATGGTGTGGTGTCAGTGAATGAATACACAGTTATTTAATTTTACCCTGTTGGATAGATACATTGCTACTTGCATTTTACAGACCAAGAAACTAATCTCAGAGAAGTGGGGTCACTGGCCCAGGGTCATATAGCTGCAAGAGAACAGAGTAGGATTTAAGCATAGTGTCTGGCTTTTAAAAAGTCTTCCTTTTAAGACTTCCACTCCAAGTCCCCTCCTGTTCCTAACCACTAGCTGCTCAAACCTGCCTCTTGGACAGATAGGAATGTAGGGGCCCAGAAGAGGTAGGTGGGCTTTCACCTTGGGAACATGAAGGATGAGGTCAAGGAGGAAGTGATAAAGGAAACCATGGGGGTCTGAGCATGCCAAGTGGTTGCATGTTAGGAGCTTTTATTGAAGCTCAGGATTGAGAACCTGGGCAGACTGATCCCTTAAAGCACCCTTAGGTGCCAGCTATTCTAAAAAAGAAAAAAAGAAGAAGAAAATAAAATACCAAACAGCAGTAGCTGTATGTCCCATCCACCTTTAGGCTCCTTGTGTTAGCTCTGGCTCCTCAGAGATTTACATGAGAGGGGGTGAGGAGTGTGTCTGTGTCCATGTCCTTCTGTATGTGTGTGTGTGTGTGTGTGTGTGTGTGTGTGTCTGTCTGTCTGTGTGTGTGTGTCTGTGTGTCTGGCCTTGCTGTTTGCAGTGCCCTCACATCTTCTTAATCAGTCTATTTCTGGGAGCTATGACTTCATCTGCTATGATTCTCGACACAGCCATTATAACTCATCCATGGAAAGATTGGGCCTGGCACCATTCATATTCTCCTAATGAATCTTTTTGGGAGAGCAGTTGGTGGGCCTGCTCTGACTTGGCTCTGGGGCTTACTGTTCAGCTACACTAATTCCTGGGGGATCCCTAGATCTGGCTCCATTGACCTGAGGAGCCTGAAGCATGTTTCGTCAGCTAGTAAGTACTTCATGTGGCTCCACTGTGTGCACTCTGTCAGAGCAGTAGTTGGGTATTGTACCCAGCCAGGACTCCATCTAGGTTGTGGAAGGTATTGAATAGCAGTCTGGACTTTGGTAACTGCAGAACCCAGAACCAGATCCCCAAATAACTGCAGAGGGCTGGCAAAGGCTCAACCTTTAAAACCTCTGTAGTGTTTAGTTTTGTTTTCTGAGGGAATGCAAAGCCTAAGTGTTGTATAACTTAGCCACATTGCAGTCCTTAAAGACTGTGATTCAAATATGTATGAGCTCCTAACTGCTGTTATGAAGTAAATGTTTGTTAATGCAATTAATAGTGTAAGCAAGATTGGAGGAGGGTGGGTAACAGGGGAAAGGGTTATTTAAACATACTTCAGACAACACTGGCTCAAGCTGCTGAGCAGCATATTTGCATATGTAATGACTGCTAATTATAGGTGGCCTCAGCTGCTAACACGTTTGCCTGGTTGTGCTACTTTCTTTAGTCACCCACTCAGAATTCTCTGGCATGCTTTTCACTAAAGATAACACAACAGGAATAATAATACCTATCGGTTTTTGATCCTTTGCTATGTGCCAGACATCCTACCAAGCACTTGGCAGGCACCATCCCATGTGCTCTGTAGCACTCAATCCCACGGATCATTCTCTCCTATGTACAGGGCATGGGAATGAGGTGGAAGAGCCTGGAGGGCAGTGCTGCCTCACAGGGAGCTTCCTCACAGGGAGCTTCCTCACAGTACTCCTGGGGACACGTGGTAATGCTTTCTCTCTAAGCCTTTTCTCTTTCTTGACCCTCTCAAAGCCCCCATTTTGCTAAAAAAGGAATCGGAAAATTGCCCCAGAAGGGAAGGGAAGTAGGCCCCATTTCTTCTAAAAGTAAAACCAAGTCAGGCAGACCCCTCCTTCTTCCTACAGTTGGTGG
The DNA here is from genome assembly GCF_943737965.1 of Phodopus roborovskii. Lineage (NCBI taxonomy): Eukaryota > Metazoa > Chordata > Mammalia > Rodentia > Cricetidae > Phodopus > Phodopus roborovskii. Next base: position 76,598,609 of record NW_026126418.1, read on the forward strand.
TAGGGTGAGGGGTGAGAGTCAAACCCTTAGTAGCCAAAGAAAAAAGAAGGCAGTAAGTACATGCGTGGAGGGTGGTGTTGGACACTGCCACAGAGTAAATTAACGTAAGTTTGGCCTTGGTGGTGCATGGCCAGCTGTAGCCCACAGACTGGATTTCACAGGACTGGTAGAATGGTGTTCCAGTTTCCTGGTTTCTTCCTCATTGGTTACCAGCAGACACTTACATATCCCTAAACCATTCACTTCAGATATTCTCCTCAGAGTCCAGAGTTCTGGGTTTTCTTGGAATAACACTCAAGCTTTGAACCGGCATTCCTGTTCACCAGAAAGTGTGGGGACTGTAGGATTCCCATTCTATAGATAAGGAGACCAACAGGGCCACCTCACAAAGCAGCTAATGAAGCTGAAATCCATGTGATTCTCACTTCACCTCAATGCTTCCCACTTGTGTTCAACCCCTTCTGGCCACCAAGGAAAGTAAGAAGCCTTTCCCTGGCCTAATGACTCAAAAATAACCACCAGTAGGCCCAAGGGCCATTTTTGGTTCCCCCTTCCCCTTTCCATCCCTCCAAAACCATTGGGGACATGAAAACCTATTCATTTAAACTCGATCATTTTCTTGAAGACAGAATGGAGCTGAATTGGGTCAATGGCTCTATTTGCTGTGCTCAGCTGTTTCCGCTGAAACAGCATCACTACTGGGTCTGCTGCTGGCTCTATGCCACCAAGCTCACCCGTTAGAATTCCATATCTTTGGCCATCCTCAGCAAGCCTGGCCCTGGCAGAAAAGAGTGGTGTGTGAAACCACTGAACCAGGGTCATTCAGGCTCCCAAACCATTTGTGCAGGTGGGAAAAACTAAGGCTTAGTACTTGCTGGAGTGCAAGCATCAGAGTCGGACACAATAGGCCCTACAAGTTCTGTGGATTGGAGAAATAATGCCTCACTCTGTACTTGTAAATAGGGCATCCATAATTCAAGGCCCCTACCTCATAGGGCTGAGCTGCCCTGGTGTAAACAGGATGTGGCATGTCAGTGGCTAGCTCCAGGCTAATTGGCTGGCAGTGAGAGGAGCCTTGTATGCCAGGCACAGAGTTTGGAGAGAGTCGTAGGACTCAGAAAGGGGTGATATGGGTCACTCACCTCTCCCATGTAACCATTCCCATTCTTGACTCCCAGAACTGCAGTGTTCCCATGGTGTTTCAGATTGTACACTGGACAGTGAAGCTGCCTCTTCTGGCTCATAGCCTTTTGTGTGCTTTCATTTGACACCAATTTGGTGTGTGTCTTTCCTTTCCACTAAGATGCCAGCTTTTTAAGGTCAAGAACAGGTGTCTTGCCCATATTTGGGACCCTGGCTAGGTAGTCTGGGCAGGCTATCTGTCTAATGACCATGCTGTCATCTGTAAACTGGATGTGGGATCCTCCTCTGACATTTGTCCTGGTGAAGTGATCTGTGTTGTGGTAAAGTGCAGGGTGCCGGTGGAACAGACCCAAAGAACCCGGGAGTAAGGCGGGACCCAGGCTGCCTTTCCATTCCCTCAAGAGCAGTGTCTGAGGACAGGGCCATGGGGAGTCTTTCGAAGGACTATGGATGCCACCTTACTGTAGCCGGCTGTCAGGCTGTATGCAGCAGTAGGAGAATGGTGGCTTGTGGGCCTGGCTTCAGCCCTGACTGACCAGTGCTAGCTGGAGCAGGGCATTGCCTTCTTATGGCAGCCACTGGACCTGAGAAAGTGGAGGGTTCCCCCCATGGTACTGTTGCTGTGGTCCCAGGGTTAGGGATAAGGGCGCAGAGTAAGGGGTTTGAATTTCAAGAAGCATGTTTGAACTTTGACTTGTAGACTAATGTAGACATAGGATGATGGTTGGGCCCCACTGGGGGTACAAGTGTGGCACTAGTTAGAGACCAGTAAATGGCTCTATCTCTGGGCAGTTCTAAAGGATGGGGAGCATTGAGCACTGGACAATGCTAGCACAGTCACTAGGGATACCCTGTCCCTTGCCTCCTGATAACATCCAATCCTTGCCATGCCATGAATTGCTGCCTAGAACTTGGCAATGTGACAGCCAAGGAAGGGAAATGCTGACCATGTTCCATTGCTTGTTCAAGTAAATTTACTCTGTGTTTTCAAGAGGAGGTGTCACATGGGTGGGAATTTACTCCTACGAAATGCTTTAATGGAAACATTACATTTGGGGAGCCAACATGTGTTAACAGCTTAGTAGGGAAAAAGGTTGCAGGTTTCTCTGCCAGCCGCATCGACCACCACAAAGCCTGCTTGAGGTCCTGGCAGATGATGCTGGTGCTGGTGCATCCAGGCTGGTGGAGGGCAGAGGCGGCCAGAGGCTGGGAGCTTGCTGGGCTTCTCTGGAGGAGATGGGGCTACTGAGCAGGTGGGGAAAGGGAAGGGAATACAGGGCTGTGGGCTGACAGCTTTCCTTAAGCACCCACACAGTTCACAGCAAGGGGGAGTACAGAGGCACAGGCAGTAGGCCCTGGAATAAGGAGTGTTGGGGAGCACAGAACTCCAGCTCCCACTAGTAACTATGGGTGGCATAGGGTAGCATTCCTACCTCCGTGTGCATCAGCTTCATTTTTAGGCAGATGTTGTGTGGGTACCCATGCTTAGAGCCCTTGGAGGTTTAAGAAGATAATGTATGTAAAATACCTCGCTTTCAGCTTGGCACAGAGCAGGCGCCAGGACACATTTGTTTTTTGTTGGTGCTGATAAAGCCATACATGGCATGGATATGCTCACATAAATTAACAGCTGGGGTGTGCTGAAGCTGGTTCCTGGAGTTGGCTCTCAGTCTAACATCAAGCTAACACCCTGCCATCAGCCCAGTGTAGATAGCGAGGGTCTTAAGAGGCCCTTGTTCTTGAAGAGCCAGGCCTGGCTGATTTCCTCCGCAGTGGTCCCTCACTGGTGCTGTCCTGAATGACTTGCAGACTCATCCCGAGGTGGTTTCTGGGCTATCGAAGTGCCTCCTGGGGGTGGGGGTGGGGGGGCAGGGTGTCTGTCATTAGAGAGCAGCCTGTGGAAAGGAGAGAGGAATGTGTAACTGTGGCAATTACTTTTGCTGTTGCTGTGACCAAGTGCATGACAGAAGCAGGGAGGATCATATATTTTGCTGGTTAGCTTCAAAGAGTTCTTGGGCATTGACTCCTTGACGCTGGCCAAGATCAGCTTAGGGGTACAGTCTGGCAGAGGAAGGAGAGCTGTTCCCCTGGGGGCCAAGTGCACTGCAGGCACACCTGGCTGCCAGTGGATGGTTTCCTGGCCCTCAGTGGCCTACTCACAGGTGAACCTCACCAATCACCTTAGTGATCTAAATCTAGTCATGTTGACAGTGAAGACAGCTAGGGGTATGCAGGCCAGGCCTCCAAGTGTCTTCACCGTCACTTGACTCACTCTCCTGTCACACCCAGAAAGGGAAGCTCTTTCAGGGGAGGTTTCAAGAGTCCTATAGAGAGCCCTACCTGGTTGGTAATGACAACAAAGAAATTGCCAGGGCTTTGAGCTCTGCTGAGAAGACCTGGGGGGGTGGGGTGGAGACACGACTTATTCCCTTACATGGTAGGAGCCTAGCTGGCCTTTGACTGGGATATAGCCATGAGGAAGGAAGGGAATGAAGGGTCTTGAGGTTGCTAGCATTTGTTTTGAAGGAGGAGTGTGCTGGGGTAGATATGGCCTATTCAGGAGAGCTCACCCTCAGGCCTGTTAGTTTTAAGGCCGTGTGTACACCCCTAGCTGGGGCTGGAAGGGTGTGGAAGGTACACCATCTCCAAGGCCAGACAGCTGGTGAGTGTAAGAACCCAACTAAGGATACCGTCTAGCCTCTGCTTTCATCACCTGTGACCCCTTCCTGTGACTGCTGTCACACAGCAAAAAGCCCTGCTGTAAGGCCTTGTTTGCTACAAGATACTAAATTAGGTAAAAGCTGAACACGGGGGCACATGTTTATGATTCTACAGTAACCCAGTGTTTGGGAGGCTGAGGCAGGAGGATTGAATTCGAGGCCAGCTTGGGCTACAGATCAATGTCCTATCTCAGAAAGAATGAAAATGCAGGTCCACTGGTAGGGAGGGCTTCCAGTTGGAGGGAGTATTTGAATGAGACCATCTGCCTTCAGATGTAGTTGGGTCATTTGTGCAAGTGACTGTTTCTATGGATCTGACTTAGTGTGGGAAGTGGCGTCTTGCCTTTTATTGCATGCACAATCATGAAACTGTGGGTAGAAGGTCTGCTTGGTGCCAGCACCTGGTACTTAGAGGACTGCCTCTGTTTGCTGATTTCCTGTTGACTTGGCCACTGTGGAATGAGGGGTCTTTGTCGGTCTCATATTCTCTGTAAATATGTTGTCACCTCTTCCTGGTAGGAAATGTTACTAAGACTTGGAAACTGGAAGGGTAAGTCTGGCCTCCGAAGGAACACCATAGCTGACTAGGGGCCTGCCAGCCGTGTACTCTGAGGGACAGGCAAGCACCTGTGTGGTCATATGGGGTGTTGTTGGCCCACCATGCCCAGAACACAGACAGATTTTGGAACTGGGGCCTAGCAAGATGGAATAAGCTGGGTTCCTGGGGTTAGAGTCACCTGGGGCCAGTAGTATAGCCTCTTCGCCAGCCCTATACTTACTTGCCCCTGCAGAGCCCTGCACACTGTAAATGCTGTATACAGTCTAGGGCAGACTCTAACGGTCATGGACTCCTGAGGGTATGGCCCTGGGCAAGGGCCTTTCCCTGCTGTCTCTATTTCCTTTGAGGACTTGAAGCCCTTGATGATGTGAGTTTTATAGTAGGAGCTAGAGGAAGCTCTAGACCAGCCCTTCAGCCTGATGGCTCTAAATGAAGGGGGTTGACCTCTTGGTATTAGAAATTTAGTAAGTGGAGCCTGGTGTGATGGCTTGCCTTTGTGGTGTGGGAAAGGTGAACCAAGCAAAACTGTCTGGCTAACTAGGGGTACCTTCCCAGAGGTACGTTACAGTGAGGCTATATATGACCTGAGGATGGAGCTCCAAATGGTGCCAGCTGGACTCCTAGACGTCTGGGCACCACTCACAGCTCACTAGCTTGCCTACCTTGCCTTTAACTTAACCTCCTTGCCCTGTTGGCCCAGCTGCTTTCTGCAGTAGAGAAATCATCCCAAAGTGAGACCCAGGGCCTTCTCTGCTGGAGGGTATCTTCTGTTTTCTGACCGTGACCACCTGGCAGGAGCGGAGCATCCACTGGTGCTTCTGTCCCAGTGACTGTGGTCTGCAAACCCCTGCCTTTCTCTGGCCTGCTCTCCTTGTGTAGCTTTCTTAAAATGTCTGATTGAAAGTGGTAGTGCTGCTAAGAGGGAGGGGTATTTGCCCTGGCTTTTCTTCTGACTGTGCTGGTGTGAGCTAAATGATGATCCCCAAAGTAAGGCTGTCTCCCACTCACCTCCCTCCTGCAGTGTGTGCCCAGCTGAACCCACAGTTGCCAGGTACTGTTGGGATGAGGGAGTCTGGAGGGAGTTTGTAAGGGCACATGGGGACCATATTTCCTCCAGATTGTTCCCATCCACACTACTTCATCTCTTCCCTCCTCAAGCCATTTGCAACAGAAGGCAACAGGCCTGGGAGGAGAAAGACAGGGTCCATTCCAGGCCTGGGAGATTGGGGGTCAGAGCCAGGATAGAGTGCCTGGGTGCAGTAGAGCCTGATGGAGGTCTGGATGGGCTGCTGGGGTGGGGAGAGGGTGGAGAGGTACAGGGTTCCCTCAAACCCCTGACACTCCAACTCCTCCTTAATCTAGCTCTGGCTGACCTGTCTCAGACCAGCTCGGGAAATACATCCACAGATTGCAATTGCCTATCAAGTTCCTACTTTTTGGCAGACTCTGCTCAAGGTGTTCTGGGCTTATTGGGGTGGACTGGTAAGGTTCTCGAGGGAGAGGGAGATTAGAGGGGGAAAAAAAAAAGGCAGGATGACCTCAGATCCCTGCTATGAAGAAAATGAAGCTGGGTGATAATGGATGTGGGGATGGAGGAAGGGAAGGGCCCTCCCAAGACTGATCTTTTGATCTAAGACCAGAATTCATCCATCTGGGGCTGCTGGGCATTGGCTAGCACACAGGCCCAGGGGCGGGACTCCAGAGGGCAGAGCCAGCATTCCAGGGGAGGTGCTTGGGAGGACCAAGACTCCTGGCTTCCTGGAGTTGCTACAGCTAGTCCAGCACATGCCAGAGGCCCTAGGAGATTGCTGCCACTGGCCAGGAGAAGCTGTTTACTTTCAAGAGCCCTTCTGACTTCTTGGACCTAGAAGTCTCTGGTTATCTGTCTGGAAGACTGTAATTTTCCTCCTGTTCTCTGGAAAACGTGGAAATCTCTAGATGTTGTCGCCTCTATGTGTTTAAGACATTTGGGGAGTTTCAGCGTGGAGGACATGAACTCAATGTGTGCTCTGTGGTAAGGGGGAACCCTTTGGGTTCACCTCTTAGATGTTTACCCTGGCCACCTGGGTCTGTACAACCTGTGGGAATGGGCCTCTGTGGCCTTGGACTCCTCAGTGACAATCTTGGCAAGATCCTGAGCCGGTCTGGAGGTGCCACTCTCTGGAGGCCCAGCCATCCTCGGAAGCCTCATGTGGCTCCTGGGCCTCAGGTGCTCAGGTCAGCAGAGGGGCCTGCACTCCTGCCATTGCCAAGGTTTGTGCCTGGGTGTGCAGGGGAGGGGGAAGAGGACACAGCTTCCTGTTCTCTGTCCTGTTCGTTCTGCCAGTGTGGGGGCTGGGGCAGGGCTCGAGGCTGAGGGGCTAGTTCTCCTTTGAGGTGTGGTACTAGGAGGACACTGTAGTGGTGAACTGAGGCCTAACCCAGACCTTTCCATATCCCCACTGCTCTCAACAGAGAGAGGGGGAGAATAGGGGTGGGGCTGCTGAGTAGATTGTTGCCATGCCATAGGAGCCAAGCCCTGTCCTTGGGGACAAGGAGCAGGAAACCAGCAGGTGAAGCTGGGTGTCTGCAAGTTGTGTGCCCATGCCCTGGCTTTTGATCCTGGCTCAGAGAAGCTACAGTTTAGGAAGGTGACTCCTGAAGAAGGGGCTTTAACCCACCTGTTCTTGAACTCTTGCCAAAGCTGCTTGCTGCCCCAGCCCCCATGATTCTCCCTGCCACTGCCTCGTGACAGATTTAATGGAGTCTGTCTTCGCAGTTACAACTGCAGGAGAGAAGCCTTACTTCTGGAATGTGTGTTGATCCAGACACTGAGGGCAACTCTCCTTCCTGTTTGAGCAGAGAACATCAGAACCCGAAGATCGAAGGGTAAAGGTTGGCTTTCTCTGGGACTCTGGTTACATACCCTTCTGTTCTCCAGCAGTTAAATGGAACTTACACTTGTGCATTTGGCAGCCCCCTAGGACAGAGCTACCAGGGTCCTGCAGCCCTGAAGCCCTTCCTTGTCACCTGAGGGCAGGGGCGGGCTCTGGATTTCATGTCTTTCTATGTTTGGTTCCTTGGCCACTCTGGTCCTTGATTTTCATGTGCTGGCTCCTAAATAGAGTTTGCATCATATCAAATACTCTCCTTGGACAGACCCAACTGCCTTAGCCCCTGGCCACACATAGCTTCCTTTATGGTAAGATCCTGTAAAAAAAAAAAAAGTAAGCAACAACCACCTGCAAATCCAGGACTGGCTTTGTTCAGCACCTGTATCCCAGTGTCTCAAACAGGACCTGGCACATAGTTTGCACCTAGTAAATATTTGTTGGCTGAATGAGCAAGATGCTCTGAAGGAAACAAGCCTCATGTGTTTGCTGAGGAGTGATAGAGGCAAGGCAGGACCTGGCATGGTATAAGGAGTCTGGGAAGGAAGATGAATTCCAAGAGAGGACAGGAACCATCTATTTTGAAAGTGGGATAGAGTAAAAAACTCTGATCACAGGTGCAGCATCTCCAGAAGGCAGATGGGGCCCCAAGAACCTTAGGGCATTACTGGATAAGGTCAGCATAGGCAGACACTAGTAAAAAGAAAAGGGTTTTAAAGAGCAGACTTCAATCCTTCCCACTTGGGTAGTAGTTCAGAGTTTACCTGGTACTGCAGAGTTATCCAGAAGTCATTGGGTGTTTTTTGCTGTTGTTTTAGTTTAACTTTATTTCGTGTATGTGATTTTTACCCTCATGTATGCACCGTTCCTGGTGCCCACTGAGGTCAGATGGTGTCAGATCCCTTAGAATTGGAGTTACCGATGGTTGTGAGCCACCATTTGGATGCTGGGTAACGAACTTGGGTCCTCTACAAGAGCAACAAATGCTCTTTAACACTGAACCATCTCTCTAGCACCCATTGGAAGGTATTAAGAGTTTTGTTAACTTGTAATGGAGTGGGGACATCTAGTACAGGAGAAGCTACTGACCCTGTGGGGGAAAGTGGCCTTTTAGGCCTAGGGCATGGAGAGGGGTGGGCATATGCCTCCCACTTGAGGTAGGAGTCTGGAGCTCCTAGGGAGGAAGTTGAAGTTGTAAGCACACTGGAGAATTTAAAGCTGGGAGATGGGGTGGGGGTGGATGACATTACCACAGGGAAGCATTTTGCTTCTAAAACCAGAACCCTGTGGAGCCTGGAGGAAAGTTAAGACAGAGACCTGTGAGGGATGAGGGTGCCTGGGTTTCAGGTAGTGGTGGTGGTGGCAGCGGCGGCGACCCAAAGGCCTCTGGTCATCAGAAGGAGAAAGCAGGCACAGAACTGTCTCAGAGGCTCTCTAGCCTGCTTCAGATGACCTAGCCCTACTCAGTAGCACTGACAGCCCCCAAAAGTCTATAGCCTTCTAGTTCCTCCCCTCATTGCTGCTCTGGGTGTGTTTTACTTTCTCAGACTTCTGGTGACTCTGCTGTCCCCACTCCCTGCCCCATTCTTTATTTCCATGCTTTTCCTTGGCCCTACATCTGAGCCTGCTGGGTCTATGGCCTCTCCAGGGGTCTTACTCAGAACAGAGGTAGACTTTTTTTACAATAGAAATTTACCGGCAAATTTTGAGGTCTTAACAGACTTTGGTCACTATCCCCTTTATCTCTGTCTCAACTTAGAATGTGTTTTGGTTTGTTGTGCAGGGTTAGGGACAACTTGCAGCCAGCCTAGTGGACAGCAGAGTCCTGGTGGGTTCACAGTGCCTTTTGAGTGAATAACTGAAGTGTTGCATCTTTGGGGGTCCCATTTGTTTGGTTAAATGCCTCTTCTGCGTTTGGTTAACTGTTGTTTTTACCTATGCTGTCTTCAGGGGAGGGGAATATAGTACTTAATTTTTTTTAACAAGGAAACTGCGGCCTTGGAAAGTGAAGGGATTGCAGTTGCTAAAAAACATGGCCAGAATTGTAGCTGAGGAATGCAAAGCACTCCCCAGCCCCAGCCCCAGCCCCAGTCAAGCACTGGGTCTCCTGCTGCCCTGAGGCCTATTTACTCCAATGCTGTCCCACACACAAATCAGATGCACTTGGATCTTAGGGTTTTTGTGTTATGGGGGCCCCTGACTATTGGGGAGGCTGTAAGTGTAACAGCGGTAGGTGGCTTGTGTGGCTGAAGCAGCACTTTCTGTGTACAAGTTAGTTGAGCTCAGAAGCTGGGGAGACACTTGGGAAGTGGGGGAGGAGCTGAGACTCAAAGGCCAGGTGTGAGACAGGCTCTATCTACCACGGGAGATGAAGCCTCAGGCTGCCTCCTTCTTTCTTGCCCTCTCCCTGCTCATTGGGCTTCAGCTGGGGCTGGACCCCAAGGCAGACTATGTGCTGCTTCAAAGGGTTTGGCTAGCTCTGATCTTTTCTCAGGCTTCATTGTCTCCAGGGAGAGGCAGACATCTCAGTCACCCTGCTAGAGATCTCTGAAAACTTTCCCAGAGGAAAAATGGCTTGCCCACTTCATTACCCTGGAAGCTTGTCCTTGATGTGTGCCTCCCAGCATGCCAACTCCTTGAGCCATGCTGGAGACTGGCCTCTGGGAAATGCTCATTGAAGCCAGGTTTGTTCTGAATCTTGGGAAGTGAAATAGCCCATTTTACAAAGGGGAAACTGAGGGAGGCTTGGAGATACAGTGGTGAGTGGTACAGCTCAGCTTTGAGTGCAAACAGTTGTGGATCCTCAGACTAACTTGATTTCCAGGCTCTGTAGAAACAGTGAAGTATTAAATCCTCAGGGTTAGCCCCTGCAGTGTTGGCCCTGAGGTTTCCTCCTGGTCAGGGTGAGCCATACAGCACCCATTAAACTCAGCCACTCTGGGTCAGAATGGCTCACCCTTCTTGGCAGACTTCTTGGCAGACTTGGCAGATCAGGTCCCACAGTCCAGGCAGTCAAGCATCTTTCCCTCCCTCTTCCCTTGCCCAAGTTTGGGGGGGATTGTAGGGAGGGGACAGCCTCATTCTGTGGCTCTTAGTCTGTAGACAGACTCAGTGTTCTGAGTCTGGGGCTAAAAAAGCCATTTAGTCTCACCTGTTGGCTCTGTCCACACACCTGTTTGTGAAGGGACTGGGGATCAGTGTGGGCAACTACACATCTGTGGACCATCCTGTTGCCTTTCATGGCTCTCTCCTAGCATTTGCCTCTTGTCATAATGTAAGATGAGGAAGTAGAAGACAAGACCTCACAGGGCGTTGGGGCTCAGCTTTAAGCCCAGCGGCTGGACACTTTAGACTAATGATTTAGTAGAAGAGAAAGGTACTGAAGGGGTGAATCTTGTGAGACCTGAGGTTGGGATTGGAGACCTAAGGTTGGTCTTTTAGGAGGCAGTATCGGTGCAGGGGCAGGGGTCCTCTGCTTACACTAGACCTCTGTGGGTTGAATCCTGGAGAAGGCCTCTCAACCTCAGTGCCTGGGGCATTATGGGAGTAAGACAGTGCCAAGAGAGTTGAGCCTTGTGCCTGGTAAGTAGTGGTTTTTCAGAGCTGGGAATGTTCCCTGCCATTTATAGTCTATACACAAGAATTAGTCTCACTGTTTTTGTTTTGGATGCTTTGGGACCTCCAAGTGAAGTTTAGATTTGACTCTTAAGATTTTTGCCTGAAGTCTCCCTTAGAAGTCTAAGGCTGCTAATCTGATCATGACTCATGGGTTATTATTTCACTTTTCCTGTTTCCTGTACAGAAAAGGAGAGCTGTACCTTTAAGTTTCTGTAGACCTGATTTCGACACTGGCCCTTTAAGAGAACATTAAGGAGAGTTGGAACATGGCTTTTGTTTGACTAGCCATGCTTGGTCCCAGTGGATGGGACTAGAGAGCTGTACTTAAAAGCAGAACACAGGGCTGGTCTGACTAAGGCTGGTGGGGACTGGCCTGTCCTGTCCCTGACTTGGTAAAACTTCTTGTAGCTGTGTTCAAAGCATGGTGAGTAGCCTGAGTAGAGGTTAGGCCGAAGGGAGCCATTGGGCCTCCTGGGCCCAGGGAGGCCTGGATGGGCCAGGGCTGCTACCAGCACTAGGTGGAGTGACTGTCACAGGTGCCCAGCCTGAGAGGGACTCCGTTTCCAGTGATGGTGGCTCTACTCACTACTGTCCAGAACTTGGAAGCAGTTGGGATGGGTCTGCCTCTAGTGGAAAATGAGCAAAAGTGTTGGCTGCTGTTTTCAGTTTCCAAGTGAGGAGGGGACCTACTGTCACTGCTGCTTTCTGCAGGCGCCATGGCACTGTAAACAGGGAAATGCCAAGAGCTGCTGGGAGCAGGCTGGTCTCTGAGGAGCCTGGCCTTTGCTCGGGTTGTCCAGCTGGGCTGGGTGGAGCTGCGCTTTCTCAGGCTTGGGCCTTACCACCTCCCCTCTAGTGGCCTTGCTGTCACTCACCTCCCTCTGCCTTGGCTCCTGGGCTATGTCTGGTCCTGTATGTGTTGGCCTCAGCTGGGAGAGCTTGTCAGAAACCAGATGATGTTGATGTGTTGGTCTTCCCCGGGAGCCTTCTTGTCTGGTGTAACCCTCATTACCACACCAGGGGCAGGTGAGACTGCGCCTGCAAGATGCCCTTCCTACCATGTTCCAGACAGGGTCATCTGGTGACAAGGCAGGGATATGCAGTTCTTACCACACACCGTTTCTGTAGGTTTGCTGAAAACCTGAGGTGTCCACAAACTGGCAGAGAAGAGTTGGAAGTTAGAGCTATATGCCCATGCCTCCTCCCTGCCCACCCTGTGGTCTGTGACCTCTAACACTGGGTAGAACTAGTGTTCAGTGTGTCCTGGGGAGGCCTGTGGAGATGGTAAGGTTTTGCTTTTGTTGTTGCTTTTTTGTTTTGTTTTGTTTTGTTTGTTTTTAACTTGCAGAAGCATCTTGCTGTGTAGCCTCTAGCCTAGGCTGGCCTGAAACTTAATTTTCCTGCCTCAGCCTCCTGGGTGCTGGGATTACAGGTGCGTGCTGCCATGCTAGGCAAGTGACCACTAAGCCAGGCTTAGGCTGGAAATGAGCCTGCTTGTCCGGAGTGGCTCACCTTGAGCAAAGGTGGATTGCCCCATATAGTGGCTACTAGAAGGGTTGAGCAGGGCCCAGCAGCTGCTTGATGTACACCTGCCTACTTTAAGCCTATTGGCCTGAATTGCTGGAATGCCTTGGAGCACGTGGCAAATGATAGACCATGCTAATGTACCCTAGAGTCAGCTAGTGTGGACTGAAAGGGCCACCTCTAAGCCTTAGTGTCCTTAACTCTAGTGAAGTGCAGAAGAACAAAGGGAATGTGAGGCTAGTGCCTTGTGGGTGACTTAGCTGCAGATGGCTATGTGGGGACTTGAGAGCATCCTCTGCTCTTCTTTGATAAATTTTTCCCCCCTGAGGTTCTAGTCTTGCTTGTAGTATAGGAGCTTGGCTTGCCAGTAGCTGCCTTCTTGCTACCCATGAATGCTTCTGGCTGCCTCCTGCTGCAGCTTGAGACAAAAAACTCTTTTGCCCACTGCGGGTCTGCAGGCTTGAGGACGGTATAAGGGAGGCACTCAACTAGTATATTCCCTGCACAGAACAGTTGGGTACCAGTGTGGTGTAGCCACAGATTAGCCCGTTTGACAGGTGACAGAGCTGGCTCTTTGTGTCTACTGCTGTCTCCTGATGGCACTGACATGGACTTTGTGTGGTCACAAAGCCCTCCATCCCCAGTGGTGGTCGGAGTCTTCATTGTGCATGCTCATTTCAGATGTGTCCTCCTTGCTAAGAGTTTGGGATCTCTACCCAAAATGACCTGTCCTTTTTAGCCTGCATCTAGGTGGAGGGAGGGCTGAGCTGCAGAAGTTGTCTGGGATCATGAGGCAGAGAAATTTTTTAGGAGCTTTGCTGTAGGAACAGGGAGGAAGGATCTGAATCGAGTGAGAGAGGTAACTTGGAAATGCCATTGGGTCAGGGAGAAGCCAGAAATATCAGAAGAGTGCCAGAGAAGGGGCCAGAAGACCTAGAGTAAGGCAGGCATAGAGGCTACCAGAGCTGACCACAGGGGCTGTAGACCAAGAGCACACTTGTTCACAGAAGCAGGCCCAAGTACTAAAACTCTTGGCTTATTAGTTTGGCTCAGGTCATAGAGTTTTGCTTGTGGGTTTTTGTTGTTGAACTTTCTGTGTAGTGGGGGGCTGGCCTTGGGCTCCTGGTCCACCTGCTCTGCCTCCAGTTCTAGGATTACATGTGCCACCATGCCCACCTTTGATTTGTATGTGGTCAGCACATTTAGCAGTTATCAGAAGTGTGGCCCAAGGAGTTGGAGAAGGAGGCAGTTCTCTAATGGAAACAGCCAATCACATGGCATGGCACCTGGGTCTTGGTGGAGAAGATGAGGCAGAAGATGCTTCCTGTGTCCCAACATTCCATGCTAAGGGCGGGAAGTCTTCTTGGAGGTGGAGAACGGGGGTTCAGTTGGGCAAGGTGTAAGCTGCTTCCTGTGGAATGAGAATACTTGCTTCTTAATTCATTCTCGATGTTTATTTCACAGTCATTCCTTACAAACATTCTTATTTCCAGGTCTATGGAAAGTATTTGCGGTAGGGTTAGGGGCCAGTCAGGAACCCCCACACTCAGACCTGGATGTGTCCTTGGCTGGGATCCATTGAGCAGAGGAGAGAACACCTTGGCTAAGTAAGACCTTGAAAATTCTTTAGACAGTGCAAGAAGATGGAGACTGTGTGACAATATGAGGTGCTGCTGAGCTGGCTGGGGTCAGAGCCCTTAGTGCCATGCTGTGCCATGCAGGGATGCTGGGCTCTGCCTGGGATACAGGTAGAGACACTTTCCCTGGGGAGGTGGAGGCAGGGCGAGAGCTTGGAATGTCTTGCTCCCGGATCTTTCTGAGTGGCACACCAAGCCTGGAATGTTCTCCTGGGAACCAGGGAGGGCTGGAAGCTTAAGCAGCAGTGGTCATTGGGCCTCAGCTCTCTTTGGAATTACTCAAGTCTCATTCTGTCCAGTGAGCACTCTTAGGCTCTCTTTTAAAATTCAGGGCACTTCACTGTTCTACTGGGGTTTATGAATGTTTAAAAACTGCTTTGTGGTCCCCAAAGTAATTTGACAGGTCTGACAGCTATTGATTAAAACCCAGAATTATTCAGGCTGCAGGATGACGGAGGCTTGGATGGAAAGGTTTTTGTTTTAACCCATCCCCATTCAGAAAGTAAGCTGTGAAAGGCGAATGTGGTCCCAGAGGTCTGCGGCCTCCATGAGTATGCCTAGTCCTGGGACAGGCAGCATGGGGTCTGTTGGCGTGCTGAAAGTGTACCTCTGTGCAGGAATGAGACCGGCACTGGTCTGGGCCCAGGCAGCAGTGAGGCGACACTGCTGCCCTGTTGTGGTTTAGTGTAGCCCTAGGCAGTAACATCTGGCTCAGCATGTGAGGAACAACCCAGAGGAGAGAAGGAGCTTGTTTAGAGTCCAAAGGAAAAGGCCTTGGCCCAAGGTCACTTAAGGGTAGAGCTAGAGTGGGAGCCCAGGACTACGTCATCCTCCTTTGTAGGACACTAGGCTGACATGGTGAGCAGGTCACCAGTTTCATAGCTGTTGACCTTGTGAAGCCATACCTTCTGTGTGAGTCTCGGTGTGGAAGAGGCACCA
Organism: Phodopus roborovskii; assembly: GCF_943737965.1. NCBI lineage: Eukaryota > Metazoa > Chordata > Mammalia > Rodentia > Cricetidae > Phodopus > Phodopus roborovskii. The sequence goes on from NW_026126418.1 coordinate 76,613,619, forward strand.
CTGACCTTGGCTCATTTGAAGCCCTGTCTGCTTTGGATGACACCTGTATGGTTGTTGGGAAAAGGCTGTGAGGTGATGTTTGTACTAGGGTAAGAATACGTGGTAGGTAAGCATAAAGTCAGCACCCTGGGCACACCCCTGTGCTAGTCCTCAGGCTGCTTTGTACTCACTTCTCAGCCCTGTGGTGTGGGGATCCCAGGGGTCATGTGAAGCCGGGGCTCAGTGTGTATGTGAAAGGAGGCGTCATCTAGGTTCCTGGTGACTCTGCTAAGATCCACTTCAAGTCCTGGACTGGGGGAACCCAGGCCTGAGAGGACAGATTCCTCCAGGCTTTCTTCCCAGGAAGCTTCTCAGGCTGACTGACCAGCCTCTCTTCCATTTTAGGATGGTGTTTGCCCTCCCAGGGGCCTGGGAGTCATCAGACTGTGTTCTTCCCCAATCTGGGATTCCAGCTGGGCCAGGAGTGAGTACAGCTAGTTCTTAGGCCTGATGGGGCTGAGGAGAGATGTTCCTAACAGGACACCACCCAGCTTATGTCCAGCACTTCCTTGATTCCCAGGAGGTCAGTGCCCTTGTCCTGACATGCTCCAGGACTATCCAGAAGCAGCCTACATTGTAGACAGTGCTCCAGCAGTGCTGCTTAGGGAGGCAGGGGCCTAACCCAGGCTCTTAAATTAACTATAGGAAATTCATGGCTTTAAAGAAAAAAATGAGGTCTCCTAGGCATTTGGGCAGGTAAGATGCTTGGTCCTGCCATACAAATGGAGGAAGTAAGAAAGTTGAGTGGTTAGAGAATGTGAACAGAGAACAGCTCGGCAAATGCCAGGATAACCTAAAATTGTCATCACTCATCTCTTGAACCCTGTATGGTTAAGAGGTGGGTAATGAGAGACGGGATGGTCACAAGTGACTGATGGCCATTCCTGGCACTAACTTGTCCTCATGAGCATACCCTCTTGCAATGCCTCATTTGACTTTAGAGTGACCTCCATGAGTCTTGTGTCTATTCTTCTACCTATGATAGATGGGAAGCAGGTCTAGACAGTTGAATGACTTAGGCACTTAAAGCTGCATTTGTTAGGTGTAGAGGGTGACTTGCTGCTGCAGCTGGCCCCATACTAAGCTGTGTCTTCCTGCCCATTGGTGTTTGTAAAGTATTCCTTCACATGGGTGTGTTTACTCCAGGGCTCACTCTGTATGCCCTGTTACCCAGTAGTGTAGGTACTCCCCTGCCATATGACTTTTAAAAATACTTTATTATGTGCATTTGAGTATTTTATGTGTATGTGTATCTGGACCCCACATGTGTGCCTGTTACCTGCAGAGGTCAGGAGAGGGCACTGAATCCCCTGAAACTGCAGTGATAGATGATTGTGAGCTGGCATGTTAGTGCTGCGAATTGAACTCAGGTCCTCTGGAAGAGCAGCCAGTGTTAACTTCTGAGGCATCTCTCCAGCCCTGTCCAGTGTTTTAAAGGGTCTCCCCACACTGTTCCTGTCCCTTTCACTGCCCCATTTGGGGGCAGCTTGCCTCTTCTGATCCCAGCCCTGTGGTGGGGTCACACAGCAGTTTCCTCTGTCCCTGAGGTTTGGAGGGTGACCCTGAGCCCCCATACTCAACAGTCCTACTGTAAACTCTCTCACCCATAGCTGTGAACCCACTCCTGGTCAAGTGAGCTTTCAACATTACAAGTTTTGTTTTTTGTTTTGGGTCCCTCCCTCATTGAAATAATGAGGAATTTGCCTAACTTCTGTGTCTTTAACCTTTTTAGAGAAAAGGATCAGAGTTGAAAACATCTTGTGGGCTGGTAGGGAGGCTATTAGATAAGGCTGAGCCCCAGGAGCCAGACAATGTCCCCTTGTTCCTGCTCCTGGGCCTCACAATAGCTGGTGTTGGGCTGCCTCTGCCTCCAGCAGTGCCTCCTTCATGCCCATGCCTACATTTCCTGGGCCCTGCTGTGATACTTGCCCAGTGGCTTCTGTGGAGTGATAAAAGGCCAGTCTGAGGCTGGGGCAGAGTTAGTAGACTCAGCTCCTCTGCGCTGTAGTGGGATCTCCTGCAGTCACTTGTACTACAAATCTTAGGGCAGTCATTTCTCCTATAGAGGATGCTGTGCCTCAGCCCCCACAGGGCTGGTGAGAATTAGAGGAGGCAGGCAGTGTGGCATGGAGTGGGTCAGGCAGCATGTTTGCTTGGGAGACCAGAGTCAGCGTGGGCTGGGCCTTGAAACGATAATGATGTTGTTAGACAGAAATGAAGGAGAATAGCAGGTGTCTTGGCCAAAGTTAGTTTTGATGAATGTTTGGCCACTAACTTAGGTCCTCTGGGGCTTGATTATCACAGGGACTCTGAGAGGAGAGAGAGGAAATGGAGTGAGCTATACTATGTATGTAAGGATTCAGGCAATTACGCTGGCCTACCCGTTACCTGGCAGAATGTACTCAGGCAGGACCCTGGTCAGCCCAGCAAATGATCCCTTTAAAATAAAGATCTCTGCCACTTATGCTCTCTTTCCTGCTCCTCTCTATTGAGATAATAAGGATCAGGAGAAACAGATAGGCCGATAGATGTTTATTCAGGGAGAAATAACTTACAACGTAAACAGATGAACACCAGCATGTTCCTGGTCCCAAGGATGCCTCTGGATGTACTCCTGTCCCTGTGCTGCAAGCCCCTTCTTCAGACTTCGGTTCCCCCCCAGGTAACATCCGCCCCTGTCCCCACCCCCAGTGGGTGTGGTCTGTGCCACAGGTGCGGACTAAGTGAATACCTCACTACACCTCTCTTTCCCGTTCTCTGCTCTCTTCACTCCCTTTCCGGCTGTTCCCCTGGGGCACACAGGACTTTTCCTGTCTCCCTCTTCTCTTCTGTCCTCCCTCCTCTCTCTCTGTCTCTGTGTCTCTTTACCTCTTTTCTCTTTCCTCCCCCCTTCCCTCCCCTTTCTAATGAAACTTCTCACTTAAGCTCCATTTGCTTGGCGTGTTTGTCCCTCCACCGCTGCCACCCTCGCCTGCCATGGAATCTGCCAAGATCCCCTCAAGCTTTATCCTAACAATGTAGAAGGCAAATTCAATGGAATGCTGCTGTATTGGAAGTGGGGATGGCCCTTGAGTCACTGCCTTCATCCCTGCAGGCAGATAGGTCCCGGTCAAACCAGTTCTAAGCCAAGGAGTTCAGTGTAGATCGTAGTAGCCTATGGTCTGGCTCTCCAGTGAGTAACTGGGGTTACTTCCCAGAAGGTGTGTGATTCCATCCCGGAGTGTATGTGAACGGGCCTCTAGAGAGACACTGGGGCTAGAGAACTTGCTGTGTTTGATGAGGCCTCCGAAGGATCAGGTGGATGGGCACTGCCACAGAAGAGGAAATGGGCTTATTGGGTCCTCTGTCTGGCAAAGGTCATTGGTGTTGGAGGTGGCTTCAGGGCCCAGCTCTCAGCAGTTATCCTGGAGCAGGCATTGAGTATCTTATCACCTACTTTCTTCTTTTCTTAATATAATTTATTTATTTTTATTTAATGTGCATTAGTGTTTTCCCGTGGGTGTCAGGCCCCCTGGAACTGGAATTACAGACAGTTGTGAGGGCCACGTGGTACTGGAATCAAACATCTGTCCCCAGGAAGAGCAGTTAGGACTCTTAACCATGAGCCATCTCTGCAGTTCCCAAGAGGACGTTTCCTCAAGTCACAGATTGAACTTTATTATTCAAAGGACAATAGAATGTCTAATAATCTTCCTTGTAGGTGCATTACAAGAGTGGTACACTCTTCACTGCTGAGCCCTCTCCAGCCCCCTACCCAGATCGGTTCTAGTTAATAGCCTGCTTAAAAAAAATATATTTTTTACTTTTTTTTTAACCTTGTTTTTATTGAGCTATAAATTTTCCTCACTTCCCCTTCTCTCCTCCCCTCTTCCCTTCCACACTCCCCGATGCCCTCCATGCTCCCAATTTACTCAGGAAATCTTGCCTTTTTCCCCTTCCTAGGATGATCTATGTATGTCTCTCTTAGGATCTTCTTTGTTGCCTTGATTCTCTGGGGTTGTGGCCTGTAGATTGCCTCTCCTTTGCTTTATGTCTAATATACCCTTATGAGTGAATATATATTACATTTGTCTTTCTGGGTCTAGGTTACTTCACTCAGGTTCTTTTTTCTAGTTCCATCCATTTACCTGCAAATTTCAAGATGTCATTATGTTTTTACTGCAAAGTAGTACTCCGTTGTGTAAATGTACCACATCTTCTTTATCCGTTCTTCAGTTGAGGGGCATCTAGGTTGTTTCCAGGTTCTGACTATTATGAATAATGCTGCTGTGAACATAATTGTGCAAATGTTGTGTGGATCACCCACTTTCGAATGGACTTCGACTTTTCCTTGGAAATGATCCCTTCAATAGTATCTGGACTCAGGAGGTCTGTCCTTGTTCTTGTTGACCTAACCTCCATCAGATATGGTTGAACTTGGCTGCTGGAATCTTTGGGGGCTTTGTCCCAAGAACTCTGAGGCTCTGTACACTGGAGCTAGGACAAACTCACTCTGTTCACAAGGAGTAGTGTCCATACCTGGCTAAGGGACAGCAATGTGACCTGGCTAATGCCCTTCTTACGCAGAGGATCTGGGACTTGATGCTAGATGTTGAATGGGGGTACCAAGGCAGAGTTGTGCTGGAGGCTTGCTGAGCGGACACAGGGAGTCCCTGGGGCAGGGGACAGCCTAACAGGCAGGCCACAGAGCAGAGGGACTCCAGCCATCAGCCCAGAGTGTAAGACCAGGACCTTAATCTGGTCTTTGAATACCCTCAAACTCCATCACAACTCAAAGGCCTTGGAAGCCAGTGCCCATCTCCTAACCTTGTTCCTACACCTCTTCCCGGGAGACCTTGGAGATACACCCACTTCTTGTCTCCTTCATGGAGCAGTCTTTGGGGAAATATCCAAGCCAGGATTGCTCAGCTGTTGCCATTTGGGCTGGGCTAGTCCAGGTGCCTTAAGGGCTCTAAGCTTCCCTTCCACCCTGTTTTCCCAGGAACCTTCCCAGAGAACCTTCCCAGAGCTCAGACCAGCTAGAACATGTCTGGGAAAGCTTGGGGAAGAGAGAGTTTAAAAGTTTTACAGCCATTGGTTGTTTGGGGCCTGGCTTGTTGGGGGCCTCCGGTTGCAGGTTCATTGGAGCAGTCCCTGCATGATAAATCATGCCTTACACTTCTGTTCCTAGCAATGAGAAGGTGACTCCAGCTCTCCAGCTCTTCCCTTTTCCTAATGGAGCTCCTCACTGTATCTGGCTCCCAACTGAGTCAGAAAGCATCCTGTTTCTACCTTGCTGTTTTAGGACCTGGCTATTGGACCAAAGAGGTGATAGGGCTTAGCTCATCTTAGGCTTCCGTTAAGTTATGAGTTATGAAGGAGGCAGTTGGTTTGTGATGTAGGCTGCTCATTTACAGCAGTGATCAACTGCTGTGAGGTGAGGTATTGGAGTCGGCATTGAGGTCTAGAGCAAAGCCTGTTTAAAGAGCTAGAATCACGTGGCAGAACAGACAGGCCATGGTTCACCTGAGAGGTCCAGGACGGGAACAAATGCCCATTTTCACCTCCTGAGTCCCAGTTGCCTTCTCAAGCAGGCACTGGTGGGCTGTAGGAGACCAGCAGGCTGATCCAGTCATACCCTCTGCTGTGTAGCCAGTGGGCCTAGGCCACGTCACACACACTGAAGGAGAATGCAGAATGAAGGAGCATGAATGGGTTCCTGGCCAGCTTGAACCTGCCCCAGCTCCCTCTGGTTATGCCTATCCCCTTGGAGCCCTCAGACACCACAGAGAGGCACTGTGAAAAAGTTGAGTGGGTCTCCTGGGTAACCTGCATGGCTGTTGATGCTGGGGCTGGGGAAATAGAGATGGCTTGCCTGGGGCTGCAGGAAGAGATGTACATTTCCAGTGTCAAGGCCTGAGTTGGAGTTCTTAATGACCATAACTTGGATCTCAAAACCCATGGTATATGGACCCCAACCTAGTGCCAGAGTTTCTGGTGCTGTATAGAAAACTGAGGTCTCTGCTACCCAGAGGCTCTGGGAGCTCCCTCGCCTCCTGTTGGAAAGCTTTGTTGGCAGTTACATTCTTGAGGGCTTCTAGGGCAAAGCCCAGGGCAGAGGGCAGGAAAGATAGGAAAGGCCTCGGAGGACTACAAGGTCACAGCTCTTTCTTGCATGTTTGTGGGGCCAGATCCTGCCCCAAACCCAAGTGGACAGAATCCTCATCCTCAGCAGCTTGCTCTCTTAGAAAGGAGTGCCTTACCCAGACTGTAGTGCCTTAGGGAAAGGGACCGTGACAGGCCTCCAAACCTGTCTGTTGCAAGACCAAGAGTGGGGTTGGGAGAAAGGGTTTGTCTGGATAACAGTGGGGACAGAAGCAAGACAACTTGACAAGGGAATGGAAGCCTGTTGGGTGCAAATGTTATTATTATCAAGTCCCATGCAAAGTTCCTGTTACCTATCTCCCTAGGTCCCATCTGATGCCAAGGCTGAAGGAGTCTCGATCACACGAGTCCCTGCTCAGCCCCAGCAGTGCAGTGGAGGCGCTGGACCTCAGCATGGAGGAGGAAGTGATCATCAAACCTGTTCACAGCAGCATCCTGGGTCAGGACTACTGCTTTGAGGTAGGTGTCTCCCACAGCTCTCCTCTCCTCAGTCATATTGGCCAGGCTTGCACTGCAGACTCCTCCAGGAGTGTTCCATGGCCCTGTCAGGGCACAGGTTCCTGGGAACAATCTAGAATGGTCTTATTCCTCTTTTTCTAGGAAGGTTTGTGCCCAGTCCTCACCCCCTGATAGAGGACTGAGCCCACTAAGGACAAGCCACCAGGCCTAGTGTGGGTCCTCTTGGCATATGCTATACTGTGCACCCCTGTATTCTGGGTTAAGACTCCAGGCCAAGTCAGACTGGATCTGGACTGAGGTGTCCATTCCTGGGACAGGCTGGGAAGGTTGGTACCTGTTTCCTTGCTCTCAGCAATGGCTGTGATAGAAGTATCATACCCTCCAGAGCCTGGGTGTGTCTGCTTTATGTAGTAGAGCATATCGCTGGGAGCAGCAGGGTCATTGAGGGCAATTCTGGCCAAATTCCTTCACCTCAGGAAAACATGTATTTTACAACTAGGAAGTGAACAGAATATATAGCAGTAGTGGAGGGTAAAGGTCTCAGGCCTAGCCCACCCTAGAAGCTCAGCTCTTCTTTTCTCTAGACTAGCATACTGCTAGGTTTCTATGATCATTACTGTCACTAATTGATGGGCAAAGGAAGACTATGGTTGGGGTGAAAATGCACTTTCACTGTAGCAGGGTACCCCGTTCTGTCTCCCTCTTAGGAATAGTGAGGGAGGGCAGGGATGAGGAAGCAGGCCCAAAAGCCTGTAAGAAAAGCCTGGCTACTTTCTTGTTGCTGACTGCCAGGGCACAGAGGGGTTCATTGCGCCGCTGTGGTTCAGTGGCAGCCCTCCCTTGCTCATTCTGTGGCTGCTATGTAGTCATGGTGGCCTTAGCTTTCCCTCGCTGCCCAGCCTTGTTGTGACCCCTCCCCCAACACCAGCCTATTTGCCCCGACAGGTGACAACATCATCAGGGAGCAAATGCTTCTCCTGCCGGTCAGCCGCTGAACGAGATAAGTGGATGGAGAACCTGCGGCGAGCAGTGCACCCCAACAAGGTAGGCCTGTACTCGCTCTTGGTGGACCATAAAAGATGAGGTGAAACCCAGATACGGGGGAGTATGGATCCTGAGTAGGAGCAGGAGCAAGTGGACCTGGAGGGAATTGGAGTTGCTGAGCTATAATAGCTGTTAGGTATTTCTTCCCAACACTATACACAGAGGAGCCTGGGACACAGAGCTGTGTTTCCCTTTTTAGAAGTCAAGACCTGTGTCCTGCCCAGAACCACTTCCTCCTAGCCAGCTGTGGCTTATCTGTTCTGTTCTAGCTTAGACATCCACACCCTTCTCCAGGTGTCCTCTTCTACTGTCCCTGGACTCTTCATCTGGTTGGGGCCCTGAACTGTAATCACTCCTGTGTCTGTCTTCCCAGATGATTTGTGGGTCTAAACTGAATGCTGATTATAGTAACATCACTAAAGAAAGGGATCTTAGCAGCAGTCACCTCTTAAGTTGCTTTATGGACCAAGAAACTGAGAAACCATTGCACCATAACCTGTAAGGGGCAGGGTGTTGTGCTTCCTACTTCCTCAGTCCCACTCTGAGGCAGGGCTGTTTGAGTGCTGTTTTCTAAGACTACAGGCCTGGCTCAGATGGTTGGTGAGCTAGCTAGTGATCAACGGTCTGACTGGATGAAGCCATATCCATGGCTGTCTCTCCTGTCACTCTCCATGCACTTCACCACTCAATCCCCAGATCTCCGAGGACTGCTGGGCTCTGGGCTGGCCAAGTAGGTAGGTAACAGCCACAATTGACCACCCCAGACCCCTCTAATGCAGGACAATAGCCGGCGTGTGGAACACATCCTGAAGCTATGGGTGATTGAGGCCAAGGATCTTCCGGCCAAGAAGAAATACCTGTGTGAGCTCTGCCTGGATGATGTACTGTACGCCCGTACCACGGGCAAGCTCAAGACGGACAATGTCTTCTGGGGAGAGCACTTTGAGTTCCACAACCTGCCGCCACTGCGCACAGTCACTGTCCACCTGTACCGGGAGACTGACAAGAAGAAGAAAAAGGAACGCAACAGCTACCTGGGCCTAGTGAGCCTGCCTGCTGCCTCTGTGGCTGGGCGGCAGTTCGTGGAGAAATGGTACCCAGTAGTGACACCCAATCCCAAGGGTGGCAAAGGCCCTGGACCCATGATCCGAATCAAGGCACGCTACCAGACCATCACCATCTTGCCCATGGAGATGTACAAAGAATTTGCTGAGCATATCACTAACCACTACTTGGGGCTTTGTGCAGCCCTTGAGCCCATCCTCAGTGCCAAGACCAAGGAGGAGATGGCATCCGCTCTGGTGCACATCCTGCAGAGCACAGGCAAAGTTAAGGTAGGTAGCTCCCTGTTTGCAGAAAGACTGCTAATGGATACTGGGCTGTCTGCCCTTTCTGGATCACTGTTGGGGATACCCATGGTACTTAGATGGGCTTCCTAAAATTGAGCAGTATGCCATGAATTGGGGGGGAATTTTGTACTCTACCAGTATCGGGGCTGAACCCCGAAGACATGGTGTGATGAGTGGACTGGGACTCTTAGTGCAGAGTGGGCCTCCCATGCTGTACTCAAGCAGATGCACACCTGGGCTCTTCCAGCATGTTATCCCAAACCCACATACCCAATGGGACATGAGTTGACTGATAGCCCCCACAGGTGAGCTGCCTTCATAGCTCTGCCCTCCACCCACATCTTCACATGTAGTTTTACACACAGGTGCATGGGTGTACACACACATATGCTAAGTGTAGATAGCCAAGCAAGACCCTGGTGGAATAGGGATCTGAGAGTCATACAGATAGGCTCTGCTTCACAACTGGAGGGGCCCAGCTCCTGCTACTACCACCACTTTCCAAATCCTACTCTGGAGAAGGGCCCAGAAAGGACACACCTCTGCTCCACCCTCTTGGTTTAGAGAACAGAACGTCTTCAGAAGATATACCATCTCTTTCCTGCCTCAATAGTATGTGGCTCCCTCCCTCCCCGGCGTGTTGAGACTCCCAATGACCTTTTGTTCTCTTTGGGGCTTTACTGCCCACAGAGAGTGGGAGGACACCTCAGCTGTACTGGGCACTGTGTTGTGGTAGACTTCAGGTGACTAGCCTGGGAGGAATAGGGCTCACCCTGACATAATATCCTGAGCCTCAGTCACAGAGGGAACTGGGCTTGGGTGCCCAGTGAGCAGAGCTTAGTGGTTTAAGTCTCCATAAACCTTTGGTCAACTCTTACTGCTTCCTAGAGGCCCTGGCAGGGGGGAGGCTGCGGCTGGAAGCCCCCTGTCCTGTGCATCTTCCATTGCCTGGTGGACTGACTGACTGGCACTGTACAGAGGGACAGGAAGGGTGGGGGACCGCCTCACCATGACTCTTATGTTGCCAGGAATCTCCTCCCCTTGTGCCTGCCTTTGGGCTGGCTGGCTGGGTAGGCTGCCAGCTCGGCCAACTCTTGCAATACTGCTTTTTGTTGTTGTTTGGTTTTTAAATTTTTATTTACTTGCCGTATGTGTTTCTGTGCACCACATACATGCCTGCTTCCCACAAGGCTAGAAGAAAGCATTGGCTACCTAGGACTGGAGTTACAGGTGGTTGTGAGCCACCATGTAGGTGCTGGGTCCTCTGCAGAGCACCAGTGCTCCTAACTTCTGAGCCACCTCCAGCCCAGGTGGACTGCTTTGATTTGCTGGTTGTAGTGGGCTGGAGAGGCCAGGGCCTGGGAATTACAGAAGTTATAGACCAGAGAAGGCAAATTGGGAGGCTTAACCCTCCCTTGCCTTTTATTTCCTAGTTCCAAGAGCTGTTGTGGCTTGGGAAGCTGATGATGTCTGAAGCAGCCAAAGATGGAGGGATAGAATAATCTAGAACTGGCAGAGCATTCTTGAGCCAGGCAGAACACATGTCAAGGTCTACTTCTGTAATGAGGGGTAGGGAGTCGGCCTTCCTGAGGTGGCAGCTGCACTCTGAGGGTCCCAAACCTGTGTGCTGACACCTCCTGCCCTCTGTCCAGGTCCTGTTTGTCCTAGCACTGCTGCCCCCACCCCTTGGACTCTCCGTAGGATCTTGGAGGGATAATGGAGCCTCAGAGGCATTACCTGGCCCAAGGTAGTTGTGTGGCCTTGGGCAGATTGTTTTTCTGCTCTGTACCTAGCTTTCCCTCCCTCTCCCTGCTGCCCTCCTCTTAGGAGTCATGTCTTATCCTAGTGCTGAGGTCTAGCACCTGCCACAGAAGGTCAGGAAGATGGTGACTTTGAATAGGAGCCATAGTGAACCTTCAGGGGTGATGGATTCCTTGCCCTTCTGATGTGATTCTGGGGAGGCCGACTGTAGCCTACCCTCAGACCTGCCTGTCTCTCAGCCCTTCCTTTTTTTGGCCAATCAGGCCTTGTGACTCAGAATCTTTGTTTATTTTCTGAGATTGGTGTTCTGTATCCTTGGCTGTCCTGGAACTCACTGTGTAGATCAGGCTGGCCTCCAACTCGGAGAGCCTCCTGTCTCTGCCTCCTGTGTATTGGGATTAAAGGTGTGTACCACCATTACCTGGTAGAGGTTTTAATTATGTTCTCCAAAAGTGGGCACATTGGAATGAGGGGTTTCCATAGCTCCAGAAGCTATGGCCCATGCTGGGTGTCTTGCAGGTTCTACACTGGCCTCTCTCCGGTTGCTGCCAGTGAGTCTCGGGCTGTGCCTCTTTTCTCTACCCCAGGTCTCTGCTTGGCTTTGGGCTTGAGAGGAAGGGAATGGCCACCAGTTAGGTACCATAGCCAGAGGGAAAGGTGTAGCGGAGCTCCTCTGCTCACAGAATCACAGTGACCAAGTCATTCTGGGGTGTCCAGCAGCCAAGGACAGGGACGGTTCTGCTGTCACACTAGCTCTGTTCCCCTCCTGTCTTCCTAGGACTTTCTAACAGACCTGATGATGTCAGAGGTGGACCGCTGTGGGGACAATGAGCACCTCATCTTCCGGGAGAACACATTGGCCACCAAAGCCATTGAGGAATACCTCAAACTTGTGGGCCAGAAGTATCTGCAGGATGCACTAGGTAGTTGGGGACATTACTGGGCCAGCAGGTGGCAAGGGCTACAAAATGCTCATCAGACCCTCACTGCCTTCTCCATGCCTCATTCAGGTGAGTTCATCAAAGCTCTGTATGAGTCAGATGAAAATTGTGAAGTGGACCCAAGCAAGTGCTCAGCTGCTGACCTCCCAGAGCACCAGGGCAACCTCAAGATGTGCTGTGAGCTGGCCTTCTGCAAGATCATCAATTCCTACTGGTCAGTACCACCTGCCTGGGCCTCCCAGCCTTTCATCTGGGCTGCCCTGTCTTCTATCAGGACCCCCCCACACACACACACACACTCTGCATCTGACTCCCCTGAGTTGCTGGATTGCCAGTTTTGTCATGGCCCTTTGAGTTCTTAAATACAGGAAAGCACTCTAGAATATCTGTAAGGGGTGTAGGGCTGTCTGTCTGTCTGTGTTGAAAGGAACTTGGAACTGACACTTTATCTGCAACTGTGGTAAGCATCCTGCACAGGTAGAGGCCAGTGCTGGTACACTGGTGCAGCATGGAGATGTCCAGTTGTTCTGGAACCTACTCCCAAGGCTGCTCACCTGTCTGTCCCTGGAGGTTATCACACTTGAATCAATTGAGCAGGGGCATGTCTGAATGCCTAAGCACCAGCTAGGCCTCCAGCTTGGGCTAGGGAACAAAGACGAAAGGGGTGGGTAGCTTTTTGGTAGGAGTGGGCTACTCACATTGGGGCCACAGTTGGGGCTGGGATTCTTCCCTGGAAAACTTCCTGTGAGGCCAGTTTCCCGGGTACCTGTTTGCTTCTGTGGTGCAGGGAAGGTGACTGGCTGGCCTGGTGCTGAGCCTGGTTGTGGTTAGGGTACGTGGGACTGTCCCTGTGGGCCTTGCTGCCAGCCTGAGTGTTGGGTTTGTTTTCTCTCTGGAGAAGCTACCCAGGTTGAAGCCTCTATCACCACCTCAGCCCAGCCTGACGTTCATCCTGCCCAAGCTACTCCAAAGCCACACTCCTCTGTTTATTTGGATTTCCCCCATGCCATCTCCTTTGACCTGTACACATCTTGCCCTAAGGCTTCAGACCTGTCCCCTCTGTGGCCCTTCATGTCACGTAATCATTTGTACCCTTGCAGCCAGGAACACTCTAGGGCAGGTTGGTCTGCCTGCACAGAGCTAGCATGGGAGATGTTTTTTCTTCCCAAAGGACAGGCAAAGTTAGGCCTACTGGGTGAGCAGTTGCCTTGGAAAGGGTCAGTGGCCAATCCTGGGTAGGTACCTACTTGTTCAGGTCCCTCAGCCTGTGTTGTTGCACAAGATGCTTTCATGGGGGTAAGGAGACAATTGGAGAGTCTTGAACACTCTTAGAACACACTGTCATCTTCCCACAGTGCTGTGTTCTCAGACTCTGCTTTCCATTCCACAGAGAAGATACTGTATGGATAGGAGTTTCCATTTCTTCCTTCTGCCATCTGGCAGAGGGCTTCTCCTCTGACAAGTCTATCACCAGGCTCAAGCACCAGGCCTGAGGACTTCCTCATTTATTGCCTCATGTCCTTGCAAGGCAAGGGGGATGGGGACCATGTCAGGCTGATCAAGTCTAAAGATGGCTCTGAGAACCTGGGGAGGCCTCCTCTCAACTTAAAGGACTCCAAACTGAAATCCAGGAAAACACAGGGTCTTCTTCAGGAACTTACTTCTGGGCTCAGGACAGAGCCAGCTAGGTCCAGGGGGCCACTGGAATCCCCAGGGTGAAAAGGAAGGAAAGCCACCTAAGTCTGGTGGGTCAGGAGCCAGGAATCCTGCCTTTTTACTGTGCCACCCCAGGGAAGTTTTATTTCTCTCCCCATCTAGACCTTGCCAAACTATGTTCTCACTAGCTAACGGTAAGCCCCCTGCTCACTCATCAGGGGCTCTATGGAAGACCCAGATCCCTATGACCTCATTTGGGCAGAGGGAATGAGTCTTGGTAGCCAGAAATAGGAGCCCAAGAAACAGCAATCTGTGTGCTCTGTGGTTTTCTTCATTTTTCTTCATGTCTTCAGACCAGGAGCCTCTTGTTGGGGTGGGAAATGTGTTTTCCCTAGGAAAGGTGCCATTCTTGCTGTTGAGCTTGACATGAAAGTCAGTTCTGCCAGCCTCAGTGCTTGGCCCACTGGGACCCTTCACCAAGCTAACGCTATGGGAGTTGTCTCTTGCCTGTTGAGCAGCCTTCCTGCCCAGCAGACATCTTGCCTAGTAGATGGTCATTTGGCTGGGTTGCAGAGCGCTGAGCTCATCCACATCAGCATGGAGATGGGGTTGGGAACACATGGTTCCATGTGACTCAGAGCTAGATCTAGTCTTGTGCTGTCCTGTCTTGGGACCCTACCTGACTCCCAGGCCCACCTTTTGTCTGTCCCTTCTCAGCGTCTTCCCACGGGAGCTTAAAGAGGTGTTCGCCTCCTGGCGGCAGGAGTGTAGCAGCCGAGGCCGGCCAGATATCAGTGAACGGCTCATCAGTGCCTCCCTCTTCCTGCGCTTCCTCTGCCCTGCCATCATGTCGCCCTCACTCTTCAACCTGCTTCAGGAGTACCCTGATGACCGCACAGCTCGCACACTCACGCTTATTGCCAAAGTCACCCAGAACCTGGCCAACTTCGCCAAGTGAGTGTCATGGTCCCATGGGGTTGAAGTACCTGGGGACAGAACCTTGGGGTGTCTCTATACCTGATGTAGGCTGGTGCAGCAGGCCTTGCTTTTGTCCCTGTCACTCTGTCTCCCCTCTGCCACTTACTTCAGAATAAAACCTCCTCCGCACCCATCCTCCCAAGTAAGGCATATGCCATTTTGGTATGCTTCCTTGGATTTCAAAGGTGGGAAGACAAGATATTCTTTCTGCCTTTTTGAATTAACATATCATAACACGCCATAAGGATTCTCCTGTGTCTTCTAAGACCAAGCTCCACTTTGCAGTGAATGGCTGATTTCCTGAGCAGCTGGGCACTTGGGTTGATGCTGCCAAGGTGACTGCCTGTAAAGCACTTGTGGTGCTTTGGGCTGCATTCTTTTGTTTTTGTTGTTGTTAGATGTATTTGTTTTATTTTATGTGCGAGCATTTTGCCTGCATGTAGGTCAGAAGAGGGCATCAGCTCCCCTGGAACTGGATTAGGGATGGTAGTGAACGTTGGTGCTAGGAATTGAACCTGGGTCCTCTGCAAGAGTAGCATGTGCTTTCAACCACTAAGCCACCTCTCCAGTCCCCTGGGCTGTCTTTTTAGAGAGTGTAGGTAGGAGTGGCAGGGCTGGGTAATTCCCAGTTGTAAATTGAACCTTTTTTTCCAGGGCTCTTTATGCTGGGCCCTGACTGTACAGAGATAAGTCAGCTCTGGCCCCATGCCTCAAGTGTAGCATGTCAGCCAGGGAGACATGTGCAGTAGATAGAAGGATGGAGACCAGGACATATGCCAGAGTCTCAGGAGGGTCCTCAGCTGTGGGGAAGAAAGAAGGGAAGGCCAGTCATTCAGCTCAGATGAGCAGCAGAGGCTGGCATGATGGGATGGGCGTGCCATCAGAGGAATGGAGGTTATCAAGATAAAGCCAGGAGAGACAGGAAACGATTCAGAAGGCTGTAGGCACCCAACGGCCACATGTATAGAGACACCACTTATCTCGGCCATATCTTCTTTTGGATCCTGAAAAGGCTAAGACTGTTAAGGAGCCACTCCAAGGGAAACCATAGCCATGCTCGAGGCAAAAAATGACGGGCACTGGGGCCAAGAGGCGGTGGCTGCTAAGGACATTAGATGAGAGCAGGCCTTGTCATTTGGAGATAAAGATGAAGGGGAGTTCGCAATGCCAAGCCACTTGATAGGAAACTCAGAAGCAGGGCACTGGGCTTGGGATGCCCCTGATGACCCCAGGAGCTCAGTAGAGACCTGGGCCAGGGCTAATCTGAGAATTACCTGTGTACCAGGCTTTCCCATCTTTTTTGAGGCAGGGGCCCATAAAGGGCAGTATGTAGAGAGACTTTAGTTCCGGAAAGGGTAGAGTGGTCTTGGCCTTGGGAAGAGGACCCTGGTGACTGAGAGTCTTGAATGACAGCAGTCTTGGTGGGGAGGGAGATGGGACCTGACTTACTTAGATAAGGGGCACTCACCTTGGCTGCCCTTTGTGTCCAGGTTTGGCAGCAAGGAGGAGTACATGTCATTCATGAACCAGTTCCTGGAGCACGAGTGGACTAACATGCAGCGCTTCCTGCTGGAGATCTCCAACCCTGAGACCCTTTCCAACACGGCGGGCTTCGAGGGTTATATAGACCTGGGCCGGGAGCTTTCCAGCCTGCATTCTCTGCTCTGGGAGGCTGTCAGCCAGCTGGAGCAGGTGCCTGTTACCTGGGCTAAATGGTGCATCTCCAGGTTGGAGGGCTCACTGCATGACATTAGCTTGTAGGGTACCCTCTATAGCAGGAATCTCTATGGATGAGTGCCACATTTTCTCCCCAGCACTGGGCAGAGCTGTTTGCTCTGGGTACTGGGTTCAGGTCTTTTTGTGCTCAGCTGTGGTACCATATATGAATACCGCCTTATGTCGGTGGTATGAGAAATGGTCTAAATTAGTTTTGTAGCCACTGAGAAAGAAAAGGTATTCTGAAGATCCTGTCCCTCCACATGTCAGATTGGAATTTGGGAACCATGTAGAGCAAGGGCTTTATAGCTCAGTGGTAGGGAGCTGATCTGGTATGCACAGGGCTCTGAGTTTGTTCCCTAATTCAGGAAAGAAAAGCTTTTTGTAATTGGCATTGGCTGTCAGCAGACAAGATTATTACCTGCCATTGCTCCAGTCACATGGCCCAAGCAGCTCTCCTCTAGTCCCACAGATTCCCCCAGAAGCTGCAGCCCCTCGTGAGCCTGTCAGGGCCCACTGCTTAAACTGCCATGCTTTCCAGCGCTCTAGGGGATCACTTTACAGAAATAATAATAGTTGATCCCAGGCTGCAAGCCCCCTGCCTCTTGACCCATCTCTAGAGGTACTCTGTACTTTGCCGTGCTGTCTTGTAGACATGCTTTCATGGGCAGGCAGAGAGCACATGCAGATCTCTGGTTTGCAGTTTGTTTTCAGGAAAGGACTTAACTGTCCACAGCTGTGCCCGCATCCACTCGTTGGGGGTGCTCCTACTTCCTCTTACTCAGCTCCAGCCCTGGCCTTTTAGTGCAGTAGAGTACCCTGTAGTGAGGACACTGTAACCTCACCAGTCCCTCCCAGTGTCTCACCGGCACTCTGCTGTTTTGTTCATGGCTTCCTTCCAGTCCTGAGCCAGTCAGTGTGCTGGTCACTGTCTATGGATCTCAGAACCAGGCAGATAGTACAGAAAATAGTGAGTTTTTCACAAAAGTGATAGGGTCTGAGTAGGATTTCCACAATTTTGCTCTAGGGATTGCGGGCTGGTTTTTTTTTTTTTTTTTTTTTTTTGTAGGGGAGGGGGTGGTGGTTCAAGACAGTTTTCTCTGTGTAGCTTTGTAGACCAGGCTGACCTAGAGCTCACAGAGATCCACCAGCCTCTGCTGGGATTAAAGGGCCCATCTCAGGATTATGAGATTTTACATGCATGGCTTTCCATTGCAATGGTAGTGTCCTCTCCCTTCAGCTCAGCCAGACTCCTGCACCACATGTACGCTGTGACAGGGAGGTTCTGAAGGGCCCAGGCACTGTCCTTTATTGGGCTAACACCTTGTTTCTGTTCTATATCTGGCCTGTGTCTGCAGGCGCAGCTGTAGAAGGGCCGGGTCCACCCTCTGATGAAGTAGGTAGTCTGAGGGGCAGTTTAGAGTGAGAGATGCCAAGCCAGTATTGGGGGACAATGCCAGGCAGAGTTGTAGCACCTTCTCAGACTTGCTGCATCTGACTGGTGGGAACAGGTTTTCCTTCTGTGGCCTCAGTAGGTGAAACCTGCCTTTCCCACTTTTGCAGAGCATTGTATCCAAACTGGGACCCCTGCCCCGTATCCTGAGGGATGTTCACACAGCACTGAGCACTCCAGGCAGTGGGCAGCTCCCTGGCACCAATGACCTGGCCTCCACGCCAGGCTCTGGCAACAGCAGCATCTCAGCTGGGCTGCAGAAGATGGTGATCGAGAACGATCTCTCTGGGTAAGAGCTGCCGGGTGTTCGTGCAGACTGGGTACAGCTGTGGTGTCAGAAAAGAAATGATGTCCATACAAGCACTTACAACAAGACCCCGAGTGTGTGGGGCAAGGGATGAGCTGCATTTGGGATAAATCAGAGCAGGCTTCTCAGAGGAGCGGGGTGGCACTGGTAGAGCATGTACACGTTTTTGGAAAAGATGCGTTTCTGCTTTTGGGAAAGACATTCTTGGGTTCAAGGTTGGTCACAAGCAGAGAGCTGAGAAAGCCTGTGTTTATGAATAATTACTGACCCCAATTCCCTGAGATGTTTCCACATGACCTGTGCTTATTAACACCTTTTGCTGGGTGTGCTGGTGCCCACTGTTAATGCCAGTACTTGGGAGGCAGAGGCAGGTGGATCACTATGAGTTTGAGGCCAGTCTGGTCTACAGAATGAGTTCCAGTCCAGAACAGCCCAGAACTATGTAGAGAGACCCTATCTCTAGATAAATAAATACAGTAAACATCCATTCTTGTATTTCTAGGGCTTTAGAAAATTGGCTCTGAGGTCCCTAGTCCCAGCTTCACTAAGCACTGAGCTCTGAATACAATTACTCTGTGACCCTCAAAGAGTAGAGTAGAGGGACCGGTAGGGCAGAGGGGGTGCTTTGTTAAGAAGCGTGGAGTTGGTCAGACTGTGCCACCCCACTCCTGGCCAAGGTATGGGAGCAGCTCCATGATGAAGGCTGGAGTGAGTGACAGAGCAGCAGGAGACTCATTCTGGGCTAGTGCAGCCTTAGCTCTGAAGCAAGTGGAGACCGTGAGAACAACACCTAGCAGGTGTGGCTTGAAGAGGGCTGTTACCTCAAGGCCCTGCTCTCAGCCTGCCAAATGAGGGAGTCTCTGGGCTGGACTGGAGTTCAGGTGACAGCAGCCTGGCATGTGGCTGCCAGGGAGACCTGCCCTGGGCATGCACATGCTGCCCAGACTTGTATTTTCTCTTGCTTGGTCTACTGCTCTTCTATCCCTGAGCACTGTGGCCCAAGTGTCTGCAGCCCAGCTGGTTTTTGGCCAAACCAGGTCCCTGCTGCTGCTCACCACCAACTCAGAGCCTTGTTTGCTTTGCACATGGTGCACCACAGCTGTTCTTGGTGTCTGGGGAAGGTCCGAGGTTAAGCTGCAGACAGGGTTGGAATGAGGAAGCAGTCAGGCCTCCATACAGTGAGGGAAGCTGTGGCCTTCTGTGCAGATTCAGACTTGCCTACTTGTCTCATGCCCTTGACAACTCCTCTGATACCCTGTTTTTGCCAGGAAAGGCAGCCCCCGCCTGCCACTCAAAAAGAGTGGCATCAGGAGGCAGGGCAGAGGAGGTTTCACCAGACCCCCGTTGGAGTTACTAGGCTGACTAGGAATAGGAGGGGAGGCATAAGGAGTCCAAATAACTTTGAAAATGGTGTGCCCAACCTGTGGGCTCAGGTTTAACTATGGGGCACTTCTAGACCCCAGCAGCCATTGTCCAAGATGCACCTACAGGGAAATGTCCTACCCAGCAGCCTGGCCTAAAACTATCAGGGCTTTGTAAAGAAAAGTTTTGTCAAAACAGACACCTCACCAGTGACCCTCCTGCCACCTGGCTCAGGCTGCCAGGCCCAGCAGGTGGTGGTGCTGTTGGTTTGGACCCATGAGGCTGGACTCACGGTTCTTTTCCCCTTCTTTCCCTGTGTGTGCTTGTCTCCCTGCAGTCTGATAGATTTCACCCGGTTACCGTCTCCAACCCCCGAAAACAAGGACTTGTTTTTTGTCACAAGGTCCTCCGGGGTCCAGCCCTCACCTGCCCGCAGCTCAAGCTACTCAGAAGCCAATGAGCCTGACCTGCAGATGGCCAACGGCAGCAAGAGCCTGTCCATGGTGGACCTTCAGGATGCCCGCACACTGGATGGGGAGGCAGGTTCCCCAGTGGGCCCTGATACCCTTCCTGCTGATGGGCAGGTGCCTGCAACTCAGCTGGTAGCTGGGTGGCCAGCCCGGGCAGCCCCAGTGAGCCTGGCAGGGTTAGCCACAGTGCGGCGGGCAGTGCCAACACCTACCACACCGGGCACCTCGGAGGGTGCACCAGGCCGGCCTCAGTTGTTGGCCCCACTCTCCTTCCAGAATCCTGTCTACCAAATGGCGGCTGGCCTGCCGCTGTCACCCCGTGGCCTTGGTGACTCAGGCTCTGAGGGCCACAGCTCCCTGAGCTCTCATAGCAATAGTGAAGAGTTGGCAGCCGCTGCCAAACTGGGAAGTTTTAGCACTACTGCCGAAGAGTTGGTGAGACGTCCCGGTGAGCTGGCACGGCGGCAGATGTCACTGACTGAGAAGGGTGGGCAGCCCACAGTACCGAGGCAAAACAGTGCTGGTCCCCAGCGAAGGATTGACCAGCCGCCGCCACCACCTCCGCCACCACCTCCTGCTCCCCGGGGCAGAACACCTCCTACCTTGCTGAGCACCCTACAGTACCCACGACCCTCAAGTGGAACCCTGGTATCAGCATCACCTGACTGGGCTGGCCCTGGCACCCGGCTGCGGCAACAGTCTTCCTCCTCCAAGGGAGACAGCCCGGAGCTGAAGCCCCGTGCTGTACACAAGCAGGTCAGCACTGCGGGTGGGCCTCTTGGTCAGTCTGGAGTCACACCCATATCATGCTCTTTTTCCTTGCTCATTTCATGTCACTTGCACCCAGCTGTCATCCCATGCTGATGAGACTATGTCCCGCCCTATCCACTAGCCCACCTTATGTGTTCCTTTCTCTGACCCTGGGGACTTCCAGGGCTTTAATAATGCCAGGCTCCTTTACCAGTTCCCCAGGGATATGCTGGGTCAGGAAATGAGGAGTATTTATTCTCTGGTTCATGCCTAGTAACGTTCTTGCTCAAACTCTCAGCCTATCTGTCCTGCTCTGGCCACTCATCCTGAAGCACTCACAGGCTGAACCTACCCCTGGATATAGCTATTGGGGGTGGCCCATTCCTTCCACCTAAGGGCTTCAGCAAGACAAGTTAGTATACAGTAGGTTGACCACCCCCCCAGCCAGGCTGCCACAGCCCTGATGGTAGCAGAGTACAGTACTCTGAGCCCACCGGACTTTCGGCTGACTACTGTCTAGAAGGTTGATGTCCTTGATAGAGCACATAGGCAACTAAGTCCTCTCCCTTCCCACATGTGGCTCCCTAGTGACTGTGCCCCACCTCTCTGCCTCCCCACAGCCCCTCACAGCTGTGTTTCATTGTAGGGCCCTTCACCTGTGAGCCCCAATGCCCTGGACCGCACAGCCGCTTGGCTCTTGACTATGAACGCGCAGTTGTTAGAAGACGAGGGCCTGGGCCCAGATCCCCCACACAGGGATAGGCTAAGGAGTAAGGAGGAGCTCAGCCAAGCAGAAAAGGTAAAGCTGGGTTGGGTGGAGGGTGGATTGCTTTCACTAGTGCATGTGGGAGCGGGGATCTCCAGAGAGCCTTAGTGTGGAGTGACATTGCTTGCTTCTGTCAGTCCTCGCTTACTCCTGCCCCTGTGGAGACTGAGTCAAAGAATGGCAGGAAAGCAGCAAGAACATAACTTGGGCCTAAAGTTTCTGATACAGACTGCACATCAGTTACCTGGAGAGACTTGTGTGCAGTCTTCGGACAGGGGGGTCAGAACCTGAAGAAGCCTTGCTGCTGGGCACTTAAGGGGATGAAGCATGACAAGATGTCAGAGGGGCTGTTAGAGACTCTTGGGAATGCAGAGCCAAGGCAGGGGGTCCATGACTGCTAGGAGAGCCACCCACATGGGCTCCTTCCCTGTGTTTAGGCCTGCCTAGGGATCAGGGAGGAACAGCAGTTACCAAGGTAAGGGATAAGGCTACATTGCCAGTGGGATATGCCCTCTCACCCAGGGAAAACATAAGTTCTAGAAGTCTCAGATCTCACTCCACCATATATCTAGCATTTCTGGAGCAATAGTGTGCTTTGACTACCTTCCCAAGTCTTTAGGAGTCATGGCAGCTGCCCTGGATCCATGAGTGGGCCTTACTATTCTCTGGATACCAAACTCCAGGTGAGCAGAAGAGCCAGAGTAAGACACAGCCGGATAGTTCCCTTGCTCTTTTCTCCGTATAGAGTAGCCTTGGCTGTGGAATCCTAGGACAGCCTGTTGCAGCTTCATACTCGGGGCCCCTCGTTCAGGGAGGCAGTGTTCTCTGTCTTCCCCCGCCCCTAAAGGGACTCCATCTTCATGCTGCATTTGCTACCTGCCACCTCCCCCTC
This sequence comes from Phodopus roborovskii, assembly GCF_943737965.1. Taxonomy (NCBI): domain Eukaryota; kingdom Metazoa; phylum Chordata; class Mammalia; order Rodentia; family Cricetidae; genus Phodopus; species Phodopus roborovskii. The sequence goes on from NW_026126418.1 coordinate 76,635,706, forward strand.
CCTGGTTCACTGCATCCACCTGCTTTCCCTCAGTATGTGAAAGGAACCTGGGGATATGGGACATGGTGCTCCCAGAGGCATGGTTAGGAGAGCAAGGTCTAGCCTCCCTGCAGGCTCCCTGCAGGCTCCCTGCTTCCTCCCTTCTCCCCAGAGGCTGAATCATATCTGGAGATCCCATTGTGCCTTGTTTTGCCTTCCCCTTCCTCCGTGTCCTCTCCTGTCTGCACTGGCATCCCGCTCCTGTGGTGGTCTGGTCAGATAGAGGTTAGGAGGCTGGGATCTCATCTTGTTGGCCAGGTGAGATGACTAAGCCTTGCTAACCCTCCTATGTTGCTACCTACCTCTAAGGGCACTATCAAGTATCCTTCGGATGTCTCTGGGCTTCTTATAGAAAGGATACAGGACTGGAGAGATGGCTCAGCAGTTAAAAGTACTTGTCCTTACAGAGGACTCCAGTTCAGTTCCCAGCACCTACAGGTGGCTAAAAGCCATCTGGCACTCCAGTTCCACAGGATCTGACACCCTCTTCTAAACTCCTCAGACATACAAGTGCTGCATAGGTCTACATACAGGCAAAACACTCATGCATTTAAAAATGTAAAAAGAGGTTTAAAAAAGAAAGTTCCAAGTTAAACCTTCACTCTTTGAGACTTGGGTTCAATCTTCACCTTGCTCCTGACTGCACAGGTTGGACTGAAAGAGAAAGGAGGGGACAGACTTTGGGTAGCTACTGGCTTGAGTCTCATCACAGTCACTAGGCTGGCTCTTCCCTGTTGGACTTGTTCCTACCATGTACCCTGCACAGGCTGATGAGGCCATGCTCTCTGTCCTGGGTGCTGGCCCATGGCTTGCTGTTCCCTCTCAGGCTGATGAGGCTGTGCTCTGTTCTGGGTGCTGGCCCATGGCTTGCTGCCCTTCTGGCAGGACCTGGCCGTGCTGCAAGACAAGCTCCGGATCTCCACCAAGAAGCTGGAGGAATACGAGACCCTGTTCAAGTGCCAGGAGGAGACGACGCAGAAGCTGGTTCTGGAGTACCAGGCACGGCTGGAAGAAGGTGAGGAGAGACTGCGGAGGCAGCAGGAGGACAAGGACATCCAGATGAAAGGCATCATCAGCAGGTGAGATGGCCTCCCCCTGGTCCACAGAGGCCTATGAGAGACAGGAGGGAGCACTTCTATACCAAAATATCTCCACTGGGTGATATATATAAATATATATACATGAGGATATGCGGCTCACAGTTGAGTGTTCCCGTGTCCAAGATCAAGGTGTCTGCAGACAGATTTAGTATAGCTCTCCTTCATAGATGATACCTTGGTGTTATGTCCTTAAGAGGGAAGCTCTCTCAAGGGCACTAACCCTGCCCATGAGGGCAAAAATACCTCATGACCCAATCCCTTCCCAGAGAACAGCTGGTGACATCGTGGGGGGTGGTTAATTTTCTGCGTACACTTTTGGGCGTGGATACAAACTTCCAGACTGTAACACCAATCTTTGTGCATAAAGTTTATTTTATAGGTTCCTTATTATTGGATCTGTTTATTATCTAATAATGGTTTCTGCCGTTTAATTGGAGTGTTTAAGCCATTTACTGTTAATACAATTATTTTTAAGCCTGTTAGCTCTGGCTGGTTTCTGTTTGTAGCATCAGCATCTCTTTCTTTTTTCTTGCCTTTCTTGGACTGTATCTTTTATTCCATAGCACCTCTCCTGTTGGCTTCCATGCTGTATCTCCCTGATGCTTTGGGTATTCACTGACAAGTTTTCCTCAAAGAGCAGATACTAAGTGTGTCTGGCTTCAGAGTCCACATGATATTGCTGCTCTGTTTCAGCTGCTATGACAGCAGAGCTATGTGATGTGAAGGTTTACAGAAGGAGGCAGTTGCTTGATGTGCCCCTGCCCCTGGCTGCAGTGGCAGGAGCATTGCCCTGTCTTTGTTTTTCTACATAGTCTGCTTTTTCTCTAGCTGTTTTAAAGGTATTTCTCTTGGGCTAAAACTATGCTCATTGTTGGATTGCTTGCCTGGTGGATCCTTAACACCAAAAATTTAAAACCTTTATTTACTTTTGGGATGGGCATATATGTATGTATGTGTGTCACATTTGTGCCACTGTGTGGGTGTGTGCTTGCGTAGGTATGTATGAGGGATATGTCTGTGGGTATATATGGTGAGGGTATAAGTGGATTGGTGTGTACATGTGTGATGTCTGTGTATCTTGTGGGGATCAGAGACAATTCACTGTAGGGTCTGGAAATTTAGCTCAGTCATTAAGTCTATATGGCAATGCTTTTACCCTTGAACCACCTGACCCAATAATTTTTTTTAATTAAATGTTGTCAACAATTTGATTTTTGCAGTCTGACTATAGCATGCCTTGTATGGTTTTCTTTGTTTCTTGGGTTGCTCTTCTTAGATCTGTAGATATGTAGTCCTGCTTATTTCTTTCTCTGTGACTACTGCCTCCTGCCCTCACAGGTACAGTGTTTTGCTCTATGCTTCATTATACTTCATGATTTTCTTTCTTTCCCTGCCCTGTCTTTCTCCCCACCCCACCCCCAAGAGCTGAGGACCAAATCCAGGGTCTTGTGCAAGCTCTCTACCACTGAGCTAAATCTCCAACCTCCTGCCTCCTCAACTCCCACCCACCCACCCACCCCCCTGTTTTTAAATTTTATTTTATGTATACAGGTTTGCCTCCATGCTTTCTTTGTCTCGTATCCAAGGAAGTCAGATGAAGGTGTCGGATCTCCTGAACTGGAGTTAAGGTGCTCGTGAGCTGCCATGTGGGGGCTGGGAACTGAATTCAGGTCCTCTGCAAGAGTGACACGTGTTCATATCCACTGAGCCATCTGTACAGCTCCCTCGGTTTTCTTTTTCCATCGCTCCCAGAGTTTTGTTTTATGTGCCTTTTTATATTATGGGTGGGGACTGAACCCAGAGCCTTGTTCAGGCTGGACAGTTCTCTGCCACTGAGTTACACCCCAGCCTTTTTCCTTAAGACAAGCTCTCAGTCAATTTTCTGGGCTCTCCTTGAACTTGCTCTACAGCCCAGGCAGGTCTTGAACTTGCCCTGCCTCCATCTCCCAGGTAGCTGGAAGTTATCTTGAGACTATTCCTATGCGGTCTATATGGCGTACTAGTGCTACAGCGCCTGCTGTCAGCCCCTTCTCCTTGAGTATGTAGTTTTCAGCTCTACTCTAGCCATGTGGGATATCTACATAGTGGCTGTTTTAATGACATTACCTAATAGTCTGTCATCTGACATCCTGAGTCCTTCTCCTCACTGATTTTCCTCCTGGTTATAGGTTCCGTTTCCGTACAGCTCTGTATCCTCGGCAGCTTTGGTGGGATGCTAGGCCTTGTGAATTTTACACAGATTGGTGGTAGAGGTTGTGTGCCTGTAATTACTTGTATAGGATTTGTTCTGAAATACAGTGATACTGCCAGGAATCAGCTGTATCCTTGCAGGTTCATTTTGGAACTTTGCTAGGGTGGGACCTGAACACCTTCATACTTGGCCTCATTTGGCTGTTTCATGTATACAGATACCTTCCCAGAATTCTTCATGGTGCCCCAAGTAGCCAGTCTTTCCCAGAATCTACCTGGTAGGAGCTGTTCCCAGGGTTGTGGCTCTTTCAGAACCCTGTTCTGCCTACTGTTTGCTTACCTGCTTGCAGGGTGGAATTAGTAGGGTTCATCTCTGTCCTATAGATCCTCCACCTCAACCCTGCTGAATTCCCTCGTCACCCTGACCTCAGGGGACTGCCAGTATCCCTGGGTATGAGCTGCCCCATGACGACAGCTGTACAGTCTGTGCTTATAGGCCTGGTGTAGTGTGCCTGGTGGTCTGAGCCCCTAAAGGGGAAAAGTGGAGCTTCCCTTAACTTGGTGCCACCCTGTGCCTTCCGGGGCCTTCATTGTATTCCCTGCTACGGACCGTGTGACATGACATTCCTTGTGTCCTGGAAGTGCATTGGGACAGGGAACAGAGCTGGGCTGGGGGGGGGGGTGGATGTCAAGACAGAGCAGCCCAGCCATGGCAGTGATGGGAACAGTTGAGAGCTACCACTCATTTCGTCCTTCTGGTGCACCTGACTACCCCTGTTTCTGGTCACAGGTTGATGTCTGTGGAAGAGGAACTGAAGAAGGATCATGCTGAGATGCAAGCAGCTGTAGACTCCAAACAGAAGATCATTGATGCCCAGGTAGGACTTAGGCCACGATGTTAGAGAATGTGGGAGGATGGGGAGATGACTAGTTTCTCTATCATCCTTGCTTACACCTAATTGTCAAAGGCAAGGACCAGGAGCCACAGTCTCTGTCCTGGGGATGCTGACCAGTGGAACTTACTGGGAGTTGGGGGAAGTGAAAGCAGGCTAGGTAGAGGGACTCTGGCCTCCAAGTCCCTTCACTCAGGGCTGTGTCCCATTCTTCCAAATGCCCCAAGAATTGGCAGGTTTGGTTAGACTGTAAACTACACAGCTTAGGAATTAGGAGCTCTGGGGTACCTCACATGTGTGGAAGCCAGGGCTCCTGCTTTTGAGTTGTAAGTTCCACTTTAACTCTTAAGAGGCAGATGTCAAAGTCTCAGTCTGTGATGGCACAGAACCTTCCCCACATGGAGCCAGCTACTCCACAGTCTGAGACCTCTCCCACACCTGACTTCCAGCCAAGTTTCTCTGTTTTCCTTATCTAGCTGTCTACAGTCTAGAGCCCATCCCATGCCCTACTAATGCCCTCCTTGCCCACAGGAAAAGCGCATCGCCTCACTGGATGCTGCCAACGCCCGCCTCATGAGCGCCCTCACGCAGCTGAAAGAGAGGTACAGCATGCAGGCCCGTAACGGCGTCTCCCCCACCAACCCCACCAAATTGCAGATTACTGAGAACGGCGAGTTCAGAAACAGCAGCAATTGTTAACCTGCCTAAGGAGAGGGGGACTGTGGTGGCCCGGGGCAGGGTCTCGGTCTCAGTCAGGAGGCTCCCCACAGTTGCAGACTCCTGCAGTGGAGGGAGCACAGGACGGATGGAGTGTGAGCTGAGGGCGCAGTGCCTCCTTCTCTTCGCCCAGTTGAACAGCGGGTTTGGGTAGAGGCAGCAGAGACTGCGCACTGGGGAGCAGGGGGCAGCCTGGAGGGAGGCCTGCCACATGTGTCTGTTGGTTATTGAATTTGGTATGTGTCACCTTTTCCTTCTTGACCAGCCAAGTGCATGTACCCCTTACTCTTTGCTAGGGAGGGAGCTGCCTGGAAAGGGCTCGAGTAAGATCTAGGGTCCACTTGTGGGGTTTCTCTTTGCCTCCTGGGGCCTGATGGAGTGGTTGACTGGTCGACACAGTAGGGACTCTGTGGCCCCTGCTCATCTCTGCCCTGAGCCCCTGCCATGCATGCAGTCCATCAGGGACCCTCCCTGGCCTCGCAGAACTGAAGAGTCACCTTGCTCCTATGCCTGTCCCAGCCTCGCCATCCTCCACCTCCTCCCCTTCCTTAGTTACATTGCCAAACACAACAGTGAGCATTGCACTTTCTCTGCGGGGCCCTCATACCTGTTAGGGGGTGTCCACAGCTTCCCACTCTTCACATGTGGGCCTCGCTCATGCTCTTGGGATTCCCAGAAGCCAGAGAGCTGGGCAGAGGTGGCCAGGTTGCACCATGCCTTCTCCAGGGTTCCAGTGCATCCCAGCACAGTGGCCCTGTGGGGAGTGGCCCACTGATACTCACTCTGCAAAGGTGGTCTCTTTCCTCTGATGATTTGAAAGAAGAATTCTAACCCTGCAGGCCCTGAGAAGGTGGATAACTGTGATTTTTTTTCCTTTCACAGTATGCATTAGAAACAAAAGCCCGCTTGCTCGCTTGCTGGAACACAGGGGCCTTTTAAATTGAGCGTGCGCACTGCAAGGGAAATAGCGGCCCCGGAGGATGTTAGACTTGCTCCCTCTCCAAGACAGCAGCAGCCTGCACCAGGCCCTGTGTGTGCAGTCGCCTCTCCTCACCCTCCCAGCCCCAGCCAAGGACCCAGGCACTGCAGGCAGGGAGGGGCACACCCCACAGCTGGGGCTGGTTTTCCTCAGCTCTAGGCTGTTCTGTAGCATATCTGCCCCTCCCCGCTTTGTGGGACAGAGATGGGCAGGGGCTTGGGTCTCTCTTGGGTCCCCATATCTTCCCATACCCTAGATTCCAAGCCCTAGTTCTGAGTCGCTAGGGCCTTTGCCCACACAGCAGAATGGAGCAGGCAAGCTGCACTTAAACTCCTAGAGTCCTCATTAGGAAGGGTGGAGTCCTGGAGGTGTGACCCAGCCATGCTGTACCCCATCCTCCGTCTAGGACACCCAATTAGGCTGCTGACAAATGCTAGGAGAGAGGGCGTGGCTATCAAGGCTCAGACCTTAGGAAGGAAGGAGGCAGGGCTGAGGTCCTACCACTGCCCCTTCCTGCCCCATTCCTGTCCACACCCCTGCACCTGTGCATTTCAGCCAGGGTGGCCTCTTGGGCAGGGCCTGGCCTGGCCTGGGTCCTTGCCCTTCCACTGCCCAGGGAGCCCTGCTTTCCTCTTCACCCATACTCTTGCCCATGCCTTGTAAAATGACCTCTGTCTGAGCGCCTCCTAGCAATATGGGGAGGTCCCCAGGCCTGGACTGGAGGGCGCAGGGCCAGATGCAATGGCCCCTCTGGCGGGGTTGTTAGCTCTCAGGCCGAGAGCCTTATTTACCTAGTGCAAAAACTGTAAAAGTGTACAGACTCTCCACAGATTTTTATCTTAATTGCAAGTCTGCCGATTTTTGTAAATGTTCTTGGTGTTTGACTGTAATGGAACTCTTTCACCCAAGGGATGTACATAGTCCTTTAGTCGTGGTGCTGCGAGGGCTGGCCAGGACCACTGCTCTCACGGTTGATACTGTAGCCTAGAGAACGGTGCTGGGCAGCACGCCTGGCTTTGCAGTCTAGGTGTCTGTCTTTCTCCTGCCTGGGCCATTGATTTGTTGGCTTGACAGCATGCTGTCAGGCGGGAGGTTGATGGGGCCACATGCCCCAGTGGGGCCAGTAAAGCATCCTCCTGCCCACAGCCTTGAGGCTGAGCTCTGCCTACAGCAAGAGCTAGAATTGCCAGAGGCAATTCCAGGGAAAGATGGTCCCTGCTCTGGGAAGACCCTGGCCACTGACACTCAGGCTCTGCTGGAGAGCTGCCCCTCCCCCACCAACACAGACAACTGACCTTTTTGTTCAACTTGTATGTTCAGGATTAAGGAAACTGCCAAACTTCCTTGGATTGAAGACCTCTGACTACCCAGGAGTGGGGGGTGGTTACCAGGGCCAGAGCTCCCCGTGTATCCCAGCACCTGTCCAAGTGACACCACTCTCTCATACCCATATGTCTGGGAGCCAGACTGTCCAGGGAACCAGCCCCTCTTTTCTATATACTTGGCCACAAGGCTACCCATGTCCCCCACTGTGCCCAGCTCCCCCTTTTGTAAGTATGTGAAAAGGAAAAAATGCAAACGTCAGAGTAGAGTCGTCTGAAGCCCTTCCCTCCAGCCGGGACTTTTAACCATGTAATAATGTACAGAGAACTTGTTGGTGTTCGAAGACTCTGTGTGGCTGTGCAATTTCTGTACATTTGCAATTAGAAATATTAAAGATTTATTTAGCTATTTTAAGCCTGACTCACCTCTGTTCAGCTGTGTCGTGGGTTGTTTCCTATGAGTTAACTCTGAATCTAGGGCTGATACTTGCGTCCCAGCCATGACCCCTAATTGAGTGACCTGGGATCACCCCTCCTCTCTACTGGAAACCAGTGCTGGGGGGGGGGGTGGAGGAGCTGACCTCCTAAGGCCCTTGGTACTGTCGGTTCCTAGGGGCGCAAGTAGCTGCTGCACCTCCTGCTGCAGAGGCTCTGGAGAGAAGACAGCGGGTAGAGCAGAGTGTTGCCCCAATTAGTGAAGACTGGCTGTCCCCAGATGTCCAGTACATGGGAAGCCTGACTCCCAATTCCTCAGGGTCAGACCTCCCAAGTTGGAAATGAACTTGCCTGGAACTGCTTCAGCCATACCTGATGAATGAGTTCCTTGCATCCTTGGGTGTTTGTGCAGCATCTGTCAGCATTTGGGATCCCATCTTTTGATTTGTAATAACCCTGGGTTGAACACATGGGCCATTCAGTTGTACAGGAGTACATACAACAAGCCCAGTGCAGACTCAGAAAAATATCCTAACCGCCTTAAAAAAAAAAAAAGTAGTTGGAGGGTTTTAAGAACTGGTAATAATCAGGGACGCATCAAGCATTGCCCCTAGTGAGAACACACCTGTTTTTGTTGGATTATAATTTGGAAATTACCTAAAGTCAGCTACACTGAGATATAAAGAAAATGCCTGCCCAGACTACAGTGAGAAATTGTATAAAAACCAAATAGACAGATGCACCACCAGGCTTTTTAATGTTTTTTTTATTATTATTAAGAAATGAGTCTTAAAATTGAGTGAGGATTCTTTCTGAACATATGTGACTTGTTTCCTTCCTGAACATCATTGTACTGAAAAGATAAATGTTGGAGGAGCTTCAAGGCAGTAAGAGGATTGGTTAACTGTCTCCTGGAAACTGGTAGGGAAGGGCTCTTTGCCCCATGCCGATCCCAGAGGCTTAGGTGGGAGCCCCTGAGCCCAAATCATATATACAGCTGTGCTGTCAGGACCAGGACACTGGCTGGAAGCAGGAGAGAGTCCCGCTCCATATAGTCATGAAAGTACTGCGCCCGGTCTCCTGGCAGAGACTGGACATCATTCTCTAGAGGAATTGAGCCCACCCTGTGAATTCTGGACTGGGGACATCACACAGGCCTGAAAACCAGGGGAGGGAAGTAAGTTGCATCCCTCTCCCCATAGCCCTTCACTCATTTCAGCGAGGTTTCTAGATGCTTCCTCAATGAGAAGACTGAGTGGCAGTGCCACTGTTGTAGGAGACGCCTGGGATTGTGTACATACGCTCTGAGTGCGTGTACCCAAGGACATGGAGGCAGCTGAAGAAGGCTTGCCATCTGGCAGGTAATGAGTGACACTTGGGTCCAGTGTTGGAAGACATGTACAGATGAACGCATGCCCTTTTAGAGGTGTCAGGGGGGCTTGTCTCACCATCCCCTCCATGAAGATGACTTCGTTTTTGTATCCGGTTCATGGCCTCCCATACTTCACTTTCACTCAAGCTGTGTGTGCCCGCTTTTTATCGCCACTTGAGGGTTTCACAGGCATCAAACTTGGTATGTCTGAAATAGAATTCTTGACCTTGGTGCCTCTAAAACTTGTTCCTCATTTTCCAGTCCCCCCTCCCACAAACATTCCAACTCTCCTACCATTTATTCAAGCCATGTACTAAACTTGATTTCTTTTAAATGTGAATTCTTGGTTCTTGGGCTTTAATGGAGATGTACAGATTTAGAATGATGTTCATGATCCATTCTGAGTGAAAAGCAAGCAGTCAGCCAGCGTGCCCCCATTCTAAAGAAACGCCAATAAATTCGCCACAGGCAAGCAACCCACTGTTAGTGGCAGTTTGCTCTGGGGAGGGAAAGGGGAGCTTGAATGTTCTACTTTATATTCCTTTGTGTTGTTTGAATATTTTACAGCCAGTTTTATTTCTTATTTTGATATGGAGCCACTTAAAAATAAATAAAACATACCCATATAATGAAACATTTTGCCGCTATTAAATTTGTAGACGAATAATAAATGACATTGAGAGATGTAAATAATGTATTAAGTGTAAACACTGATAACAAAATTGTATGTCCAGGAGGATTCCGTTTTGGCTTTTAAGCCATCTTCACAAAAACACCTGGATTAGGAGATGGTATTGCTTAGGTAAGAGCTTAAGTTTCGACAAGTGAGTAAGCTTTAAGGCTTCGTGGCTATTTATTGGCAACATACTTTCAACATTATGGGACAGCCCTTCCATTCTTCAATCCCTCAATGTGAACGTATGGCAGTATCTGTATGGAAGTCGTCTAGGAGGATGTACAGTTGCTGCAGCACAGACAAGTCTTCCCTGTTAATATTATAGGAGTATTAAGTCTTTCCAGGGCTGGAGAGACAATCTGGCTAAGTGCATGCCTTGCTCTTCTAGAGGACCCGAATTTGGTTCCCAGCACCCACAATCTGGCAGTTTATAGACATCTGTAACTCCAGCTTCAGAGGATTCAATACCCTCTTCCAGATTCTGCAGGCACCTCTATGCGTGCGCGCACAAACACACCCACACATACACACACGCACACACACACGCTTAAAAATTTGGGTTTTCTTTTTTGATTTGGCTTTTCAAGATGAGGTTTCTTTGTTTAACAGTCCTTGTATCTGCATTATAGACCAGGCTGGCCTAGAAATTCACAGAGATCTGCCTGCTTCTGCTAGGATTAAAGGCATGTACCACCACTGCCCAGCTTATTTTGGTTTTCAAGATAGGGCTTCTCTGTGTAGCTCTGGCTTCCCTGGAACTCATTTTGTAGACCAGGCTGGCTTGAACTCACAGAGATCCTTCTGCCTCATAAGGGCTGAGATTAAAGGTGTGTACCACCACACATTCCTGGCTAAAACTAAATTTTTTAAACAATAATTTCTTAATAAAACCTTAAAATCATATGTACTAAGGATCATTAAAGAGATATATGCCAAGGCATTGGTAAAATGTTGATACTGAGTGTGGCATTTATTTCTCTCTTGGCTTACCTGTATTTTTAAAGTTGTTTTTGTGTTTATGATGAAAACCCAATTTTAAAAATACCTGGGACTCAGTAGTAGAGTGCTTGCTTTGCATGTATGATGTCCTGGGTTATTTCCCAGCACTGAAAAAAAAAAAAGGTCTGAAAGCCAGTGGGCAGTACTGTGCAGTCCATGGCAGGTGGCCACCCTCTTAATGGGTAGGAAGTAAGAGGTGTGTGGGAAAATGCCATGCTGATGCAAAAGGGCAGGGGAAAAAAAGTTCATTATACTTATTGGGGGGGGGGGGGACAAGCAAGAAAACAAAACAAAATGAGATTTCCTTATAATTTCCCATCATAAAAATGGTCTTTGCTTGGGAAAGTGGCTGGATATAAAACAAATATACAAGATAGACACTGCTTTTCTAAGTGGCCACCAGTGGCAGGAGGGAAGGTATGTGTTGATGGTATACTGAATACCTAAAATCCAGACAACCCAGTGAGGGTTGCTTGAACACCGTCTGGACTGAGGTCCCTGGCTAGGGTGGATCACCTGCCTGTGTCCAAGCTCACCAAGGTCCTGTCTTACTACCTGCTACATCTACACTGTTGAGTAAATTCATGTGAAGACAGTCACATGTTCTACATACGTGTTTAGAACTGTGCAGCCTTCATGACTCCTGGTTGGCATTTATTTCTGAGTGTCTTTGAAAAATTCAGAAGAGTCCTTCGGAAGGCCCAGTCAGAAGCCACCTGCTTCTCTGAGGGTGGTGGTCTGTCCTTGATGCTGGAGTTGGCTCTGAGGACTAGGGTGAGGTCCCTGCAGAGTTACTTTTGGTTGCTGTGTGAAGATTTAAACACACTAGGGTGTAGGTCAGGATGCCACACTGGAGAGACAAGGCCTAGGTCTCAGAAACATTCCTCATAAAATTTTTACAACTTTTACCTTTAGTGACAGAAAGTAACAAATCATGTGAAAGCATATTTTTTGGCAACCAAGACTTAGATGAACATATGTTTAACATTTTTTTTAAATTCACTAATTAATGAGGAAACCATTCAGTTGTCACAGCCAATTCAAAGTAGAATTCAAAGAGCTTCGCGTATACACAACTGGAAATTACAAGGAAGAAATTTTACAAATAGTTGCGAAATCGGTGTGCTTCCAGGATGCTCTGACAGGCATCATTTATCCCAATCTGTAGGACGAGTATCACAGTGTTACCATCGTTTCATCACCTACATTAAAGAAATTCAAGGCCAAGTAACTTATGGATCCAGTAGACTCATAACCCAAGATGTTGAAGTCTCATATATTTTCCTAAACCAAACTTTAAAAACAAAAGGCACAGGCCTTTAATCCCAGTACTACCTATCTTGAAAAACTGTAAATAAACAAATGAAATTTTAAAAAATAATGGGCTGGAGAGATGGCTCAGTGGTTAAGAGCGCTGGCTGCTCTTCCAGGGAACATGGGTTTAATTCCCAGCACCCACATGGCAGCTCACAAATGTCTGTAACTCCAGTTCCGGGGATCTAACACCTTCATACCAGTACACATAAAGTTAAATAAAATTTAAAAATAAAAAATAATGACTAAACAGGAAGAGGTAATGTTGAAAGGGTCCACTACCTAAAAATCCTTCACAGTATAGACATATCTGTTGTTTTTAGCTATCAAGATAGATTTCGCTCTTGCCCATACAACCTAATTTCTATTTTATCATTTGAGGTAGTGTCACTATGTTTGCAGCCAAGGCTGACCTCAGACGTGAGAGTCCTCTGCCCTACCTCCAAGTGCTAGAATAACAGGTGTGTGCCACTACACTTGGAACAGACTAGTATTATAAAGACAAGAATCATACTACATACTAATCAGTTTTAAAAGGTGCTATTATTTTATTTTAAAAAATAAGTATGAGTGTGGGTGAGCGCCTGCATGTGTATAATGTACCACATATGTGCCTAGTGCCTTCGTAAGTCAGAGGACGGTGTAGGTCCCTGGAACTGGAGTAACACATGGTTGAGTTGCCATGTAGGTTCTGGGAGTCAAACCCAGGTCCTCTACAAGAGCAATCTCTTAACTGCTAAGCCATCTATCTTTCTAGCCCCTAGCCAATAGTTTGAGTTTTGTATTAAATTTTAAATTATATGTGTGTGTGTGTATGTATGTATGTATGTGTATGTCTATATATGTTTTGTGCATGTGAGCAAAGATGCTCTCGGAGTTCAGAAATGGCACCAGGCCCCCTGAGGCTGGAATTACAGGCTGTTGTAAGCTGCCTGATACAGGTGCTGCAAAAGTAGTCCCTGCTCTTACCCCTGAGCAGTCTCTCCTGTGCCCCCAATCCCAAGCCCCGTTTTGTTGTTGTGTTCATGTTTGTTTGCAGAGAATGTTTGGGTTTGCCTGTAATCCCAGCACTTGGGAGGTAGAGACAAAAGGATCCCTGCAAGTTTGAGGCCAGCCTGGTGGTCTACATAGTGTACATTGTGTATCCCAGATCACTCAGGGTTAACACGACTATACCCTGTCTTAAGCGGAAACAAAAACAAACAAAACAAAAACAACAATAACAAAAAACAGTTGAAATGTTGCTCAGGCTAACACCACATTCAGATCTTCCTGCCTCACTTCCTCCTGAGTAATTGATGTTTGCAACATTGTTGTCAATCCAACCAACAGGTTTGCTTTTCCACTTGGCAGGAGGTTGTGGACACTGTTCTTTACAATACTGTTACTTTATTATTTTTTTAAAGATTTATTATGTATACAGTGTTCTGTATGCGTGCAGGCCAGAAGAGGGCACCATATCTCATTACAGATGGTTGTGAGCCACCATGTGGTTGCTAGGAATTGAACTCAGGACATTATTTTATTATTATTATTATTATTATTATTATTATTATTATTATTATTATTATTATACTTGCATATAGTTTAAAATTTCAGGTCTTGGATTCTGATATTTTTCCTTTAAACTTTTGCTTTGGTAATAGTTTCACACTTAGAGCTAAGTTGTTTAAATCAACAGTACAAGAAACATCCGTGTGCCTTTCATTCCAAAGGCCATGAATGTTTAACCCTATTTGCTTTATCATTGAGTCTCTCTCTGTCCCTCTTTTTCTATCTCTCTTTCACACACCACATAATCACATATACACATACACGAGCACACACACACACACACACACACACACAATTCCTTGGAGGTAAGTTGCGTATCTTGGCTCCTTCCTAGCCTTAGGCAGTCTCTGCACAACCGGAGCTCTTGGTACCAGCTTTACTACTTGACCCTGCTGCTGTTACCAGCTCTCAGTCTAGGGTCAGGGATTGCATTCAGTTGTCATGTCTCTTTAGCATCTTCTGATCTGGAACTTTCCATAGGCCTTTCTGGTCTTTTATGGTGATGGCATTTAGGAGAAATACAATCAACTACACCGCTTACTGCTTGTTAAATATCAATTACAAAATTAAAGCAGAACTGTACGTTTATCTATACATCTTCATGACAACAGCAGAGGCCCTCCCCACTATCTGTGTGGAACTGATGCATTCCTATTGTTGAGAATAGAATTCATTTCTCAGTTTTGTTGTGATAAAATAACCCAGCAGTTGGGACCATGGAAGCCCCATCAAGTTGGTGTCCTACAGATATACCCCAGTTTCTAAACTTGTCCTTACTATCTGATCTAACGTACCATTCCTGCCCTGACTCTGGCATTTGTTATTTCTCTGAGTAACATTGGGGAATGATATTAACTGACCAAGAGCAGGGTTATACATCCCTACACAGAAATTGTGAGTTGGTTCCTGTGTACAGTTTCATGGATCTGAATTTTCACATACATACACACAAACACACACGGAAGATAAAAAGTCTCAGGGAGATTCCCTTTTGGTCCTTGGCCTTCACAAAGCCATGGTGATTTTTGCTTTGTATCCTCTGCACTCGAGTGCCAGCATACACAGTGAGCTTGGAAGCTAGACCTGAATGACATTTCATCAGTGGATTGCACTGCCCTGCTTAGAAACACCAGTCACCTTGTGCTGATTCTCACCTTTGTTGATGGTGAAAATGCACATGCAAAGGGATCCAGCTCTTCCTGAAGAGTTAAAAAATTAGACCCTAGCGGAAAAGCAGGCAAAAGAATGGGATGACAAATTGGAAAAGAAATACAAGTAGTCAACAAATAAGTATAAGACTAGTGGTGGCTCACACCTGTAATCCTGGCCTTTGGGAAGTAGAAGCAGAAGGATCAAGAAAGAAGTTCAGGGTCATCCCCAGCTACATAGAGAGTTGAGCTGTAGGAAATCTTATCTCAAAGTAAACAAACAGATGCTAATAATTCAAGAAAAGCAAATAAAAATAGCAGTTAAGTTGCTTTTATTTAGATGTGTCCGGTTTAATAGAAACAAAAAGGAAACCAACCTAAGAAGAGAAAAACATGAGATGTTAAATATTGACACACACATAGAGCCTGGGCTTCCCTGGGAAGCAGCATTAATGTCAGGCTGTTAATCTCAGCTTATTTAATTTCTAAGTTTTTTAGCTTTATATATTTAGTACCTAAAGTGATGCTTGGCTCAGGGAGTTCAATAAAGGAAGGGCCATGGTTTTGTTAATTTGTTTGTTTGTTTGTTTTGTTATTTTTGAGACAGGGTTTCTCTGTATTGCTTTGGAGCCTGTCCTGGAACTTGCTCTATAGACCAGGCTGGCCTTGAACTCACAGAGATCTGCCTGCCTCTGCCCCCCAAGTGCTGAGATTAAAGGTGTGTGGTACCAACACCCGTTTTTGTTTGTTTGTTTTGTTTTTGTTCTGGATTTTTTTTTTAGGAAGGGCCATGTTTTTTTAAGACATTTTTATTTTCAGTGTGTGTGTGTGTGTGTGTGTGTGTGTGTGTGTAGGAGAGAGAGAACTTGAGCATGCACACACAGCACATAGGCACATGAGTATTGGATAGCAAATTGGTACTTCAAATTCTCTGGTTCTGCATTTGTAGATTCAACTCTCAAATATTGAACATGTTTGGGGGGAAATGCAACTATTTATTGTTTTTATTCCATAAACAGTATTGACTAGGCACTGTAAATAGTGTAACGGGTTTAAAGCATACAAGAGATGTTACACAGTCCACACATGTACTACACCAGTTTACATAAGTGACTTGAGCATCCTTGGACTTTGGTATCTGAACATGGAGGGATAACAGTACTAGTTGTGATGGGTGTATCAGGGTGATCAGAGTGGGTCCGTGTAGCCTACATGTCAGTGTGGGTATGTGTCTTGTGTCAGTGTGAGGAAATTCAACAGATGTGTGTTGTAAGCTGAAGACAGAAGCCCAGACCTGTGGCTTCTAGGAGGCTTAGCGGCCGAGTCTTTGGCTGGCCCAGCTATGGGTTCTGGTGCAGCAGCATCAGTGTAGTGGGGGCAGAGGCAAGGGAGACACCAGGACAGGGACAGGCAGACAAGGGTGTCCCTTTGATGTCCCCAGTCACCCTTCCTCCCTTTGCAGCTGCAGTAGGGACCAGGTTCAAGCTCCTTGAACTTCTGTCTCCCTTGTGGAGGTTTGGAAGTGTTCCTGATGAGGAGGAGGCTCCACATCCATTACAGGAAATAAGCTGTGTGATTGCATTCCCATAAATCAGCGCAGGTTTCAGGGCAGCATGGGGTCTCGTGGGCTCTGTGGGCTGTAGAATTCAGTATGATATGCTTCAGCTTGTGGGCTAATGAGCTGCTGCTGGATGCAAGGCAGGGCTGAAAACTGGTGTAAACCTATTTATTGGGACAGTGTGCGTTCCTGCTTGTGGGTGTCAAACATGTGCACTTGGAGATATGTTCTGAATGCTGCAGGCAGTTTTCAGCAGGGTGGAGCGGGTTCCACATTCATGGAGCTTTAGTTCATAAGGGAGATAGGCAACTGCTTTGATGACTGTGTTCATTTGGCCTCAAAACTGAGAGTAAGGCTAGATCTGTAGCTCACTGGTGGAGTGCTTAGCTAACATGCTTAAAGTCCTAGGTTCAGTCCCCAGTAATAACAGAAAAGACAATTACCCCTCCCCCCAAAGCCACAACAAAATCCTGGAAAACATACCTGTTTTTCTCCCAAGCGATGACCAAGGTGGAATTGGGGGTCCCTGTACTCACTCACTCCCCATGTTCACTTGGTTAAACCAAAATTGTTAAGTGTGTCTTCAAAATCACACCTTGATGGTCTTGGTGATGCGTAGCTGAGGGGGGAACTTCCCCAGGACCTGGGAAGCCTGGCCTTTCTCCTGGAACTATTTCTTGACCCCTGCCTGGCCTTCAGCAAGAGAGTCCTTAGACCTTCAGTCTCGGGCAGCGTATAGGGACCACTCCGTCCTGTGCCTGCAGGGCACACAGAAGGGCTGTGCTCTGCCCTTGCTGTTCAGTGAGAAGGAAGGGAAGGGGGTAGAGCCCCAAGCCCTGGGCTGAGCAAACAGAGAGGTGAAGAGTGCCAGAAGCCCCAGCAGAGGCACAGCCCAGGGAGGGCTGAGGCTGAAGGAACCAGTTGGGGACACTTGGCCTTGCTCTTCAGAGGGAGGAGAAGCCATGGAGCATAGTGAAGCTGGAGAGTCCCCTGAGCTACTGGGGGGAGGAGAGGCTGAGAGCTGGAAGGGACAGCAAGGGTCTGCATGTGAGGGACAGCAAGAGTCTGCAGGTGACCATCATGGAGATGGCAAGGGATGCACAGTTGCATTGTTTCCTTGAGGAGGTAAGTACAGGGCAGGAAGAAGGAAATGTCTGGGGCTTGCATCCTGTGTCTCCTGAGACACCCGAACGCTCTCTGTACCCACTAGCCTCCCCTGTGCCCTGTGCCCTGGGGCCTAGGAGAAAGGATGGAGAAGCTCCCTGCTGCCTACCAAGGCTGATCAGGTTACCTGGGAAGGATACTTCTCCTGCATTCCTTAAAATTTGCATTTTGCAATGTGTTAATGCATGTTTACAGGAAAGGATAGCCTTGTGAACAGTTGGGCAAATTTGAGTCTTAGAGGGGCTTCTGGGGCTTCACCTTGGCCCGTGTGTCCACTGAGAAGTAGCTGGGAAGCACCTTTATTCTTCTCCCTCACTCACCCCTGCTTTCCTTCCTTCCTTCCTTCCTGCCTCCCTCCCTCCCTTCCTTTCTTCCTTCCTTCTTTTCGTGTTTTCTTAGCATCTCATCCTGCTGGGGGTAGAGTGGGATCCTGAAGGGGTGCAGACCTGCTCTGAGAGTGGAAAACAAAGAGAATCACCCTGAATAAGTGACAGGGCTTCACAGGGGTTCCAGGAGCTGCAGGGCAAGAAGATCTGCCCCAGAAAGTGGGTCAGTCTTGCAGAACTGGTGCAAGTTTCCCAGACCTGTGGCAGAGAAGGCACTGGGAGCTGAGGAAGCCTTTGACCTAGCACTTGGGGGGGGGGGGAGGATGGACAGCAGAGAAAGTATGGGATGCAGTAGGGATTGTGGATGTTCAGCAAGGCTGCTCATGGCTTCCAGGAGGGCTCAGCTCTTAGGTTCTTCCCTGTGTATCATCTATGCCTATGGGGGCAATAGTCTTGTGACTCCCTGTGGTGGTGGCTGCGCAGCTCACAGACTGGAGGAAGCTCAGCCTCAAATATGAAGGTTCAGAAACGGATGGGGGTCAGCCTGAATCACGGTTGCCGATGTCACTTTATATCCTCCCAGGTAGCAATGCGATGGGCTTGGCAATGTGGAGAATGACTGAGATGTGGAGAGTCATCTGACTTGGAAAAAATGGCTCACGTTGAAGAGGGGTTTTGCAAACCTATGAGCAAGGCCAGTTCTTTTCATCAAAGAGGTGTCACAAATCAAGAGGGAGAATGGTGGCCAAAAGCTGAGGTGGGAGCAGCCAGGTGACAGAACAAGACATGCAGCAACTTTTGACACACTGCAGTCTTGAGTGAAAATTAAATCTGTAATGAGATGATGCTGTGTTTTCCACCCACCAACAGGCCACCAACTGCATCTTGACAGTATGTCCATAGGGCTGCATTGGGGATGATGCCAGCCTAGCCCTTTCACACAGGTTTAATGGAGCTGAAAACTGCCCAGCACCTTTGAAGATCAACTGAACCACATTGGTGCAATTTTAAAATGCCTGTACCCTCTGACCTGGTAATTCTCCTTCTGGGACACATGATCCTTGTACATAAAGTCAGGATGTGTGTATGACAACTGCCACTGTGACACTTCATAGTAACAGCTAGCAGCAACGTGGATGTATTGAGTAAGCACTGATGAAGAGCCGGGTGGTGGTGGTGGTGGCACATACCTTTGATCTCAGCACTCGGGAGGCAGAGGCAGGAGGATCTACTGAGTGAGCTCCAGGACAGCTAGAGCTACATAGAGAAACCTCGTCTCAAAATAATAAATAAATAAATAAATAAATAAATAAATAAATAAATAAAGTACCAGTGAAGAAATTGACAGTATGATAGGTAATTATAATACTTGTGTAATGGATTCTACCACATCACTAAAAAGCTAAGACCCACCTCCATGTGTGTATCATAATACAGAGTCGTGTATGTATCAAAAAACAGCATTGGGTTAAAAAAGGCAGAGTTCTAGTTGGTGTGTACAGAGACACACGTGCATATATTCATGTACAGACAGACACACACACACACACACACACAGCCTAAACAGACCACAGAAAGCCCCTGATGGTAGAGGGGTAGGATAGGGGCATCCCCTGTCACCACATGCCTTTAAGCTGTGCTTATTTTAGTTTTAGTCCTATATATTGTGCTGGGTGTTTTGTTTTGTCAGTTTGACACAAGCTAGAGTAATGTGGGAATAGGAACATCAGTTGAAGAGATGTCTCTGTTAGATTGGCCTTGGCGCATTTTCATGATTAATGACAGATGTGGGAGGGCCCTGCCCATTGTGGGTGGTGCCATCCCTGGGCGGAGAGGAGGTAGAGAGTTGTGGTGGGGCTCATCCCTGGGTCCCATAAGAAAGCAGGCTGAGCAAGCCAACAGGAGCAAGCCAATGAGCAGCGCCCCTCTGTGGCCTCTGCTTCAGTTCCTGTCCCGACTTCCCTCAGTGATGAACTGTGATATGGAAGCATACAAAGAAATTACTTTCTCCTCAAGTTTTTATGGTTTTATCATGTCAATAGAAAGAAAACTAGATTGTGTAATTTTTTGATGCCACAAATACAGTTTACTGATGTGTGTATATTTATATACATAGGCATATGTGTATACATGCATGCTTATGTATTGTATGTATTGTATAACCACAAAAAAAAAAAAAAAAGAAAAAAAGAAAAGAAAAACCAAAAACAAAAACAAAAACCCAAAAAACCCAGGCAGTTACGCTTCTTGTCTTCCATGCATGTGGGTTGATTTTAGGCAGGGTTTGTTTTGAGCTATGACTTTTCATGGAAGTGCGTTTCCCAGATACAGCAAGAATCAAAATTCTCAGCAATTACTTTTAAGGAGAGCATTGTAAAATACACAACACACATATTTTATGAAGTAAAGTATATGGAATGTGGGTGAACATTTTCTGGGTGATTCAAAACTCTTTGTCCTGAATGAAGGCCCCTTTGTTTTCACAAGAAATGATCTGATTTGCAGTGTATGTGCATGCGTGCACATGTGTGTGGAGGTCAGAAGACAACCTCAAGAAATCAACTTCCTCTGTTACCATGTGGGGCTGTGGGCTAGAACCCAGGTGGGCAGGCTTGAGTGGCAAGTCCTCCGCCCACTGAACATTTTGTAGGTCCCCAAGGTCTCTATGTCGTCTTCCCCTCAGTTCAGGTGCCACTTCACAGGCAGTGTGTGAATACAGAGGAAAAAAAAAATGAGCAAGAGGGGCTGGAGACAGCTCAGTGGTTAAGATCACGGCCATTCTTCCAGAGGACCAGGGTTCAATTCCCAGCACCCACTGGGCAGCTCAGCTCACACTTGTCTGTAACTTCAGTTCCAGAGGAACTGACACTCTCACACCAATGCAGATAGTAAAGTTAAATAAGCTATTTGTTTAGAAAATGATCAAGAGTGGCAATGGGGACAACAGTTGGGAGCCTGCACTGTGTAGGTAGTATCTGTTGTTTGCAGGGCCAGGGGCCAGGCTTGGACCCACACTGGGGGAGGGGGCTGTCATAAGGCACTCTGCTCACACATCAGCACTTGGAGTCAAGAAACTATGACCTGCAGTGACAAGAGCAGTGGCTTCCTCCTTTCAACGTCACACGGAGCCCTGCACAGTTTGTGTGACTCCCTTTGCTCAGCTATCAAATGGGAACAATGCTACAATGGCTGGGTGACTGGCAGGCAGGAGTCAGGAAGTTTGTCAGGACAGACCCACTTTCCCCACTCTGGCCTTCCCACCCATGAAGCCAGGCTGCTGGATTATTTCAGCCGAGCTCAACCATTCCCACAGGTTAGGCCCCATGGCAGACTCCATGGAGCAGGGGGTGACCACGGGAACTGCTGGTGTTTCCTGAAATTCATGGCTTCATGGAGCTGAAGCTCTTTGGAGAATCTGACATACTGCTATGGAGGGAACTTCACCACTGACCATTCATTCACTCACTCACTCATTCATTCATTCATTCATTCATTCATTCATGCATATGTATGGGGATGTGTGTGACATGGTGCATGTGTAGAGGTCACAGGACAAGGCCATGTGGGTTATCAGTGAATTTCTTAATATGTTGAGCCATTTATGTGGGCCCTGGAGGCCCAGATCTGAGACTAGACTCAGCATTAGCAAAGGGCTACTGTGGGCAAGTTACTTCAGCTCCGCATGTCTCCCCAACTGCACCCTGGGGTGGGGTGGTGAGGATACTTAGCCCTTCACTCCCACGAGGGTTCAACCACAGATGTTCAAACCTGAACTCAAATGAGTGCATCTGCAATGAGTAGGGACAAATTCTTTCCTGGTCCTTAACCCCCACGTAGTAACAACTATTCCTACAGCACTTTCATTATATTAAAGATTATAAGTCTGGAGAGGTTTTAAAGTATATGGAAAGACAGTACTCCATTTTACCCTAATCAACTTGAACATCCTGATGGTCTTTGAATCAATCAACTTTGGATACCGTGGGCTGTGTCTAGTTGTAATGGGTTTTCCATATGCTGGTGTAGATAGGTGTATGCCACACCCTGAGCTGTAAGATCCCATCCACCATGAGAGTTGTGGTAAGGTGTGGTTCATATGCTAATGTGCATGGGTAGCCTAATTGAGCCTGTGGCAGAGTGTAGGTGATTCTCACCCCATATTACTCTCTTCTTGGGTTTACAAGACAGTGTATTTCCCATTAGACCAGCAATTGGGTCAGGGCCATATGACAGGATGATGGCCAAGGCATATGTGTGGAGATAGAGTTGGCCTTGGCCTGAACAACATCCCCAGATGACCCCCTGCCCTGTTTTCTCCAAAAAGCTTGAGACCTCTCCAGAGAGGGAAGAGCCTGGGTTCGAAGCAGCTAGAGCCCCCTGGACTATCACCTACCCTAACTATGTGAGCATTCCTGGGGAAGCTGCTGGCACCTGCCGGCTGGCTCATTTCAGTTCTGCCTAGGCTGACTGAAATATGAGCATAGCATTGAACAGAATGCAAAAAGTTACGGCACTTCCAAAGCTAACACATGAAGGTTCAAGTAAGTGGCTGCTTCCAACCTGTCAATTTGTGGCCTACTTTGCCCCAGCAGAACCAGGGACAGAACGTGACCCACTGAGGCCAACAGCTGCTGACTCTGGAAATGGCTCAGGGCAGGTTCATGTACCTGGTAAGGAGCAAGTTGTTACTCCTTCAAATTGATTAGAGTTACAAATGCAGCATGAGGCTTCAAGAGTCCCCAAAATGGCTAAGCTGGGGGAGAGAAATGCCTATTGCAATGGACTGTCCCTTTTTTCTGAAATTCAGCTGATGAATGCTTCCTCCAGCAGTGAGGAGGAGGGGCCTTTGGGAAGTCATTAGAGCATGAACAGGATTGGTGCTCTTTGACAGGACCCCACAATGCTCTCACCCTCTTTCTGCCACATAAGGATACAATGAGGAAGAAGAGAGCAGCCTGTATCTGTGCAGGCCCTCATCTGGACTTGATTATGCTGGCATCCTTCCTGATCTTGGAATTCCAAACAGGAAGAAATAAGTCCCCATTGTTTATAAACCTTTCAGCTGATGGCACTTTGCTTCAGTGAGCTAAATAGATTTAGTCTCCCATCCTATCTGGGGCCAAGCTTCTGCTTGCCTGGACCAGTTTGGTAACAGTACATCCTGGCCAGCAAGAGGCTGGTGGGGCTAGGGTAGGTCATGGCTGAACTCAGGTGGCCAGCAGAAGCGTCTGTGGTCATGACCTGGGATGTGTATTTTTTTCCTGGGTCTCTTCTCCATAAAAGCCTGGAGCTTGTCTCACAGATGAGAGTTGCAAAGATAGGAAAGTGCTGGAGGCTTTTTCTGTGTCTGTAGATGCACAGCACAGGCAATAGTTGTATAATGGGCAAGAGCTGGCTCCAGCTTCTGTCCTTCATGAAGAGGCTTACCTCACACCCCTAACTTGCAAGGTAGAAGGATAAGATCCCCCTTGAGACCCCTCATTTGTAAATGAATAGTCATGTATACAATTGTACAATGAACTCCTAACTTGGTGTGAGTGTGTGTGTGTGTGTGTGGGGGGGGTAATGCTAGAGCTGCTTGAATTAAAGACAGATGTGCCTCTCACCCCCCCAGGGTTATCATCAAATGCCCAGGGTTTAGGGGGAAGGCAGCTAGGTGAAGAGCCTCTCTGATCTGGACCGTCTCAATTCCAAGCCCCAGAGACATGTCCTGGGCACACAGGACCCAGCTAACCATGCCAGGGTAACCTTGCATGCTGTCCTACCATCCACCTTCCCCACATAGCTGGCTCTCTCCACAATACAGTGGAGTGACAAAGAGCCATGATCTGTGTGTGACACAGGAGCCTAGGACCAAGGAGGCTGTCGCATGGTAGGAGTACAAGGCATGTGCAGGATATCAATGTTCTGTGAAATATTGGCACTGAGGAGGATATCAAAGGGCCTACAGAGTTGTCAGTGTGCTCAGCCTTCCTAAGTGGCACAGGGGCTGTGTAGAACGCATGCTTCTCTGACGCCACTTGAGTGGGGGTGGAGAGTTCCAGGGAGCTGAGCTGGGGGTCTCGCTTTATTTTTAACTCTAGGCCATCTGCTTCCCACTTCCCACCGGGTGGGCCACAGTCTGGGAAATATTCAGAGTTGTTGAACATATGCTGCTCCCAATGCGAGGCAAGTGGGGGGTGCTGGGAAGAGGCGTGTGCGGGGGTGGAAGGGCTCTGTTCTCAAGAGCTGTGACCACCAGGTATGTGCAAGGGTGTAGGGCGCTTTCTCAGGAGTCGGGGCCACTAGGTGTGCTGGTAGTACTCATTGTGGCCTCCTTGGTGAGGCCTTGGCGTTTCAGTCTCTGGGGAGAAGTGACACAAGGAGCTCAGAGCAAACCTCTCAGGGTAGGTGCCTCCTAGAGTCTGACAGGTGGCTAGCTTCTAACAGAGCCCACCCTGTTAAGAGACTATCCTCAGACAGTTTGGAAGATTCCCCAAATCCTCCCTCTGACTTCCCCAGGCCTTCAGGGTTCCCTGGAGTCAAGATTGCTCAAGCAAACATCAACCATGAGATGAGTGAGTAAATAAATAAATAAATAAATAAATAAATAAATAGTGCCCTTTTCTTACCAATTGACTCATAATGAACAAACATTGTTCCCATCTCCCCACCCCCCCCACCCCGCAGGTTTTCTGTCCAAAATTACCACACAAAAGGAACTGTCAATACTTTGTAGCTGTTTATACAATAAGCCTATGGTTAGCAATTGCATTTTACAAAGTTACCAAGACAACTGAGACTGTAGCAGAACCTGGACTACCTGCACCATGAAAATTTAACAATTGTGAAAGGCTTTTAAGCAGTGGGAATGGCAGGGGGAGGTGGAGCTGAGGTCTCAGCAGACTTCCAGAAACCTCCCTTACCGACTCATGGCCTGGCAACAGTGCCTCCTGGCATTGCTTGCTCTCAGCATATGGAGACTATACCTTCTCTCAACAGACATTTGTGAAGACACTTCCAGGTGCCAAGTCTCCTGCCAGGCTCTTTGGATCTATTTTGATCTTTGCTGCACAGAAGAGGGACAGGTGTCAGGGAGGGCAAGTGCCCCATCCATGGCCACTTACCGACAGTGCAACAGACCAAGTTCGCACTCAGAGTCCCAAAGCCCTTGTCCTTCCAGAGGGGCTAGGGCCTCCTTTGGCATCTCCATTCTGATATTAAACCAGGGAGATATCTCTGAAGCCCCGATGGAGGCCTGGGGGCTCCTGATGCCCCAGACCACAGCCCTGGCCAGAGTCTGTGCAAATGCTTCCCCTTCCTGCAGGAGGAAATGTTTCCCAGGAGCTTCTGGGTGAGCAGGGTCTGCAACACAGAGCCACAAAGAGCGTGATTTCAAAATCAGACTCAGAAGCAAAATGCCAGAAATGAGGAAAATATTTGCGACTATCATTTTATGCTGAAATTCAGTGGTGCTCAGTGTTTGTGAATGTGGGTGCATGTTCCTCTGTGTGTGTGTTCGAGTGTGTAATTACTCTTGTGTATGCGCATGTATGTATATGTGTGTGTGTGTGTGTGTTGTGTGTGTGTGTGTGTGTGCTTCTGTGTAAGGGTAAACAGAGGCAGTATGTTTTTCCCAGTTAAAGTGAAAGCAAGACTTTTGGTCAAGATAGGAGGCAACTGAAAAGCATTTTGCAGAGTTTCTTTGTCTGAGAACAAGAAAAAAAATGCATTATTTTGTGAGAAATAGTGTGTGGAAAAATTTCACTAACATTCAATGAAACTGGAGAATGGCAAAATTATCAATGGAAGCTAGGTCTGACTACATTGCTCACTGGTGAATTTCCTTCATTGAGTGTGGACAGCTCTCTGCTTCTGGGAACACAGCTTGCAGAGAAGTGTTCATTGAGTCCTGAGCATCAAGAGAAGGCACCCAAAGTCAGCCCAGTTATCACTCACAGAGCTGAGTAATAAAGGACATTAATCAAGGAAGGAAGGGATGTGTGTGTGGTTGGGGGGGTGGTGAACCATTTTGGAGCAGTACTCTGCCAATCACAAGGCCAACTCCAGACATCTGAGGAATGGCAGGGGCCATTTTCCAGCCTGGAACTGTCTTCAAATATTTGCAGATGAAAGGCAGCTGGGGGTGTGGGGGGAGGGGGAGACAGTCACTTGGCTTCCATCTCCATGAACATAATTCAAGGAAACTTTCATTTGCTAGAGCCCAGAAGCCAGTCTGAAAGCAATCAAACATCCCACAGGCACTTCAGTTTGTAGAGATATATCCTCATTTACCACCCTTTTCATCAACTCTCTTGGCATTCCTAAGATACTGAGAGAGGGTGTTGTCCACATTTGGGCGTTTGAGGACCTGAAGTCCTTACAGTCTCCCTGGGCTTTAGGGTCTTCCTTGGGGGTCCAATCGAAGAATAAGAAGTCCCCAAGTCCCTAGAATTCCCAGGTATGTTCTGATGGAACATGAAATTTCCCTGCCGCATGGGCTGCCATGTCTGCTCAACTGGGCGTTGAGCAGGTGTCAGAAGGGCTGGTGCCATCCTTGTCTTTCTCTGGGTAGACAAGAAGAGATATTTAAAAGAAAACTTTGAACCATGAAGCACGGAGAAAAGAGGTCTCAGGAATAATCTAGAAAGGCATGAGATGTTTTCCAAATGCCCATCCAGCTCCACTCCTAACTAGCTAAATTCACAGCAGACTACCTTCTCTGAATGTGTGGTGTGACATTAGCCGGGGAAACGGTGGAATCTGGCTGTGGAGAGACTCAAGGATCAGCAAAGATATTGTCTACTCATGGGCTTATGGGACAGCCACCATGCTTGGGGAAGAGATCAGCCAATTGGGAGTCTGAGAATGTTCAGCCAATCAGCTCAGCGAAGCTGAGAAAGCCATGATCCGTGAGGGCATCCACAGCATATGTAGAGAGGGCATGTGTCTCCTCACCTGGAACTGCCCAGTTTCCTGTCACTTCAGCAATACCTCTGACCCTGGAGTCACAGCTGAGTTCCCACAAGTAAGCATGACAAAGAAGGGGGCCTTCTGCATCCCTGGACATGTATGGAAGAGCTCTTCATTCTGGGAGGAGGAGAGAATGGGAGGTAGCAGGGCTCTAGAACCAAACGGCAGGAGGAAGTTGTTTGCTATTGACCAGAGATCTGACTGCACCTGGTAGAGGGGTTACCAAGTGCAGGGTGGGGAGTCAGGAGCAGTGGCCTGCCAGGGTCTCCCTGCCAGTGAAGAAAGGACTCACTGTTTCCTGACAACAGATTCTAAGAGTTCTAGAAGGCCAGAGGTCAACAGCAGGGCTGAGGGTCCTTGTGGCTCCTAGGGAAGGAAGGGGGGTGGGCTTGATCAAAAGGCCCTTGAGTGGGGCCCCTTTCAGCAGGGATCCAAGGGCTCCCTGGTGTTCTTGCTCCCTCCAGGAAGCTAGGGAGGGAGAGAGGGACCAAAGGGTATGGGGGCAGCCCCAGCCTCCAATGGATGAAAAGCTGAGCCTCGTCTGCAGGCTGGGACTTAGGCCACACTGCTTCACAGAGCATGCAGCCCTCAGCAGAGGTCCTCCTGGACCTGCCTGGGCTCTCTGCCTTCCCTGCAGGAGGAACGAGCCATCTGCATTGCTTTCATTCCAGCCACATCAAAGTGAGTAAAGACAGAGGTGCCCCTGGGAAATGGGAGTAGGGGCAGACATTTCCTATTGTTCACTCTCATAGCAGAGTGACCCCAAAATTCTATCCGACAGTATCGGGGTGGGGCCAGCTTATCAGTAATGGGCTTCCCTAACCATCACTACAGAGTCACATCCTCAAGGGTGTGGAACCTCCCAAGGTCACGAGCAACAAACTGAGCAGCTCTGGAAGCACGGAACCAACAGGCATGGCATAGAGAGGCCAGCTCTCACCTTGAGTGCTGACATTTTTACATCACCTCAATGTGGCTGCAGTTCAACCTCTTGAACCCACTTCCCCTATGCTCCATGTTGGTACACTTTCTGAAGACTCATTTTGAGAAACAGTGTTGAGTCAAAGCTCTGTTTAATAGGCCGTGTAAGCTCCCGGCTGGTCAAGAAGGATCCCCACAGTAGACCATTTGAGAACACTGACTGCTCTGGTCTAGGCCCCACACACTTCTGCTTGTCCTGCCTCTCATCCGGGCCTTACATCCTCCCCTCTGACCCCCTCCCCTCACTCAGGGCTGACAGCACAATTCTGGCTGGATACACACTGGCTCTTGGCCATTGGGTCAGTGTCCCACCTTTGCAGGGGTCCCCTGGAGCCTTGGACAAGAAGACTGAGGAACCTGTTATTTCTTAATGAGTAATAAATCAAACACTGAAGCAACAGGCAAGTTAATGAAATAAGTGAGGTTAATCTGTTAAGTACACCCATGTAGCACATGATTGGGGTGTCCACCATCTTGATATTTCTACTTCTTTCAGAGAATGGGTAGAAGGAAAGAGATGCTGTGATACTGAGCTCTGACCAGCAGGCTCTCAGAGCCCTCAGCAGACCCTAGGTTTGACCTTGAATCCACAGTTCCTTGCTTTGAGAAGGTCTGTCCTTTCTTCCACCCTCCACTCCCCTGCAGCCTCAAGCACAGCAGAACTGTTCCAGATGGTGCTCCCCAGGAACCTGGGATAGTAGGTGCCATCTGTCACATCTCAGATGTCATGTCCACTGGTGACTCACAAGCAGGGTGGGTCACCGTAAGGTGCTGGGAGGAGGGTGGGCAAGAATTGGCCATGTGCATCGAGAGCCCTGCAGAACACAGAGGATTCCCAGCCATTGCAGCTAGAACCCTGGTGGCTCCCCACAGATCGGCGGAGCCTAGGGTACTCAGCCCCCACGAGCACACTTTCTTCCAGGAGGGCAGGGTCGTCTTCAGGACAGAGCGTGTCTAGAGTGAGACAGCTTGTTAGCACCAGTCATGCGGGGTGCAGGGCTGCCTGCAGCTGACTGGGTTGTGGGGTTCATCTCCTGGGGAGGACTACTTTGGGGGCGACGACTCCGGCCGCACACCAAGCGCTTTTCATCCAGCAGGGATAGGTGGTATTCACACAGGTCGATCAAAGAGGCCACCTGCTCATGCAGAGGCAACATCTTGAACTTCCTCTGGGCCAGGAAGAAGAAAGCTTCAATAAATGCCTGTAGACACATCCCTGTGGACAGAGAGATGCTGTCAGAGAACCATGCTCCCCCAAGGAGGCTCAACCCCAAAACTCAATGGCGAGCAAGAGTCATTCTGTTTGCCACACCTCCATTCTAGAAACTCCACTTGAGACCAGCACACAGGTACTCTGAACTTAAACAGATCTTAGAGATGGGGAAAACGACTCTCAGAGAAGTGAGGAGACCTGAGGAGGAAGTGGTGGTGCCTGGGTTTAAAACCTTGCCCAAATTTTATTCCTGGGTACCACGATGAACTGTATTCCCATGATTCCCTGCTCCTCAAACTTTCACCATTGGAGGTGAATACTCTCCATTCTGATGTGGGTATATTCAACCAACAGTATCTTAAGGTTACTGTAAAATTTACCTCACCGAGTAAAAGAAACTCACCCCCCCTTTCTCTTTGGTTGTCATGTTGTAAATGTGACTCCCCACCTTCCCCACCACTGTGTTGAGTGCTTGGTCTCCTGCTAATGGCACTATTTGAGAAGGTTTTGGAAACTTCAGTTTCCTTCTCGAAGAGCCTACCTGAAGGGATGTGGTCACTGGAGACATGCCTTTAAAGACTAACCCTTGTCCTCTGCCCCTACTTACTTTACTTGTGTTCCACAACGTGACCAGTCTCCTTGCCACACACTCCTGCAACCATGATACTTTGCTAAAGTATATGGGCCAAGCAACCATGTACTAATCCTCTGAAACTGGGAAGGTATCTACTCTTTCCTTCCCATTAAAGTTTCCTCGGGTGCATCTCAGTCACAGCTACATGAGAATAGCGAACATGCCAGTGACAGTTATGTTCTGTGATGTATGATGTACCACACCCTGCTCAAACATGCCAGTGATGGTTATGCTCTGGGATGCAGGATGTACCGTCCCCAGCGTGCCCTGGAATGCCCTTCCTGACTATAACTCACAAGCTCCTACCTGTTCTTGGGATTTGAGCTCAAAATTCCAAAGTTAGAATTAAGCAGGTCCCCTGGTACATTTGGGTTTTTCAGGGCTGGGTGTAGGATCCCAGGTCCTGTATATGCACCAAACATTCTACTGCAAAACTTTGTCCCGGTCCCACGTGCTTTGGTGTCAAGTGACAAAATAGAATTTAGTGCAGTTTCAGGTTGATGGGTAAATGAACAGAAAGTGTCCCTTGCCTCACACAGCTTGTCACAGTGTGGCTCACTTTTCACAACTGATTAATCAGTATGGAAGGTGCAGGTGTTTATCTGGGCCCATTGTTCTGGTAAATGTGTAGAAGGCAGGAGCCTTTGCTTATGGTGTCACTGGCCCCCACCTTCCCTGGCTTCCACTCACCTTGCCTCCTCCTCACCCCTCCAGTCCTTGGGGAACCTCTCATTGTTCTAGTAATGCTCTAGCTTTGCCTTTCCCAGAATGGCAGCCAATAGAGCTGTTGCCTTTTTAGGGTGGATTCTTCCACTTAGTAGGTTCTGTTACAGTCTGTCCATGTCTTTTTGTGGTTTGTTAGTGCCCCCCACCACTGCCCTTCCACATGATCCTCTTCCCCTCCAATTCCCTCCCCCTCCCCCAGCTCCTCCTCCCTTCTGCTTTCCATTATAGTCCATTCACTATTGGCTCTATTTCCCATTTCCTTTAAGTCCCTTCTTTCATTCTCAAGACCCTCTTTCTGGTTTTGCAGCCTATAAACACACTTTTATAAACACCACACACAGAGAATTTTAGAGTAGGCTCTACACATGAAAGGGTATGTGAGTTATTTTTCCAGGTCAATTGACTCTATTTCCTGCAAATGTCATTGTTTCATTTTTCTTTGTTTTCTTTACCCATTCATCCAGCATCCATGAACATCTGGGCTGCTTCCACCTCTTGACTGTTTCAAAACTTGGGTGTGCGAGTATCTCTGTGGGGTTTTGCATTAGAGTCCTTCGGGGCACATGCCCAGGCGTGGAACTCTAGGCTTAGTTTATTGAAGAAGTCCCGTGCTGATGTCCATAGTGGCTGACTCAGTTTCCACCTTGCCAGCAGCGAGGAAGAGTTCCTCTTCAGCATCCTCACCAGCATTTGTTGTCCTATTTATTTATTTATTTATTTATTTAGAGGCAGGGTCTCACTATGTAGCCTGGCTGATCTGGAACTTCTATGGAGACCAGGCTTTGAACTCACAGAGATCTGCTTGCCTCTGACTCCTGAGTGCTGGGATTAAAGATATGAGTCATCATCCTGACTGGGTGAGATAGACTCTCAAAGAAATTTTATTTATTACTAATTGTTCTGTGACTATGCATGTGTGTTTGTATGAAAGTGTATATATGTAGTATATGTGCTCATGTGTATGCATGCATATCTGGAGGTCAGAGGTCAACCTTGGGTGTTGTTCTCCAGTCAACCACTATCATTCTTGGTTTATTTTTGAAATAAGGTTTCTCACTGAGACCTAGGGTTCATCAGTTAGGCTAAGCTGACTGGCCAGGGAGCCCAAAGCCCTGACTGTTTTCGCCTCCCAGCGACAGGGCTCCAATCCTGTTCCTCCATGCCTGGTATTGCTTGTGGATGTTGGAAATTCAACTCCAGTCTTCATGGCTGCCCAGCATGTACTTAACCAGTTGAGCTATCTCCACATTCCTCAAAGCAGTTTTAGTCTGCATCCCCCTGATGGCTAAGGGTACCTTTTCAAGTATTGTTATTGGCTGTCTGTGTTTCTTCTCTTTGGAGCTGTCTGTTGAGTTCATCATCCCATTTACTAGTTGGATAATTTAGGGCTTGGTGTTGTTGTTGTAATCAATATATCTTTGACATTAATCTCTGTCAGATGTACAGTTGGCGTGGCTTTCCCCCTCTGCTGACCCACACCTGGGACCTGAGAACACCTATTGACTTGGGAATGGCTTAGGTCTCCTTCCAAACAGACCAGCGTTGTGACTCTGCTGCTCTTGATGGATGCCCCAAAGCCCTTTGCTTCACAGGAGGAGATGGCAAAGGATGTGGTACTTGTGGGAAATCGGTGGGAAGCCCTCTTGTGGTGGACAGACAGGGAAACAAAGCCTCAGTTGAACTAAGGCAGAGATGTCCAAAACACCAACTCTTGGCTAGATTTACTAATGTAGATGTGTACATGTGTTCTGTACATATGACCATGTGTGTGTTCAAGCATAAGAGTGTGCAGATGTTAATGTGTGTGTCACGACTGGGTGGGTGGGTCAGATAAATGGAAAATGCCAGGCCACCAAGGGCCATGTGTGAGACAGTGCATCTCACTGGCCACCAAGGACGGTGTCTGAGACAGTGCATCTCTGGCATCTGACAAGATAAGGAGCTTGGGCCAGAGTGTAAATCAGTCACCTCATCAATCATGTTGCTTACGTGAGCTGACAGTACTTACAGCAAGTCTTCCTCAACAAAGGAAGTGGCCAGCTGTTTATGCTTTGGCTCCAGCCTCTGGTCCAGGCTGTAAGCAGCATTTTGCAGGTCACAGCTCCGAGTACTTCCAATGTCTACACACAGTAGCACTTAGCACTAATGGGTATTCCAATTACCATTGTCTCGTTAAAATGTGGATTCTGGGGTGAGGCATAGATGTGCATGTTGTTAGATCTGCTGGCTGCTGGCCTCTAGACCCCATTGAGTAGTAGGATGGACAATACAGCACCTTGTAACTTATAAGATTACTTTTGTCTCCTTCATTAAAGACTTTGTGTGATTTGACCTGTCATTCACAGAAGGAAAGGGTACATTCCCATGGCTGGATTATTTGGATGAGGATATTGTGAGAGGAAAGAGGTTTAATTCACTAACCTTGGCTTTCTTTTTGCTTGCCTGTCTTTTCTAATTTCCTAGAGCAAATGTGTATTAAAAACATACAGAAAAATACATATTTTTGTCTTTTGAATCAGGTGAGAAAAGGTCTCACCTTATAGTCCAGGCTGGTCCCAAACTTGTGCAATCCTCCTGCCTCAGTCTCCTGAGTGCTGTGATGGCACATCTGTACCCCTACACTTGACTTGTAACCAGAAACTCCAGTGCATGAGAAGAGGTGGCCACAGGGAACTTGCTTCTTAATAGAGAGCCTAAATTTGAAGTTGCATACCTGTGTTGCTTTGAAAAAGTACTGTGCGCATGGGTGCACATGCACAGACCTCTCTCTCTCTCTCTCTCTTTTGATAAAACATTTAAAATAATACACATACGCAACAGCTCTGCAACTATTTTTGTGGGATGTGTTTCAGGACTCCCAAGAGAACCCCTGAAACAGCCAATTCTAAATACTATTGCTGTACGTCCTGTATTTCCCTTTAAATGTCCTGCAGAAACACAACATAGCACCAGAGTTAATTTTTCTCTTCCTCTTTTATACTCAGTGTCACCCGTGCATCACTGATCTGTGTATTTGGGGCCACTACTGAGTAGTAGGGGTTATCTAGCATAAGCACTGCCATGTTGTTGCACCGTGGGCAGGTAACCCATACAGTGTGGATACACTGGATGAAGAGATGATTCGTGGTTTTGGTGGGATGGAAAAGGTCAGTCTGAGATCCCATCATATGATTCAGAAAAAAAATTCACACCATGGGAATTGTTTATCTCTGGAAAGCAATGCTTTGGATAAGGAGAGACCACCATTAAGGGAAAATAAGATGATAGAATATGGGCATCAGTGATTCACACAAAAGTGCTGTCCTGCCCCTGCATTGTGAATGCAAATCACAGCATTTGGTGAGTTCGAGACTAGCCTGGTTTACAGAGTGAGTTCTTAGAAAGCCAGGGTTATATGAGAAACTCTATCTTGAAAAAACAAGAAGAGAGAGAGAGAGAGAGAGAGAGAGAGAGAGAGCCAACCTCACATTTAAGCCAGGTGGGTACCAACTTACAGCCCTTCTCACTCACACAGACCTGTTCATCTTACAAGACTCCTGACTCTTCACAATCTACAAGGCCACCATCATCACTGTGGAATCCTTGCTTGGCATCACCATTTTACCCAAGAGCCAGTAGTACATGAAATCAGAAGTCAGTCAGTAATCCACAATGTGAGGACCAGAGCCCAGCTCTCTCTATATGCTCAGCATACTCTCAAATCACAGAGCATCCCACTCCCAGAATAAAGGCAAGTCTAAGATAATGGTAACCTTCAGGCTGTGGTCCAATCATTTCCAACTTTGGAAATGAAACTTGGCAGAAGATTAGCACCCATTATGTCATTTAACACAGTGATGACAGACCCAGAAATTTCCCCAAATACAGTGCATTTTCTCACATGGGTGGCTCATTGCCAGTTCCTCATAGTACACAACTTCCATGGTGTCTTAGTTGGGGATTCTATTGCTGTGAAGAGACACCATGACCATGGCAACTCTTATAAAGGAAGACATTTAATTGGGGCTTGCTTACAGTTCAGAGATTTAGTCCATTATCATCATGGTGGGACATAACAGCATGTAGGCAGACATGGTCCTGGAGAAAGAGCTGAGAATTCTACAACTTGATCTGAAGACAACAGGAAGTGAACTGAGACACACTGGCTGTGGCTTGACTATATATGAGATCCCAAAGCCTACCTCCTCAGTGACATACTTCCTCCAACAAGGCCACTCCCTACAAACTTATGGAGGGGGGGGCAATTACATTCAAACTACCACACACAGCATCAGAACCTTTTTTTGTTTTTCCGTATTTTCCAGATGGTATCATGGGTACTGTACTCACTCTTGATGGTAATTAAAAAAAAAAAATAGCAAAAGCTTGTTTTTTAAACAAATACCCAACCTGTACTAGAGTACTAGTACTTTGAGGCTCCCCTTGGCCACCCCAAGTGAAAGCCAACTACCTTTCCTAGTGCTTTCTCCTAAAGATTGTTCTGGAGGCATGCTTGAGATGCAGGTGTTTTGATGGCCATCATACACAGCAGACATTGAGAGTAGCTGGGACAGACCCATGGAAACACTTCGGTAAAGATCTGTAGATGGGTGAAAACTGAGTTACCCTGACTAGAGGCTCCTGAACTTACTCTGCTTGGAGACAATTCCTTCTCCAAGCTGAGTCCTTCCTAGATGAACTTTACTATGTCCTAAAGTTAAAGGAGCTTGACTTTGTGCTAAAGACATTTTTTTAAAAAGACATTTATTTTAAGACATTGATTGAGAGAAACCAACCGACTATTTTTAAAGGCCTGACGATAGATCTGAGAAGCCACGAACCTGTCCCAGTGTTGTTCTGATCCCTTCCTTGGTTTCTGAGAGACCACATACTTGCAATTATTGTGGACTCACTTCCCAACCACTAATTGGGAGTTCTATGACCCCTCCTGGTCCTTGCTCCCATCAGTCTTACTTACTAAGGTGTAATAGGCTAGGAAGGTTCTAGAAGGATAGCCCATAGAGGGCCCTGTAGACTATGGCAGAAGGTTTCAGAAGGAAGATAAGAGACCCGCAGGGGCATTTGAAGTAAGAAGATGTCTGTGGCTCCATGCTAAGACCAGGTGATGAGGAGCATGTGTGAAAAAAACCAAGGAATGCTGCAGCCATCCAAACAAAAGCCTGCTGTGGTGGTGGAGGGGAAGGTAGTGAGGGTTGAGCAGAGTCTAGGGACAGTGTCAGAACAGTGCCAATGTGAGCTGAGATCTGCCCACAGGCTAGAAGTATAAAGGCAAGGGTCCTGGTAAAAACAGGGCTTTGACACCAGGTCCAGGAGACAGGCCTTCTCTTGGTTTTATGCACAAGTTTTTTTCTCTTAAGTACCACTGTTCACCCATCTTTGTCCTCAGTCTGCCCAGGCTGCTATAAAGGAATGCCACACATTTGATGTCAATCTTCCTCACATTTAGAGACTGGAGGTGCCAGCAGGCAGTGAGCACTGTCAGGCTCTGAGGAGGACCTCAGCCTGGCAGGTAAATAGCCACCTTCTCATTGTGCCTTTATAGGTCAGAGTGTAAGTGGTCATGCCTTCTACTGTCTTCTGACAAGGAAACTAACACAATCGGAAAGGGGCCTCTAAGGTTACTTCCTTAGAAACCTTACCTCTTTGATCCATAATCCATCCTGCATGGGATTAGTTTCAATATGTGAAGTAGGGAAGGGCTGCTGCACTCCAGGCCTGCTGAAGTAGCCCTATCATGTGGTAATCCTCTTTCACACTCCCTAAGTCTCTGAGTCCTAGAACCATTTAGGGGAACAGTCAAACCCTCACCTCTCTCCTTACCCTTCTCTAGAAGTATGGAAATCTCCCAGGATCAACTTTTTGGAGGAGGAAATTATGCAACTATTGAAAGACCTACCTTTATGCCTTGAAGCAGCTTTAAATACTTGGGACAGAATTGGAGAAGTAGGAAAGATAATTGAATCATTTACTGAAGTTATACAGGGCCCAAAGGAAGCCTTCACGGATTTCTTACAAATATTGACATTAGTAGTAAATAGAGTAATCCCAAATTCAGAAGCTAGACAAATAATAACTGAATTTCTGGCTTCTGAAAATGCTAATTCTCAATTCAAAAGGATAATTAGGCCTTTAAAGGCAAGATCAGCACCCTTTGAGGAATGGGTCCAAGATACAATCAATACTGAATCTCATGACCATGATGATGCATGGATAGAAGTGATTTCAAGAGGTTTGAAGAAAAATTTGAAATGCCAAATATTTCAATTATGGCAAACAAGGTCAACTTAAAAGAGACTGCAAACAGAACATTCCTAGAAACAATGCTTTTTCTAAGCATAATCAAAACAGAATGACCCTCCCTTCTGGATTATGTAGGAGGTGTGGCAAAGGCAGGCAATTAGACTAATGAATGTAGGTCAACAAGAGACATTCAAGATAATACTTTGCCATCAGGAAACTCCTTGAGGGGCCTCCCTCAAATTACCCTATACCAAATACAGTTCAGTAGTTTTCTGTCATTGTGGAGGAAAATCCTTCCCAAGCTATTAAAGAACCTAAAGCCTATAATAAGAAATCATACTGTTCTAGATAATAGAAGAGCTTTAGAAGATAAAACAAATCTACTTTAAAAAAAATAAAGCAACTGCTGGTTTTAAATATTTTGCATTGGATTGGATTTTTGTATATTGTATACCCATTTTGTATATTAGGGGGCTGGAAAGATGGCTAATAGGCTAAGAGCACTGGCTGTTCTCCAGAGGTACTGAGTTATTCCCAGCAACCACATGATGGCTTACAATCATCTATAATGAGGTTTGGTGCTCTCTTCTGGCATGTAGGCATACATACATGCCAGAACACTGTATACATAATAGATAAATCTTAAAAAAATAACAAATTTTGTATATTGACACAAATTTTAGATTAATTTTGTTAAAACATACTGTATATACATTTCTAATCTTATTCAAGGTATTGTACCTATACAGCTCATTTAACAATGTAATGCAAATTCCTAGTCCTTGAAAGTTATTATTACCAACTATTTAGGATAATAAAGAAATGCAGGTTAATAATTAGTCACCTATTACAATTGAACTTGTAGTCACATTAGATATGTTTTCAAGGTCAAACATATATTTTGGAAGACAGGATCTATAGAATATGGCACTCATTTAAGAGATAAGCCACTCATTAGCCCCCACACATTAAGCCACTAGTTAGCCACACATATAAGCCACTAGTTGACCATGGAGGACAGGCAGTCAGTGGTGGCCAAACCCTTAATCCCAGCACTTGGGAGACCGAGGCAGATGAATCTCTGTGAGTTCAAGGCCACCCTGGGCTACATGAGAGTGAATCAGTCTAAAAGAAAAACAGAGCTCATACCTTTGATCCCAGCACTTGGGATGATAGGTCTTTAATCCTAGCACTAGGGAGGTGGAGACAGGAGTGATATGGCTAGGTGGAGAGACAACTATAAGGTGGGAGGAGGCAGGAGCTCAGTGCAGTCTCAGTAAGTCTGAGAAACAGTACAGTCAAGTCTGAGGTTTGGTGGAACTCCCCTTTGGGCTGAACATTGGTAGATACGAGAAATCTCAAGTGGCCACTTGGCTTCTCTGATCTTCAGTTTCAACCCCAATACCTGTCTCTGGGTTTTTATTACTCATGTTATGATCCTCCACCTGTCACAGGGCTGGCTTTGGCAATGGAAACATCTCATGTCTTGTTACAGCCAAAGTAATGAATGTTAGTGAAAGCCTTGAAATAACGACTACCCCCATATTATTGTTCAACTGGATTGTACCAAAATCTTATAAAGCAGGTGATGGGAGATGTCATCCTGTAAATATGTTTCTCATACTGGTTAATGAATAAAGCACTGTTGGCCAATAGGAAAGGAAGATAGGCGGGACTAGGAGACAAGGAGGAGAGAGGAAGTAGTAAGGAGGGTTCAACATGGAGAGTCTGGAGAGAGCAGGACGCCAGCCGGCTCTCCAGTAAGATGAGACCAGGTGGAAATACTTAGATTAACAGAAATGGGTTAATACTTAAGACAGAGCTAGCCGATAAGAAACAAGTAACTGGCCAACAGCATTATATTAAATACAGAGTCTCGGTGTGTTAATTGGGGCTGGCGTGGCGGCGGGACAAGACCAGCAACGGGAGGAAAAAACATACTCCTTACAAGCGGGTACTGTTCAAAACAATTTTACATTCAAGAAACATGCTAAAGTCATGGCTGGGACAAGCAGGTGCAACCCAAGCAAACATTTTTGTTTTGTGCTGCTTCAAACATCTGGCCAATCAGAGTTGCCTGAGGACTGCAAAGAAACAAATAAATAACAACAGCAACACTCTTAAAGAAGAAAAGGAAATTCCAAAAGCAAAATCAATCTTGGAGTGAATAAGGGTTGGGTACCATCCATCTCTGCCAGGTGTCAAGAATGACAGGCAGGATCGGTCTTTGTGAACACGCTTCCCCCACACCTGAAGATAAGCGGTGGATTGGGATTTGAAACTTCATTTGGGTTGATGGATGTTGCTGGAGAAAGCAGCCTTTGCAACGCTCTGATCGCAGACTCATGCTTCTCACTGGAGATGGCCACTGGATATTGAGATGCAGCCACTGGCAGGACTTGGCCTCCTTCTGTCAATCAGCAAGTGATGGAGGGCCCTCTAGCTTCTGCTGGCACATGGTCCTCTCCTCTCACACCCATGGGGGCCGGAGGGCATGTGACCTGAGGTGAGCATGGTAGCTCCCAGCAAGCCTGTTTTATAAGGCTTAAGGATATAACAAAGCCAAGGTGCTGTCCAGTTCACAGTATCTCCATCTTCTCATCCAGCTTTGTCCAAGAAGTGTTCTGAGAAGGCTATTGGCACACAAACTCTTCACCTGAAGGTGAGGGACACATACCAGTGGCCAAGCAACGAGCCAGGGTGACTCCCTAATTAAAAAGGTAGCATTTCAGCCCAAGCCTATCTTATACTCAAACCTGTACTCTTTTCCCAACCTAATTAAGCTTTCGTCACATTTGATGGCTATGTATTATTTTACAGTTTCTAGAACACATTTACATATTTGATGTAATTAAATCCAGATCATTGTTGACAGCCAGAGATATTATCCCACACTGAAGGTGAGATTGATTTCCCCCTTCCAGTCAGTCTCTGCTCTCTCACACTTTTCAAGTTTATTTCTTCTTACTCAGCTAGAATGGGGGGGAGGGGTTCTGTCTCACAGAAGTCCTAGGTATACTTGTGTCTGGAAATAAAGTGGGATGCTTTGGACCAGAATCACCTCAGTGGCCCCTCCCCATGCATGGCTATGGCCCCCAGAAGAGCATTGTGCCAGGAGAGAAAAGGCACCAACTTGCTCCATCACCTTCTCCCAGCCTCCTCCTGCTCCTGTGGAGCCCTGAAGCCTGGCATTCTGTTGCATGGACCCACCAGCTTTTTTCACAGCCTTCCAGGCCTAGTGCTTGGGTCTCATACTGAGCAGATCAGACCTAGGCAGTTCCCAAGGGCTAGCAAGGGACTCAGTGAATGATGACTAAGAATGGGTCCTACCCCAGCTTTGCCACTGACAAATTGCTGAAGTAGTTCTTTTCTCTGTGCCTAAGAGTCTTCATCTATAAAGTGGGGACAGTAACAAACGTCCAGAGTGGCTTTTACAAGGATCTACCCAGACAAAGGCAACGTAGGAGTCTAGAAGCTGGCCATGGGTCTTCTGTCTCCTCGCCACTTGCATTATTTCCAGACCTGCCCTCTCTTGCTTTCCCAGAGAGCTAGCTTTTGGCTCTGGCTTCTCTGTTTATGGCTGGTCACCCATCATGGGCCTCTTGACTTGTCTGAGCTTCACAAGGATTACAGAGCAGGAGGCCAGCCTCTCTCCAGCGGTCTCTGTCCTTACACGTTGTGGCTTTGAGCTGGTTACTTCTGCTTCTTGGATCTCATGTTCCCCTTTTGTAGCTGAAGGTCTCTTGGGATTCAAGAAATATTAGTAGTTGATTGTATCTTCTGAATGTTGGAAATGATGAAGCAATGGTTAACATTATCAGCTTGATAAGAATACAGAATCACCCAAGAGATAGGTAGGCATGCCTACAGGGTATTATCTAGATAGCATTAATTAAGGGTGGCACCATTCCCTGTGCCTGTGATCCTGGATTGTGTAGATGGACTAGCTGAGAACAAGCAATAATTTGCCTCTTCTGACCGTGGATGCCTCAAAAACAGCTGCTTCAGGCTCCTGACACCTTTACTACCTTGATGTAATAGAGTGCTCCCTGAACAGTGAGCTAAAATAACTTTTCTTCTGTAAGTTGCTCTTCTCATTTTATAATAGCAACAGAAAAGTAACTAAGAGGATGACAACTAAACATCAATTACCAACTGCAATTCTTAGCAAGTTCTGCCTGATGGGGCCCCACTCCCACTCCTCCCCAGGCCCTTTTCATGCCTCCTGGCTGGCATGGTTAATCTTCATATTGAGGATGCCACAGTACTCAAACCAGAAAGGCCAAAGCAGGTATGCAACTTCAAGTTCTGTTGGCTTAGGTTACATTTCACAGATGGATGGTGTCTCTGTTAGGTTTTCATTGTTGTGACAAACCATGACTAAACGCAACTTGGGAGGGAAGGTTTTATTTCAGCTTATAAGCCCCAGGGTCAAATCTCAAGCAGAGGACAGGAAGGAGTGCTGCCTACTGGGCTTCCTCCTGGCTTGCTCAGCCCGCTTTCTTATGGAACCCAGGACCACCTGCTCGGGGATGGCCCTGCCCACCATGGGCTGGGCCCACACATCACATCAATCAAAAAAATGCACACCGGATTTGCTTCCTGTCCAGTCTGATGGAGGTAATTCCTCAGTTGAGGTTCTCCTTCCTGATGACCCTCACTTACATTAAACTGACAAAAATTAACCAACAATGATAGTGCTGGGCTCCCCACCACTGTCCCTTACTCATTTCCTCTCAAGCTAGGGTAGGGCAGAAACCCCCTCAAGGCCCAACCTTCCAGCAAAAAAAAAAAAAAAAAAAAAAAAAAAAAACCCTCAAACCTCCTGCGATATCTCCACACACCCACAGTCACTGCCCTCAAGTGTTACTACAAGCCTACAAGCCACTGCTATATCACCTTTGTCCTTGTCTGGATGGAGGCAAGGCAGAGCTATAAATAGACCTTGCAGAAAAATCATTACCCCCAGAAGCCCACAACACCCAATAGCAAACATAATCAAAGATGAAAGCAACTATTCCTTCTTTCATTAACCAAAAGGTCACAGGCTTGCCCTGGACAGAGTGGCCCAAGGTTCCAGGCCCCTCCCATCTGACATTACACCTGATTCCACAATAATGGATGCATGTTTCAGGCTTATTGTGGAGATGATTCTCAGAACTGGTCATCACTTTTCTCTCTGCTTCATACCATTCCAGATATTTCTTATGTGACCTGTAGTTCCATGGATATTCTGGGTCTCAATACTCATTCCTCAGCAAGTTGCCAAAATCTCTGACTTAGAAAGAACCTCAGAGACAACACATCCCATGTCCTTATAGGGCAATTACACTTCTAAAGAGAATTACAGGTATCTAGCATCACTCATATCTCTAACTGAAATCCTCTACCTCCCACCTCCTCTTCTTGATGTTCCAAACCTTTTGTTTTAGTGGTTGTGTGAAGGGATGCAAAGTTGTTCCCATTGAACCCAGGCTCAGCACAACCCTCCATGCAGGCTGCTTCCTGGTGTCTGCCTGCTCAGAGGCAGGGAAGAAGGTACATGGGGCACGTGTACAAAAAATGTGACTTCTTGTGTTGTTCTGTGAGGTTCTTGGTCACAGATTGTCCTCTCTGACACTGCTACCAATTGCCATCCAGTCCTCTCTTGGCTGTCACCAGGGTTGAAGTAAGTACCCACTCTCTACTGTTCCAGAAAGGCCCTTATGGCTGTTTCGTGATCTCTTGGGCCCAGCCTGGGACCTAAGATGGGCAAGGCCTCTTCCCGTGGCCTCACTTTAACACAGAGTGAACTTGACTCTTCTGTGACAGTCCTGTTCTGTGAGGACAGCCACTGTGTGAAGGCAATTCTGTCAGGGAGACACACTGATTCATAAGCTTCTTCCTCTGCTGGGTTCCTGACAGGTAGGGATGGACAGATGTGGAGAGGGCATGGTTGGGGGTGGAATCCAAGGGAGGAGAAGATAGATCATTGTCTGGGGAGGCAGGAAAAACAGTAAACTCCCAAGAGAAGCCTGTCTACTCTAATCTCTGGGCTCAAGTGTGTACGATGGTGTGAAGTGGAGCTCACAGGATTCCGTAGACTTTAGTAACGTATCTGTATAATTCCGTGTATTCTACTTTGCTTTTGCCTTTTCTTTTTCTCTTCCCTCCCTCCCTCCTTTCCTTTTTCCCTTTCTCTTTCTTTTCTTCCTTTCTTTACAGGCTTTTAATATGTAGCTCAGGCTGGTTTCACTCCTGTCTTCCTGCTTCAGGCTCCCAGGCATTCGGGTTCTAAGCATGGACTCCCACACTGAGTGTGTACTCTACCTTTTAAACATGTCTTACATATACATATCTACTTAGTTTTTTTCAGACGCACACAAGTTCCTAGCATGTGCATAACCATGAACTTTAAAGCCCCTTCCCCTCCTGGTGGACAATTCAAATGTTCTTTATGTCTTTTCTTCTCATGGTATGGTCACATGATGCTGCAATGAACATCTTTGCACAGCTATCAGCATACACCACACTTGAAGGAGCCATGACTTCCTTCAAGGGGAAACTTCTGGGTCACATGGGTAGTTCCTGTCAAACTCTCCTGGGGCCCGTGGAGGAACAGCAGGAACACTGCACAGGAACATCTTTTGTAACTTCTGATCCTCGGGCCTCCGCCTCTCAAGAGTTGAGATTACAGGTACACACCACCATGCCTAGTTTTTATGCAGTGCTGGGGATCAAGCCCAGAGCTCTGCAA
Organism: Phodopus roborovskii; assembly: GCF_943737965.1. Classification (NCBI taxonomy): domain Eukaryota; kingdom Metazoa; phylum Chordata; class Mammalia; order Rodentia; family Cricetidae; genus Phodopus; species Phodopus roborovskii. The sequence goes on from NW_026126418.1 coordinate 76,678,974, forward strand.
ATGCAAGGCAAGTGCTCCACCAGCTGAGCTCTACGCCCTCAGGAGGAAGACCTTTTATAAGGAGGAGCTAAGTCCTGTTATGAAAAGCTTTCTTCTGGTGTCACAGGGCCTGTGAGGCCTTGGGGCAGCACAAAGAAAGGGAGATGCTTAGAAATCGGTCCCACCAGCCAGCCCTGTCCCTCCAAAGTGGAACAGGCTGCTTGAGGTTGTACCTTTTCCTCCCCATTCTCTTGCTTCCCCCACCTTCCTCAGCCCAGCCTCCCCCCCTTCCCGGTGCAGACTGGCCCGCAAGGCACACCTCTGCAGCTCATGGCCCCTGGAGTCCCTTCCCTCCCCACCTCTCCCTCTTCTCAGCTCCCCCCTGCAGCACCCACTGGGTGGCAGCTCCCCCTCCCTTCCCCTTCTGCCACTCTGCTGTCCTGTTTCCTTGTGGTCTTGGGGGCTTTCAATCAACTGCCCCTCTTTTACCCCCTTCCAAGTCATTTGGTACCTGAGTTTTAAATATCTTGAGTGAAGCAAAGCCATTTAAATTCTTCCCAATCCATATCTGCAGGGCCACAGGGGTTTTTGCCTCTAGGGTGCGTCATTAGCATCTCAAAGAATCTGCTAAAGACAACCCTGCTAAAGATAAATGGCACTTCCACGTACCTACTTGCCGGGAGCCAGGGGCCTGGGGTCAGCTTTGAAACTTCCCTTCCACAACCTCAAAGTCCCCAAACACTTCCACACCCAGAGCAAAATACCTGCCTCTACCTGCCAGGCCCCAGGACTCCCGCAACAACCCCACCTGTCCTCTGGCCAACAGCAACACCTGTGTTCCCCTGAGAGGGAACCCACATTCTTTATCTCCTCTGGGGGGGCCTGCAAGAAGAGCTGCTCCCAAGCTCTGCCCTGACCCCTTCTCAAGAAGCTTGTCTTAGCAGCGTCTCCCTTTTATCATCCCAGCTCTGTCTTCCGGAGCTCCCTCTGACTGCCAAGTCCTTTCCTGGTGACCTGTGTCTTAGCTCAGTTGCTACTGACTGACACTTCCCTCTGGCCTACCTCCTAAGGGAAATTACTATCTGTTACTCTCACAGAAATATATTTTCTTTCACATAATTATCAAAAATGTTTTAATTACAGATGTATTGTGTTAAATGTCTCTCTCTGCTCCAGAAAGGGGCCTGGATGTTCCAAGCAACACCTATGTGGCACATAGCACAACTTCCTACTTGGGCCAGGAAGAATCCAGAGTGGCCATCTGTCACTGTGTGAAGGCAGGAAGTGCCTCAGGTAGGCTGGGTGGTGATCTGGGCTGTTTGTTATGACCTAGGAGCCTCAGCTTCTATCCTGGTGGCAGGGGTGGGGGTGTGTGGGGGGTTGTGGGGTGCATAAGCAATGTGTCTGGCTTGGAGAAGATACCCATGAATTAAGTTTCCCCTCAAGCCTGAAGGGACAGTCTGTCACCCACCCACCCCCATACTCTTGTGGTGGCCTCTACTTCTCAAAGATAGACAGTGTTGCCCCTTTAATTAGTTGCACCTTATAGATGATAGACTTTAGAGAGGCTTCAAGGTTTGGCCTCAGAGGGGTGAGGAGGTGGGCTGTGGGGGTGCTGTCACTCACAAGGGGATCCAGCCTTGGCCCCAAGGACCCTGGGGCACTCTTCAGAGCCAGAAAGAAGCCTGGGCAGAGAGTTTCAACTTGACTCACATTACAGTGTCACATTAGAGCACAAATGAGAGGGAGGAGAAACGCTCTTTTATGCGGGAGTTTATTTTTGTCACTTTGTCAGAGAGAAATTGCAGCCCTTGGGGCATTGGAGCTGCACAGAATTACCCAAAGCATTAACATGCAAATTGCCTTCTTTTGAGAGGATAATTTTATTAGTGCACAAAAATCAGGGAAAATAAAAAAAAGTCTCTTTCTTGCATCATGCCTGGGAGCAGTCCCACCCTGGGGCTGGTTAGAGCCTGTGCACAGGGGAAAGTTGGGGAGAGCCTTGAACTCAGCCTCAGGGCATAGCTGGCTGCTGCTGGGTGCTGCACAGAGTGGAGGGAGGTAGTGACTACCTCAATCAGCTATACCATAACAAGAATTGGTGGAACCAAGATTCTCAGGGAGCCAGATGAGCATCCAGGCCACTACTGGGCCTGGAAGTCGCCACTCTGAGAATCAGGACTCCTCCTCCACAAACCTTTACTCTGCCGTTGGTGGGTAGTGAGCAACCTGTAGAGCCTGCTTAGAACATAAAGAACCAGGGACCCCACGGGATTTTAGGAGGGAGGGGGGTTTCCAAGCCTAGGGTACCAAAATGACAGAAGGTTCTATGAGGCTGCAATTACATAAGACTTCTCTCCCTTTGCAGCAGGAACAGAGACACCCACGGCCACCAAGAAGCATCTAGGTGGTATCAGGTCTCCCCCAGCAGGTGTACACACTCTTGCCAGAAGGCCACTGGTGTCCTCCAGGCTCAAGGCATCTTGCGAGGCCCTTACTTGGATGGCGCTCTGGCACATAACCTAGCCGTGGTGGGGGTGCAGTGGCTACCTTTAGGGAAGCCCAAAGGGAAACAGGGTGCTATCGGCCGGCATTTGTAGCTGGGCATCATGGGACTTTAGTAGCACCTCCAGATTCTGCCTGCTAGATGGGTGTCACTTTTCACCCTCAGTGTGGCCAGACTTGCTCATGCTCCTGGGGCATTTGGGTACTAGCTTTAAGCCTATGACTTTCTGTAGCAGTTAAATGAGTGCACACTGGAGAAGGAGGTCACTGGTGCTGAGCCCTGCTGCATGGACTTAGTCCGGCTGAGAAAGGCATTTGCTGACCCCAAGAGTGGACTTACTAGATGGTTGTTGACTCTCACTGCACTTTTGAGTTTTAGGATGTCCAGGTTTGGCCCCCAAGAGTCCACAGAAATGCCTCTGGGAGACTTGTCACTCTCATATGCCAGTAGATTCTTAAGAAAGTGGCTCTACTGCTCACATGCTAGGCCACCTTGGGCACATTACTTAACCTCTCTGAAGCTTGTCTTTTCCCTCTGAGCTCACCTTACAGAGATGGACAAAATGTCACACTTACAGAGGTCTTCCCAGTTTTAGTTCCAACATCTCACACCAGGCTGAACAAACCACAAAGCAATGGCTTTTCTTGAGTTCAGGGGAAAATTGAGAGATCACAGAACAAACAAACTGCACACAGAACTGGAGGGAGGGAGTTAACGAGGGCCAGAGGCACCAGAGCTGGTAGCAAGAGAGATGCTTTCAGGGTAACTGCTAGCTGATAGGAGCGGAGCTGAGTGTGTGCAAGTCCTGGGTGGTGGTGGTCACACATTCATAGATGAAGCCCCGAGAGTCAGAGGCTTCTCCGGATGGGGAGTGGAGGCTTGCAGGAAAAGACACTATGGAAACATCTAGACCCGCGATGTTAGCCCTACTGTCCGTGCTGCACACCCCCCCCCTTTCTCTTTTCCTTCCCGTCCCAGGGGCTTCAGGAGCGCCGGATACGGTTCAGACACGGGCAAGTCCAGCTCCGGAAATGGCACAGACATGGCATCAAGAAACACACCCCCCCCCCCCCCCCGTCACAAAGATATGAATCTCTTAATGGGGTTGACCCCAAGTTCCTGAGGAGCAAGTGCTTTGCCAAAAAACACAACAAGAAAGGCCTGGAGAAGATGCAGGCACACAATGTGACGGCAATGAGTGCACTGCACGTGCAGAGACCATCAAGGCCCTTGTGAAGCCCAAGGTGGCAAAAACCCATGACGCCAAAGGGCCCCGGCTGCAAACTCAGCCGTCTTGCTTTCATCGCTCACCCCAAGCTTGGGAAGCAGATTAGAAGCTTCATGGCCAAGGGTCGTAGGCTCTACCAACGAAAACCCAAGGTTCAAACCAAAGCAGAGGCCTCTGCTCCAGCTAAGGCCCAGGCTGCAGCTCCAGCTCAGGCTCCCAAAGGCTCCCAGGCCCCTGTGAACGCCCCATAGAAAAGATGTCTGCCACCGTGAAGACAGATGGACTGGTGTGACACACCTACATACTCTCTGCAAATCATCAGTGCCCTATGTTGTTTTTACAAATAAACTTGAGACAAGACCGTTTTTTTTTGTTTGTTTGTTTTGTTTTGTTTTTTTAAGTCTAGAACTTTCTCCCTAACCAGAAACCTGGGGTGAGGCAATTAGAAAACTTCTGCATCTCCAGCCCACCTGTCCCACCAAGAGGGAAGCAAACCAGGGCTAAGAAACTCTTATAGACTTTGGTCTCTGTAAGCTCAGGTCTTAACGGTGTTCTTTCTCCCTGTGCCGGCTGGTTTTATGTCCACTTGACACATGTTGGAGTCACTGCCTCCCTTAGTTGAGAAAACACCTCTACAAGATCAGGCTGTAGGAAAGACTCGGGGCATTTTCTTACTTAGTGGGGAAAGGCCCAGCCCATTGTAGGTGGTGCCGCGAGGGCGTGGGCAGGTGGGAGGGTGTGTGGGGCAGCTGGTGGTCCTGGGTAGGGAAGCAGACTGCCATGAGGAACAAGCCAGGAAGCAGCATCCTCCGTGGCCTCTGCATCAGCGCCTGCCTCCAGGACCCTGCCCTGTCGAGTGCCTGTCCTGACTTCCTTCAGTGATGAACTGTTGGTAGCGGTATCTCCTCAGAGCACCCCAGCCCCAGGACTCAGCACCGGGTGGACTCAGCACTGCAGTTAAGCAGGTTTTAGAGAAACCCAAAGGCAGAGAGGGGAGAAAAAGAAAACTAAAGAATCGAGGAAAGGCGGGTCTCTAGCTCCAACAGCCACAGCACAGTCAACACAGGCCGGGCCTAAGCAAGATAAATATAAAGCCCTCAGAGAGGACGACTCAGGAGAAAGTTAAAAATATTTTGAACTAAATGGAAATGAAAACAGAACTCCGTGAAAGCACTGGTGTGGCTAAGCACATTTACAGGATCACATGCGCAGTTTAGACAAGAAGCTCTGAAACTAAACAAAATAACTTTTTAGGTTGGGTGTGGTGGTGCACACCTTTAATGCAAGCACCCAGGAAGTCAACAGAGTGAATTCCAGAACTGCCACGGGCTATGTAGAGACCCTGTCTTGAAGGGGGAAAAAGTTATTTCAGGAAACAGGGGGAAAAAAAAAAAAGCAGATTCAATCAGGAAACAAATCAACGAAAATTAGACAGGAAATTGATAGAGAAAAATCAATAAAATGGAGAAGCTTATCCTTGGAGAAAAATCAATAAAATTGATAAACCTCTAGCCAGCCAAACAGAGGAGAAAAAGATCATTAACTATTAATTACACATTACTACTACCAGAAATCTGGAAGTCCTAATAATTGCATCAGAAATATCCCTCCTGACCCCAGGGTCAGTATTAGGGTGACAATGAGTGTCATGGATGGTGACATGGATGACCCCTTTGCCTGTGAATTTGGTAATTTAAATAACACAGACCCATTCCTTCAAAGATACAATTTACCAAAATTTACATAAAGAAAACCCATAATCTGACGAGCCTCTTGTCTTTTAGAGAAATTCAGTAAATAATTCAGAGCTTCCCTGAAAGCCCCAGGCCCCCCAAGGGTTTCCTGGTTAATTCTTCCAGACATTTACATGGAAATGACTCTAAGTAATGTTAGAATGTTCTAGAACATAGAAGGAACTCATGTGCTATTTAGAAGTCAAGGGGCTTCCCAGCTATGTTTGTCCTTTCTTTAGCTTAATTCTCTTGTGGTCTGAGAGTAGTTTATCTAATTCTCTGCTTTCTTAAAGTGGCCAGGTCTGAAGGTTATCCCTTCAGGAGCTACCAGGGGAGCTCCCAGGACCAATCTGAACAATTTAATTAGAGTCTATCTCAACAAAACAAACAAAAAACAGGTGGGTATGCAGCTCAGCAGTAGAGAGGACTTGGCTAGTATGTAGGAACCGCCAGTCTTGAAAATTTTTTTATTTTTATAATAAAAAAAATGTTAATGGCTGTTTTACAGCTCAGAGCACACTCTGTTTAGGCAAATACTCCACGAAGATGGAGAAGAATACACAGGCTTCTTGCCTGAAGCATTTTAAACACTTCAGGCCTGGGGACATACTGTTCAGCCCACTGAGTCCTGGCTGGCTTCCTGACCGTCCAGCCCATCAGTTGCAGGTGGGGGATGTTGCAGTCTCCCACCATGACTGTAGATTTACTCTTCACTATCTTCAGGTGTCCTGAAGGTGTCCTGACTCACTTTGCTTACTGCTCGCCTTCATCCCTGGCAGTTCCGTTGCTCTAGAGTCTGCCTTGTCTAGAACTGACAAGACTACTCCATCTCAGACTTGGTTTGTGTGAGCATGCTATGTCTGTCTTCAATCTCTTCCCTTGGCAACTGGTGTTTTTAAGGTTTAAATGGGTTTTTCATAAAGAGCATAGAGCTGAGTCTTGTTTGTGTATTTTTATTTTTGAATTTTATTTATTTAGACTATGTAGCTGTGGCTGTTTTGGAACTCAGAGAGATCCTCCTGCCTCTGCCTCCCAAGTGCTGGGACTAAAGATGTATGCCATTACATCTAACTTGATTTTTTTTTTTTAACTTCTCAACAGGTTCTGCTATTTAATTGACATAGTTGAGGCTTTCACGTTAGAGTCATATAATTGGATTGATATCTATTATGGTTGTAACTGCTTTCTATTTATTGTCTGTGGTTTTCTTCTCTTTTGAAATATTGGAATCTGCCTCCTTTGGTTTTAAACTGAACATTTTATATGCACACTGCTTCTCCTACATTTTCTCCTCTCCCTCTTCCTCTCCTTCCTCCTCCTCCCCTTCCTCCTCCTTCCCCTCCTCTTTCCCTTCCTCCCCCTCTCCCCCTTCTTCCTCCTCTTTCTCCTCTCTTCCTCCTCTTCTTCCTCCTCCTCTTCATCCTCTTTCTTTTTAAAGAGACTGGACTAGAGCTGTGTGACACCATGCCCATCCTTTTAAAAATTTAAAAATTATTCACTAGTCTAGCTTGCAACATGTTTACCTAATAAGTCCATTTTCAAATAATGCATGTCACTTCACAGAGAAATGGAAAAAAAAAAAACCTAATGACTTTGTTTGTCTTTGAAATTTCTGCTACAACTTCAAGAGCAAAATCTATGAAAGAAAAACAGGAAAATTGGGTTTTATTAAATGAAAAGCTTCTGTTCTGATCTGATAAAGATATGATTTTAAAAGTGGTATTGGGGTTATAGATCAGTAGATGAGCACTTGCCAAATATATACAACACCCTGAGTTCAAACCCCAACACAAAGAGGGTAGAAAAGGAGAGTCAAGACACAATAGACTGGGAAAACACTTGCAAAATATGTTATGTCTAAAAATTATGTTCAGAACATGCTCTTAAAATGCAATGATAAGATAATCTAAATTTTAGAAAAGGACCAAAGATCTGAACAGATCCCTCCCCTAGGAATGAATAAGTATATATATAGAATATATATATATATGTATATGTATATATATGTGTGTATATATATATGGCAAAGAAGCATATTAAAATATTCCCAATATTAAAAATGTATACAGAATTTCAAATTAAAACAGTGATGTATGTAGCACTGTAAGAACAAAATTCTCTGACTATTCCAAGTGCTGACAATGGTGTAGAGTAACAGGTGGGAACACAAAACGGTACTTTGGAAGAGAGTTTTGTATAAGTCCAAACATAGCGTTATCGTGTGCATTCATCAGGGTTCTCCAGAGAAAGAGCCAACAGGAGGGAGGGAAGACGTCCTTAGACACAGACGAATGGACGGATGGATAATAGACTGATCTAGTCAGGTGAGAGGGACTTATTAGGGATATTGGTCATGCACTTATGGAGGCAAAGGGGTTCCACCTCTGGCTGTCTGAAAGTTGGAACCTAAGAGTGCAGGTAATGTGGCCCCTTTATGTCTGAAGGCCTCAGACTCTCACTTGAAAGCTAAGGGCCTGAGAGCATTTGGAGTAAACTAGTGTAAGGCCAGGAGTTCAAAACCCAGGAAGGCTGGAGCTCTCTGATTCCTAAGAGAATGACAACCTAAGGGAGAGAGTTTCCCCCTGCCTTTAAAAAAATTACAGTTAGTTAACTGTGTGTGTGCACGAGCAAGCTCACACATGTGCACATGTGTGCACACATGTATGTTATCATGTGTATGGAGGCCAGAGGACAACTTGCAAGAGTAGGTTTTCTCCTACCACTTGTGTCCCTGGGGTTGAATTCAGGTCATCAGGCAGCCACCACTTTACCTGCTGAGTCGTCCTATTAGCCCCTCCATGCATATTTTTTCTGGATCCCCAGCTATTGGGTAGGGGCCCTCTCACATTGAGGGTAGACCTTCCTGACTCAGTCCTCAGACTCACACGCTAGTCTCCTCTGGAAACACCTCACAGGTGCATGGATGCTTTACCAGCTCCTGAGGCAGTCCCCAGCCCTGTCAGGCTGACACCTAAAATTAATCATCACAACCATGTGGTCCAGTGAATACACTGATGGGTATTCATCTCTCTGTGTAAAAACTTATGTCCACACAAAACCTGCACATGAATATTTATAGTTAATTTATTCCTTATTACCAAACTGAGAAGCAATCAAGATACCCTTTTAAAAGTAAATATGTTCACAAATTGTGATTATGCCCATTTAATGGATGGTTATTCGGAGATTTAAAAAATGAACTATCAAGGAATAAAAGGCTTAGAGCATCTTACAGGCATGCAACTGGGTGGAAGAGCCAGTCTGAAAAGGCTAGGCATACTGTGATCCCAACAGTAACAGCACTGTGGAAAAGGCAGAACCACACAGAGTCAAAAGCTCACAGCGGTTCTCAGGGGTCCAGGAGAGTGTGTGTGTGTGTGTGTGTGTGTGTGTGTGGTGGGGTGGTGATTAGGGCTCTGAGAGGCTTGGGGCGGTAAAGCTTTCTTTAGTGATGCAGGATATATCTATAGATCCTCATTCAGTTGTTAAAACTCATAGAATAGGGGCTGGAGAGATGGCTCAATGGTTAAGAGCACTGGCTGCTCCTCAGAAGACCTGGGTTCAATTTCTGGCAACCACATGGCAGCTCACCACCATCTATAACTCCAGTTCTAGGGGATCTGATAACTCTCTTCTGGCCTCCATGGGGACCACACTCACAAGTGGTACATGTAGACAAAATACACATATCCATGAAATTAAAAGACAAGATTAAGAATATAACAATAAAATCATTTTTAATAACCTCATAGAATGTGCAACACAAAAAGTAGTGCATGGGCTTTGCCACTAGTAGAGTAGTACTTGCTTGCTAGTGGTGGTAATGGGTCACTGTGTACCGGGAAAGGAAGCAGCCTGCGCTGTCTGCTCTATGCTTGTAGAGCCTGGCTCTTGGTTGGTGCTTGGTAACTGGGGCTTGTATGCATTTGTGCTGATCATGTGTGGTCAGGTTAGGCCATTGTTGGCAGCAGAAGCTTTGGTTAGGAGACCTACGGGTCTCAAACCCTGCTGTAATTAAATTAGCTGGGTGTCTGTGGAGGTGGCACCTCAGCTGTCTAGTCCCCCTCCTCCAGCTCTGAGCAGAGAAGAGGAATTCCGGCTGGGCACAGCCAGAGAGCATTTTTGTCACAGTAACACCAGTGCAAACATTCCAGTGGTTCCTCTGGGGCTGCCAAGTGACAGATAAGGGGGTGCTTGGAAAGGAGCCCTCATAGTTGCAGCACTTTCTGCATATGTCTGTCATTGTCACCACTACCCTCTGCCAAGACCAGAGACCAGACTGTCTCACAGACGTTGCTCTTTCAGCTTCCGCACTGGGGTCATGTGGGGAGAGGGGCTGCAATGGTGCTCATGTCTTCCAGAGTCTGGGAACTGAACTTAGGCTGCTTCCTTGAAGTCCTCGACGGCCTGCTTGAGTAGTCTCTGTGCTCCATGGCCTGTGTGAGTGGTCTTTTTACTCTCAATCTCTTGGAACTTCAGTTTCCTTTTTTGGAAATGGGACTGGGAATAAGATGGAGCCTACTAGGCATGGGAGTTTCTAGCTGACAGCTAGGAATCCATCTTGTCATCTACAAAGCACACACATCTCAGGGCTCATGCTGGTTGGCTGAGAAAAGGAAAAAAAGACCCACATTGGAGCCCAATGTATGCTTCTTTATACCACATGTCAAAGGCCCTGTCTCAGAGGCTCCTGAGGCTCCCAGAGGAGAGGAGGCTCCGCTCAGAGTGCTCCAACAGTCACAGCCTGACTCCACTGCCAGCTTGTCCCATGGCGCTGAACACTGGTGGTGTGGCAGTCCCCACAAAATATGGGAACCATGAAGCAGTGGGTGCAAGGCACAGGGAGGTGTCAGGAAGCAGCCAGCTTCCTCCCTTCTCTCTAGCTCTGGTGCATAAATGCAGTGTTCTTGTTTGCCTAGGTGACTGGGGGTCAGGAAGGCCAGAGAGTGGGTAACAGCACTCATCACAGAGTGGTACTCTGAGGTGAGGCAAGGGCCCCTCACTGTGCAGCTTGTGTCCTGAAGGCCTTGAAGACCTACCTACATCCAGGCCACGGAACACAGGCTGGTATTCTCCTGGCCCGCTTGCTTTTATTAAAAATAATTAGACTATTTTGTAAGTGTGTAGGTCACCCATCCAGAGAGACCCAGATGTTTCCTGACTTTGAGATAACTTCAAAGCTGAAGAAAGTGGTCAGCCCCAGGACACCTCCAGGAGGTGCTGCATTATCCTGGCCTAGGGCTGGGGTAGCCATGTATATGCATAAGGGAGGTTTTGCTAAGCATGCCAAGTAAAAATACTTTTAAATATTTCAGTACATCATCAACTAAACACGTTTCAGTAGGAGATGTTCCAGCTGAAGAAAGTACAGGCGTCACATGATTTGCATAAGTCAACTGAGGGAATTTGGTGAGAGACAGCAGGGAGCTGCAGACACCCACAAGATGGGCTGGCTGGCAAGGTTTGGTCCATCCCATGCCTGTGTGTAGAGCATCAATCATGCACCAGGCACAGCAGTGGGCTTCTGCAGGACAAGAGAACCCCAGCAGCAGCTGGTTGGTTTAACCTGATGGCAGGTACTGCCTATAGCACTGACTGTGAGTGGGGTTCCAGCTCAACCTAGAACTACAGAATTCTTTCAGGAGGTGGGCTCTGGCTTTGGCCATGAGGGGAGGGGATATCTGGGAGAGGCAAGGGCCCTAGTGAAGAACACTGAGGTGGCTGGCACTCTGCCTAGACCCACCACTGCAAGAAGCTGGTGGTAGTTCCGAGTTGAAAGATGATTCAGAATGAGCTGGTGCATGCAGTGTCTGATTCAGGGGAGCCTGGAAGGTTCGTGACTTTCTTGTCTGAGTTGAATGTAATGACAGGCCTGGACCATGTCAGGCACTGAAAAAGCCCATTGCAGCTGTGTCCAACTCTTCTGAGCAGACTCTGTAGAAATCTTTCTTCCTGTCCACCCCCAGCATCCACAGAGACCTGAAACAAGCCAGTGCCTTGGAAAGGGTCCTGAGAGCCATGCTGGATCACAATGGCATCAGGTTAGTCTTTAGTCTTCTGAACATAGCAGCAGACTGGTTGGCAGCTTCATTCCCTACTAATTTTGGAGGCAGGCACCAGGAACATGCTCACATTACAGATGATGGGCAGGGGGCTTGGAGGAAGTCAGGCCACTTGTTCCAGACCACCTAACTGGCAAGTTATCAAGTCTAGGGTAGATTCCCCCATTTGTCTGAATCTAGAGTCCAGTGTCATTCAAGGGCTGGAGAGATGGCTCAGAGGTTAAGAGCACTGGCTGCTCTTCCGGAGGACCTGGGCTTGGTACCCAGCACCCATGTGGTAGCTCACAATCATGTAACTCTTTCCAGTTTTAGGGGATCTAACTCCCTCTTCTTAACTCTGTAGAAACTAGGTACACACATGGCGTACAAACAGTTACACAGACAAACATTCATACATATTAAATAAATAAATAAATCTAGTAAAGGAAAGAGATAGCCACTCACAACCAGGGCTGCCTGAGGAGGGGCAAGTAGCTCAGGACTCAGAAAGAAAATGAAAAAGCATTTATTTGGTGGAATAGTCAGATATTAAACTAGCATAGTCAGATATTAAACTATGCATTCTTAGATTTCCCTTTGCTTGTTTATGTTTTTGAATTTTTATTAAGACTGAGTCTCCCTGGATAGCACAGACTAGCTTTCTGCCAGCCTTGGCCTCTCAAGTGCTGGGATTTCCGGTGTGTGCTACCAGATCTGGCATACCTTCCTTCTCAAATAGGAAAACGCCTGGCTGCAAAATACACAGACCATCCAGAGCCCCCAAGTGTTAGACTGTGTGAGACCTTTTGTTGGGACCAAGTGTCCCCACACAGGTGACTGTGGCACCTGATCAGGGTGCTGTCCTGATCTTTCCCACGGAGATGGGCATTGACTTTGGAAGGAGCAGAGAGTAAAAATCTTGGTGATAAGAAGTTGTGAGAGTTCATTTACTGAAATCACTGCATCTCTGCCCGCAGATTGGTTTCTTCATTTGCTTCTAGCACAGAAGAGGGCTATGGCATTCCAGTTTTGCTGAGAATACCCTCATTTAGACTTTGGTGTTTTACTGGCAATTCTAAGGATTGGAATGAAAATCCTTAATTTTGGGGAAAAAAATTACAATTACACTGGTGTGCTGGAGAACATTTGCTAAGCTTCTCCAATCTCCTGAGCAGGCTTGGCATTCCAAGAGATTATCCAGGGTACAGAAAAGTCTCCTGGGTTGGGGAGGAGGGAACAGGCTAAAGTGGAGAGGCTGTTACTGTGGAGGTCTAGCTTTTGTTTAGGGTCAAGTCTTCTGGGAGCTCATTCCATCACTAAAAATATCTAATTACAGGGCTGGAGTGAGAGCTTAGTCAGTAAAATGCTTGCTTTCGAGCCTGATCTCAAACAAACAAACAAACAAATAAAGAAACAACCTCCCAGGTGTGGTGTGCACACTTGTGATCCCAGTGCTGGGGAAGAGTTGATTGGCGGGTACGTGCCCCATTTTGAAAATTCAGATAGACGCTACCGGAAGAATAACAGCTGAAGTTATCCTGTGCTCTTCACTCTCACATTCATGTGCCCCTCACCCCAGACACGCAACACACCTGTACACAGGTGCTGCCTATTACAAAGGCAGGTCAGACACAGACATGCTGGAAGTGACTCAGGATCCAAGGTCTCGGCTGAGGCCACTTCCACATGCAAGAGACCCAACAGGAAACAAGGCCGGCTGACAGTCAGGACCAAGGCTGCTGGAGAGGATGGCTTGAGAGTTACTACATTTAGCATGAGTGCTTTTCTTACTACTTTTGACTTTTTCTCAACCCATGTTTCCAGCACTAGTTTCTCCTCCACATCAGTAGAAAAGTCCTCAAACACAGGCTGCCTTTGTTCTCACACTCTCAGGCACCAGGTGTGTGTGTGTGTGTGTGTGTGTGTGTGTGTGTTGTTACCTTTTCTCCTGAGCACAGTCCCATTAGGTCTGAGTGGGCTCTGGGGAAAGGGAGGGTTCCACAACACTTAAGACATAGCTGGGGCTGGGGTGGATGGCACACCAGCCCAATTGCACAGGGGCTGGTGTGTCACACTGGGTATTATCCAAGGGCTGCCAATGAAACCACTGCTTCTGCTGGCTGTGACTTTCCTACTCAGAATCCCGTTTTGAGGATGTGGTAACCTTAAGTTCAGTGTGTCAAGTTATTAAATACTAGTTGGGACACATAGAGACACAGAGATAGATAGGCACACACACACACACACACACACACACACGCACACACACACGCACACGCACACGCACGCACGCACGCACGCACGCACACACGCAGAAGGATACAGACATACTGGCAGCATATAACTGAACTGGAGGCCTGAAGTTCCTTCGGCTCCATAACAGGAAGGGAAGAGGAAAGAAGTGAACAGATGGACAGATGGGAAGGAGGGAGAGACTGAGGGAGGAAGGACAGGAGGACTCACTCCCTCTCTGGTATTTCTGCTGCTTCATGGCAAAAGCAAGAACCACGCCCAAGCACAGCTTTCTGCTGTTCCCTGGGAGTGTCTTGAATGGTCCTTGTAACACAGCTGTACCACTGAGAGACGGCTGGGTACTGGGCCAACCTTAAGAAGGAGGGAATAGTGGCCTGGCTGGCAGCTGGGGATAACAGAGTGGCTTCCATTCCTGACTTTAATGCCCAACTCATTTCCTAGACCCCCAGTCCCCTGCCATTTCTTTTCAGCAACAATAGAAACAGAAAAATAAGCTCCAAAGACAAGGGTAGGGGAGATGAGAGCTTGGATAAAACATCTACAACCCACATACTCTAGTTGTGTGCTGTCCTGTCCCCAGTCCCTGTCCACCCCACCTCCATCCCTCACCCCTGCCCTCCGTGGGTTCTGTGCTGGGTGAAGTGACTTTCTGAAAGAAAATAATCTTGATATCACAGTGTGATATTCAGTCCATGTACGAACAGGTGACATCACATCCGGCTAATTAGCATATTCACCATCTTAATTACCCATCATTTCTCTGTCCTGAGGTCTTCATAATCCTCTCTCCCAGCTCTTTGAAACACATTGTGTCATTGTGAGCACACCTCCCTGCTTCTGCATCACCTGAGTCTTGCCACACAAGCCAAGTCCCCTCCCCAGTTGTACAGGGGACAGACAGTACCTGGGGCCAGACAGTTGAAGCCTGAGTTCAAATCTTGGCTGAGGCTGTAAACAAGTCCCTTTTGCTCTTGGAACCTCAGGAGCCTCACCTGGGAAGACAGGTGTGATCTCACATATCAAAGCTACGAGAATAAATGACAATAAACACCCTGGTGAAGCAGTCTCTGAATGTCCCGCATAGAGTTGCTGCTCTACTCCTTCAGGTGCAGATGGGTGCAGAAGTCTGGGAGTCCCAGCCCCAGCTTCACTTGTGGTAAATATAAGAATGTTTCTCATTTTCTTGGCTTGGTCAGCAAAGTAGAGAGACCCTGATGAACCCCAGAAACCCTTTGCAGAGCTGATACTGTGGACAGCTCCCTCCTGCTCCTATGAGTTCCGCTTGCAGGGAGTGATTTTTAGGAGCAAACACAACGCAAAGCTCTTCGGGATGAACAATGGGCCAGATGGTAACGCTGGTTGGAAGCAATGGAACATAATAAATAGCTTCCCGCTGCGACCCCTGATCAATCTCAATATTTAATAATTCCGTTGCCACCCCCACCCACTCATCTGGTCCCTTCCACAGGATCCTGTCATGACAGGACAGAGCACTTCTTCCCTTTCTGAAGATGTCAGCAAAAGGTGAAGCAGCTTAACTGTCACATGGGCTCAATTGGTCCTTGAAATGATAATTAACCTGCCTACATGTCCTGCAAGTGTGCCCTCCTACTCTCCTGTCTGGGAGGCTGGAAAGCCCTGCCAGTTGGAGATGTACGCTCACCTTGTTGATTCAATGACTGCCTTTGCTTTTGAATTAAGAGGAGCAGCAAGCAGATCAGCATCTTACCACTGCCCCAACAATCAGTAGGAAGAAGTAATTCAGTTAGGAAACCATTCATGCCTCTGAGACTCAATTTCCTCCTCTATACAGTGAACACAGTCAGATCTGTCTCTGGAATTGTAGGCAGTGTCATCCATGGAAAGCATATGGTACTGCTTGCCATAGAGGCAGCAGCCAACCAGTGGTATCCGGTGGCATCATAGTCAAACATGAAGCTAACTTCAAATGATTTCTGAGTGTCAGTATTTGCAGGATGGGCTGGCTGTGTCCCTGTGGTTGGCATTTCTAGCCCACAACTGGAAAGGGGCAGATTTGCTCCAGTGGTCACAGAGCCGCTCCTGAGAGTCTCCCCCCAGTAGTAAGACAGGAAAGGATCCACTAACAAGGTTGAACACCTCGAATGGTTGACAGTGACCCCAAAAGCATTAGTAGCTGCTGATGTATGAGCCATCAGGGCCATTCAGGGAACACACCTACATATACAGATGAGAAACTCCAGAGTAGGAGGCAACATGGCTTTGGGCTGATGTTGGCAAGAGGTGGCATAGCCACTTCTCATCTTGATCTCTCAGCTTCTGACTTCAGGGTCCTCTCCACCCACTCACAGGAGGAACAACGCCCCCCCCCCGCAGGTGTGGCCTCTGTGTGTGTTTGAGGTAGAGGTAGAACACACAGCAGAGGGCAGGGGAGGATGGAGCCAGGTACCACTTCTCAACCTCAGTCACTAGAGTTACAGTTCACTGGCTGTGAAAATGAGGCTCCTGAGACCTGTGTGCTGGGTCACGCAGAAACTTAAGGAGAGAATCTTTGCAGTTTTGTAACAAGCTGTACAAATGTTGGTAATGGTTACTAGACCGTTCAGAGGACCAATGGGAAAGTCATCCTCTCAAAGGTAGATGATCCTAGCAGTAGAATCAAAACAAAACAAAACAAAACAAAACAAAACAAAGGAAGACAAAGCATGGGCTATCATAGTTAACATCTTTGTTGTGGCATTTAAAGTTCACCACAAACCCATGGCCTTGCCCATCATGTTCTCTTTCACTGGAGCTAGTTGAGGTAGCCTGGGTTCAGTGGCTTTTTACATGTTCATATGTAGACAGGCCTATGTTCCTGCTGGGATCCATCCTCACCCCAGTCACTGGTTTATCCAATAGACTCTTCCTCGAGGAGTCTAGTCCACCCCATTCCTGCTATGTTCTCCTCATTCCACACATTGTTCCTCCCAGGCAAGAGCCAAGCTCTCTAGTCTACCCAAGGCCTGGCCACTGTGTGCTCAGAAAATGTATGCAGGGCCACAAGGATAAATGAACAGCAGTCTACCTCCAGTAGTGATGGAGTCAAAGCCTCAAGCAAAAAAGAAAAGAAAAAAGGAAGCTAATGGTGGCACTGGAATCTGGGGAGGGGTTGCATAGCCTTGGTGGCAGACAGTGCCTCAGGGTTCAAGTTCTACCCAATTTATCTTCCTTCTCCCCTCCATACTATGAAAGGACAGAAGACACACAGACTCCAGGCCCCTCTCTATGCCTGTCAGGCAAGGGCCCCACACAGGATGTGAAGGCAGCCATCAGTACCTGAGTCCCGCTGGTCCAGGGTCACCGAGTTCCACCTCCTTGTGATGTCAATGTAGAGGATGTCCACTGCAGCCATGGACAGGCTGCTGCTACTCAGCTTACAGTTCCTGCCATGACAGGGAAGACGACATGTTATCTTACTGTGGAAACCTCCGGCTCTTTTCCTTCAAATATTTTCGACCCAATGAACACTCCCCGCTCCTCCGTGGGGTCTTTGGAACATAAGGGGTCATGTGGGTGGGGCCCTAGCAGACCAATTAGTGCCCTTGTAGGAAGACACTAAGGGAAGGAGAGCCTGCCTGCTTCCTTGCTCCTCACCACAGAGAAAGCAGCTGCGACAAGCTGGGAGAGAGCCCTCCTTAGGAGGACTCTGCCAGGGCTTCAGCAGTGGCCTCCACACTGCAAAGCCAGCTTCTGTTGTTTAAGCCAGTAGGGCGAGAATGTGTCTTTGCTCCGGCCATGTTTTTCTCTCCAGAATTCTTAGAGGTCAGCAGAGGAATGGGGGAGGGGGGGAGGTTGCAAGTGGGAACTAGGGGTGGAGACTGTGGCTTTAGTGGCTTTAGTTAGGAGCTAATGAATGGCCTGTCAAGAGCAAGACTGTGGAGATAGCCATTCTTGAGCCTAATCCTGGCTCTGCCACTGAGAACTTGGGCAAGCCACTCCCCTTTCTGGTCTATTGGCTTTAGTGTTTTCCTTGTGTCAGCTGCACCTCATACAGCCTTGAAGACCCTGCCTACTCCCAAAGGCTGTCTGTTTCTTCTTTCTCCGTATTATCATTATCATTATCATTATCCTTATTATTATTGCAATAGGGTTTCATATAGCCCAGGCCGGTCTTAAACTCACTCCTGCCTCCACCTCCTGAGTGCTGAGATTACAGGTGTGCACCACTATACTTTTTTTATTTTATTTGTTTTCAAGACAGGGTTTCTCTGTGTGGCTTTGGAGCCTGTCCTGGAACTCACTCTATAGACCAGGCTGGCCTTAAACTCACAGAGATCCGCCTGCCTTTGCCTCCCAAGTACTGGGATGAAAGGTGTATGCCACCACCACCTGGCCACACCTGTTTTTTTAAGTGGTACTGGGGATGGAACCCAGGGCCTCATCCATGCCAGGCAAGTATTCTACCAGCTGAGCCACACTCCAGCCCCAGGACCTCCATGGTTAAGACATACTTCTTCCTTATGTGTTTTCATCTTCTTACTATTTCAGGGTATGAGTACTGCCCTCCCCTGTCAGTGCAGGCAGCTGCTTGTGTCACGTTCACATGGCCTGGCAATGACAGATCACCACTGAAGTGGCTGAAGTCATTCATCACTGTGGTCTGGGAGCCGTTCCTCCCCGATCTCACCAGAACCTCCCTTTGTTACCCTGATGGTTTTACACAAGCCCCGAATCAGCCACACCCAGGCCCAGACACACAGAGTAAGAAGCACAGGCTGGGCCAAGTTCTTTTGCACAGGTTGGGCCCCCGTTGCTGGAGAGCCCTTCTGCACTGTGGTGTGTACTCACTCCTGGTCACGGAGCCAGGAGGAGGGTGGATGCTTCTGATGTCCCTTCTGCTGGGGCGTCAGGAGGCCAAAAAGAATGAGATTTAAGTTTGATGTCAGCAGCGGTGCTCTGTCTAAGCCAGGGAGGTGGTGTTTGGATCCCCGTCCCCTCCACCGAGAACCGGCAGGCAAACAGCATTTAGATGCTGGATTGTGGGTAGTTTTGTTAACTCAATCTACACATCTTTGTTTTTTGATCTCTAAGATGCCCATATGGCTGCTGAGGCAGTGAATATCCATGGGAACCTGTGTGATGAAGCTGGTGGCACTCATTAGTTGTCTGTTTCATCTCATCTTGCTCCCCAGCTCCCTCTCTCAGGCCACAAGACTACGCTTTCATTGCCCCCTGAGGTAATGAAACCTAGGTGAAGAGAGCCTAGGGCAGCCACCGGCTTGTCCATCTCTCCCACCCACTCTGGACATGATCACTCTGAGAGGTGGAATTTGCCTTGGAATCCTGAAGGCTGGGCTCTGGGCTATCTGTGGGGATGTCCGAGCTGCATTCAACACTTTTAGACAGTTCTAACACATCACCTCTGTGACCCCAGCTGATGATAAAGTGCTTCTCTGACTGCCCATTTATCATTGTCTCCTGTGCAAACAGTTCCCACAGGCACCAGACAGGTGAAGCTTTGATTGTCAGGCGTGATTGGCACCCAGAGGACCCTATCCAAATCCAGATCCACTACTTAACCATGATGGCTGTGAGTGTGCCAGGATGGGGCCTAGATGAGGCCATTTCGCCTCTGCCCTGGCACACGTGCTAGCCCCCTCCTTCTTCCCACCCATATGCATTTTCCAGGCCAACAATTCACATCCTGTTCAGTGTTTCATGAAGGCCATGACAGCCTTCAAAGCATAGTTACTGAGTCCGAGGAAAACATGTCAGTGGATGCTGAGCTTTTCACATCGCCCATCACAGAGATGGCCATCTCTGTTGCGTTCTGCTAGGAACAATGTTCTAGTCTCTTGAGTCATGCTGTTGAATAGGCTGCTAATTTCCAAGGCTTCATTAAGAAAAGCCCATGGCCTTTCCTGACGCTCACAGCAGTGTTCCCAGGGACTACCTGCTCCCTGGAAGGACTGAGCCCTGGTATATAGTTACTGGGTTTTGTTTTGTTTGTCTGTTTGTTTTTGTTTTTTTCTGACAGGAAGAAAATAGAAGTACCAAACCTTTAGCAGAAGTAGTAATTTACCAGGGAGAATTCTTCATTTATCCCCTTTCCAAGGTAACTCATCCACCCCAGCAATACTGTAGCCAGAGCAGAGGACCATCCCTGTCAGCTGCAGCCGACGGGAAATGCTTAAAGAGATTTGGATTCTGTAGGGATTTCTTGGGTACCATCTATATGCAAGGTCCTTTCCTTCCTGAGGTCTCAGAATCCATGTAAGCACATGTGAGGGAGGGGTCCCCAGTCCCATTTCAGAGGGTTAGGATTTGCCCAAGGTCACACAGTTCATATCTGTATTCCATCTCCCCTTGGAGACAGGAGAGGGTACAGGAATTGTGGGGAGGTTGCCCAGCCCAGGGTCCCAGAAGGAGCCAAGATCAAGACACAAAGTCTTGGTCTTGTGACCAAAGGGCTGGATACCTGCTGCGAAGTTTTGGGACAGAAGGCTTCTGGGAGATAAGTAGGGCCTCATGAAGGGAACATCTTCTGGATTTGTCCTTTGGCTACAAGACATTCTCGATGAACTCAAATAGAGGCTAACATCAAGTCTTTAGAATGAGACTTTTCATCCATCCAGACACTGGATACAGAACTCATCTTCTGTCAGTATTCAGGGTCCAGTGACAGGTGACAGAGCTCTCAAAGGGTTATGTGCAGGATATGGAGTGTGATGGCCAGGTAGTTCCAATCATGGAGCACAATCTCCCCTTATGCTCTGGGGCCAGCTAGTCTAATGCAGGGATGGAAGGACAGTTGTGTTGTGGAAGAGCACTCTGAGAAATAGGGGGTGTGGGAAGATGGAAATGTTCTGGAAAAGGAGTGAAAGCTTGGAACCTTGGCTTTGCGGCGTGTTTTTGAGCATGTTGTAGATGTTCTTGTTTGGGGGATTGAAGCTGTCCATCAGACAAGTCCCCAGTAGTGATGCTCCATGCTGGCCACATGTGGAGAAGGGCAATGACAATCAAAGCCTTGCCTAGTTATGAAGAAGCAGCCCAAAGTGGTGATTTTTGTGCATTTCTTGTTTTCTCTTTTTTTTCAGAATGGAAGGAATCTGAGTACATATGATAGGAGAGAGTCACAAATCATTCAAGTTCATTAGGTGCCTGAGCATGTAGGAAGATTTGAAATGATCATCCCGTTTCCTCTAACTGCCTACGTCTCATGGGAAATTTAGGGACCAACTTCTACATTCCACAAAATCCTATTTATAGAATTTCTTTTATGTTCATTCTTCTTTGTGACAAAAAAAGGAGCAGCTTTTCTTTGCCCCCTGGAGAGGTTTCTATAAGGTAAAAGGTGAAAGACCCAGATTTATTTTTAAAAAGGGAAGGGGCAAATAAATAACTAAGCATTTGGGAGGGAAAGGAAAGAGGTAGCTATGATTTAAGACATCCATGGTTTTCAACGCTATAGAGGAGAATACCACAAGATTTCTGGGAAGGAATGATCACAGAAGGGACAGTTTCAAAGTCACTAAGGAGTTAATGATAAAGGGAAAGCTGGGTCCTTATACTTCTATTCTAGAACTTTCTAGCATGTCATGCCTCTCAGAGGGGAAAAAAAAATCCCTACAGCTATCTATCCATTATGAAGCAATGAAGCATATCAATATCTCCATACAATAAAAGGGAAGGGAAAGGGAGAAAGAGAAAGAGGGGAAATGTGTCCTTTAATTCAGAAGGAGGCCTGGGATCAGAAGCAGCAAGAGTGATAGATCAGGGATTTCAAAGTACGGTCTCCATGTGCAGGAGCTTCGGCTCCCTAGGAGTGAGCCTGCTGGGATAAACTGTTGAATCCTTGCTGCATCCAATGGGAAATGCAGGACACTATGGAAAAAGTGTCCCCGATGGATTACATGCGATGTCTCCCCACCCCCAACTAGCGATCCATTGGCAGCAGCCTAGTACAGGTACATTTCTCTCAAAGGAAGGCTGCCAAGCTGAAGAATCAATTAGACAGTTTTTATTTTCTGGAGAAAGAGAAGCCACCACACCCTGGCAATTATTATAACATAAAATTTCCCCCAAAAAATAAAAAGAGAAGCTCAATTCACAGCACTAATATGTGCTACTCGGCTCCCGAGGAGGCGGCACTGGAGGCTGGTTAGAGTCTAGACAAGAGAATGACAGTTCCTTATTTCTCATTCTTGGAGAAGAAATGAGCAGAAGATGGCTGGGCGGGCATTAGCATAATTCGCTCTGAAAACTGCTGATCTATGTTGCAAGTTCTGAGAGATGGACACCGAAAATAAATCTAAGTGGACCATTTATCATTTTCTCCCCTTCGAGTTCTCTTCAAGGGACGTGGAGAGACACAGAGTGGGCAGTAGATATGAAAGCCAAGCTCCACTTCGGGCATCTGTGTGGGAAACTTGAATGAAGCATGCACCGTGCTGGGAATATGTCTGCTTCGAAGCAATCCTGCAAAGGGCACTTGGTTCAACTCAGCATATGGCATAAATATTATTAATTCATAACGAAGCAACATTTAAACCAAAGTGGAAAGGAGAGAGATAGAGAAAAGTCGTTAGCAGGTGGTGAAATTTAATCTGCAAGACTGAACATACCCAGATAAATTGGAAAGCAGAGAATTATCATATTTTACTATTAAGTTGCCATTGGGGTTTCTTGGGACATCTTAAAGGCAGCGTCTGCTACGAGTGTGATGTTTCATACACTTCCTCCTGCATCCTTAATTAGGACAGGCATTTTCTGGGAGTTCTTGCTGCTGGGTCCATCTGCTGCAGCTGCCTCTTGGCCTCCTGAAGATGCTCTTTTACTGTCATGTTCTGCCATAGCTCCACTGACAGCCCTGGCTGGCCACAGATTGGAAGTGGTGGCTGCAGAACCTAACTAATCGCTAACCTTGGGAAAATCGATTTCTCATGCAAACGCCTTCAGTGATGGGGAGAATCACAAAGCCCGTCACACCCAGACAGCTTTGCAGGGTTATTTTCTGTCATTTGCCAATTATGACCTGAGAGTTATCTTTCTTAGAAAGTTGTTGGGGTTTTTGTTGCTGTTGTTGTTTGGTTTTGTTTTTGACACAGGGTTTCTCTGTGTAGCCTTGGCTGTCCGGGAACTCACTCTGTAGACCAGACTGGCCTCAAACTCAAGAATCCACCTGCCTCTGCCTCCCAAAGTATTGGAATTACAGGCAGATGCCACCACCACTCAGGCTAAGAAAAATTGTTTGTTTATTTTGGGTTTTTCGAGATAGGGTTTCTTTGTAGCTTTGGATCCTGTCCTGGAACTTGCTCTGTAGACCAGACTGGCCTTGAATTCACAGAGATCCTCCTGCCTCTGCCTCCTGTGTGCTGGGATGAAAGGCGTATGCCACCACTGCCTGGATAAAAAAATTCTTAATTCTGTTTTCTCTTCAGGACTGTGTAAGATGTGGAGGTCCTCTTAATAGATGCCTCCTGGGCTCTCATACCAAGTGTCACTCATTGGGGGCCTCTATGGGCAGGCAGTCCCGCTTTGATGTAACACATACATGGTTAAAGCCATTCTTTGAATATGAGATTTTACATAAAAATAAACATGCATAACTTCTTTTGAAGAGACCCAAAGCTCTGGTGACATTAAGTGTGCTATCAATGATTCCCTTCAGACAGCTTCTCCAACCACTTCCCATCAGTGCTGTGTTTGGGGCAGTGGGGAGGGAGTGGGGAGAAGTTGTCATTCATCCTGCCTGAAACATTTGAGACTGCAAGCTTCTCAGTGTTCCCAGATCTCCTCCCTGTCTTCTGACTGGGAAAATTCCCCCACAAGTGGCCAGCAAGCCTCCCAGAGCCCATCCCGTGTCTTCACCGAGTTCACAGAGCCTCAGGTCCCTTGCAGCTTGCATTACACAGCATCTCTCATTTCTCAGCTTGGGCCACATGAAATCCTTCTGCTGTCTCTCCTTGCTGCCTTGGTGGTGTGTCTGTCTACTGCTCAGCCAATGACAACTAGTAATAGGATAAACCCTGCCTCTTCCAGGAGGCCCCAATGGATTCCACTAGGTGGGTACAACCTCCCCTGTTCTTATCTCCAGTTCACATCCCTGGCCAAGGAGCCGTTTGTCGCTGCTTCAAACTTGAAGAGTATGCTCCCATGGGCTGTTAAGTCTGGGAGTCTCAGGAGAAGGAAGGCTTCTTTAACCTGTCTTCGAATGTCCTATCCCCATGCTTGGGAAGAGATGGGCATGGAACAGGTGTCACAGGATTTATGTTCCTTGCAGATTCTGATAGTTCCCCACACGAAATTCAGCTGGCCCTTTAGTCCCTCAGGGTTTGAATGCGGGAACTTCTGTGTCATGGTGCAGAAGCTGGGCAGGCCCAGAATGTTCTTGCCTTGGCTCTAGGTCAAAGAAACCACACCAGCTCGCTCACTTCTCTTGTGTCCCATGTGCTTCCAAAGACCCTTAGGTGAAGGTCCTCTATGTTCCAAGGTTCAAATAAGAATCACAAGAGGCAGAGACTGCTTGGCTATTTGTCTTCCTCCTTTTCACTGTGCTGAGACAGCAGTGTGTATACTTAACAAGACAAGCAAATACACACACACACACACACAAAACAAACAAACAAAACCCCCCCCCAAAACTCTAGGGACCAGCAGCATGGCTCAGTGGATAAAGATGCTTGCCACTAAGCTTGATTGATAACTTGAGTTCAATGTCTGGGATCCACATGGTGGAAGGAAAAAAAACTGGTTCCTGAAAGCTGTCCTCTGACCTCCAGAGACATGCTATGACATGTGTACACCTGTCCTCTCACACACTACATAAATTAATGAATAGATATAATATAGAGTTGTTTCCCCAGCTTCCCATGTAACTAGAAGTAGTCAACAAAACAGAGGGAGAAATCATTGCATATGGCATCCAGGGCAGCTTCATCTGGTAGGGTACAGACCTATTCAGACCTTCTTCTAGTCCAGTACTCAACCATGGTGGCTAGATTTTGAGCAGCTACCCTGTGACCATAAGGCAACCCTGAAACCATCAGAACATGCCTAGTATGGGTGAACAGAAAGAAGGTGGGAACATGGATGACATTGTGGAGTTGCTGACCAGTTCTAGAACCCTCTGGTGGCTTTTATATTCTAAGCCACTTGAAAACACTATCCTATTACTGAGTATCAAAAGCAATCCTGACAAGAATCAAAAGCCCTCATCTGGCAAGCAGCTCCCTTGACCTGGGCCTTGGGACAGATGCCTTATGATATATTACACCCTAGACTTATAATGCCATGCAAAGCAGGATTACTGTTCACCCAGGGAACTGGGGCTTAGAGTCTAATGGACAATTCATCGAAGCCACACAGCCAATAAGCAATATGCTTGGTCCCACAGTCAGACCTATTGGACCCTAAAGCCTATGTCCTTTCTACTCCCAAACTCCCACCCCTGAAACTAATGCAGTCCCTTTTTAAAGTCATCCTGCAGCTAGGACTTCAGGCTTGCTCAAGAGGCAACAGTGGCCACCAAGACTTGGCTTTAACATCTTACCAAGACCAGAAGCTGGTGGCAGTCTCCATAAACTATCTGGGGAAGTCTTTGGCAAAACATGGCTTCCAACTCATGGCATACAATTATTTGTGTTAGTGAAGAGAGCCCTGAGGAGTGTGGCTTTGAGAGGCAGGGGAAGGATGTGACAGCAATGCCGAGGAGACTTTTCTTTTTGAGGTGGCAATGCCACAGAGAACTGCAAATGAGAAATTCTCTGTTGGAACCAGATCGTATTTGTTGAAGGGATCTAGGGTCATTTGTTTGGCATGGCTGTCAGGTTTTTACTAGACCAAGTGTAGGCCCTGGCTCTCTCTCTCTGTTCTCTCCCCTCCCTTCATTGTGTGTGAATTTATAAAACTATCACTTGCCATGTACTAGATGTTTCCCTGTGGTCCTCATTAATTCTATACACAACACACACACACACACACACACACACACACACACACACACACACACACACACACCTCTATGTGGCTTCATTTCAATCTACAGCCTAAAAAACCCCCAGGTCCAAGGATAGTCATGAGCTTGCCCTGGGTTCATGGCTGGTGAGCTTACTATGTTGCCCCCAAAGTGTTCCAAAGGAAGGAGGCAAATGAATGAACCACCAAAGATGAACATTAAGAGGCAATTGCTTACTTTGTAGCTAAAGCAAAATCTTTCGTATTTTAGACTTTACTTTTAAAACTCAAACAAGTTTTGTATAGCACACACTATATGCATGTTATTTTAATATTAGAACAAATGTACTGTATGATTTACCAGACTAATTATTAAAGTTTTCACTCCATAAACTCACTGTGAAATGATATGTTTTTGTGATCTCAGCCTCAACCAGGTTGGTCCTACTGGGAAAATTCATGTTAAGAAACACAAGGCTGGTTGGACTCCTGAGCAATCCCCACTAAGTGTTGAAGGACCTGGTTCAAGGTACCTGCTGCAGTCAGAGTATGGTTTCATTTTGTTGCTGTGATGAAACACTCGAACAAGAAGCAGCTTACCCTGCCCATCATTGAGGGAAGTCAGGGCAGGAACTCAAGGAGGTATTTGAAGCAGAAAACATGGAGGAATGCTGCTTGATGGCTTGCTCGAAGATTCCTCCTCAGAGATGGTGTCCCTACAGTGTGCTGGGCCCTCCTGGCAGGTTAATAATCAAAACTGCCCCTCAAAGGCATGCCTACAGGCCAATCTGATTTAGGTTTTCCTCTCAGAGGACTTTGGGCTGTGCCAGGTTGTCAATACTAACTGAGGTCATCCCCTGAGGATTGATGTGTTGGAAGCATGCACCTGGGTGTGGTGTTATTGAAGTGGTAGCATCTTTAGGAGTCAGAGCTTGTTCAAGGGTTTTAGGGCATTGGGCATGTGCCCTTGGAGGGTACTAGTTCTTGTGGGACTCTTAGTTGTTATAAGAATGATCCCAACTCCTATTTTCTCTCTAGCATCATCTCTGGGCATGATCGTTCTCAGGCACATGCCTCCCCTGTAAGGTCATCTGCCATTAGACTCTAACTAATGAGGATTATCTCAGAGTTTAAGTTGCTAACTTAAACTACTGTGAGTTAAGTAAACCCCTGTTCTTTATAAAGTTACCCAGCTTAAGACATTGTGTCATAACAACAACAATACAAATGTAGTTTACAATTCTTTTGTGTGTGTGTGTGTGTGTGTGTGTGTGTGTGTGTGTGTGTGTGTGTGTAAGGACAGGTGCAAACACCTCTGCGTGTATATATGGAGACTGGAGGTTGATTTGAGCGTCTTCCTCTACTACACTCCATCTGCTATTTTGAGACAGGCTCTTCACTGAACCTAGAGTCCTGTACTTTTGTTAGAATGGCTTGCTAGCATGCTCTTATCTTGCCCTGCTCTCCATCTCCAGTGATGGAATTACTATTGCATGCTGCCATGCCTGGCTTTTAAGTGGGTTTTGGGGATCTGAACTCAGGTCCTCATGCTTATGCATCAAGATCATTACATATTTATCTCCCTCAGCCCCACAATTGCTTGTTTTAATGATGACTCTAAGATTTAAATGTCATGGTCAGAACATTCATTAACTCATTTGACAAGAGTCTACAATATGCCAGGATCAGTGTCAGCACTGAGGTGACTACAGCCTCAAACAGGGCACCAATTCAACACTAAGGCCTCCCAAGATCATTCAAGGGTCATGTGGCCATCATATGAGTGGCTGGACTCTGCCCTCTCCAAAGCTCAAGCAGAAGGAAGGTGGTCTCACCTTATGAAGGTCCGAAAGCCAGTTGGTCCCAACTTCATTGTCCCCTTGATTCCCAGGAATCGGATAAACAAATTGGCCATCCTGTCTACCAGGCGCAGGTAGTTGAACTGCTTGGCATACTTGGGGAACACCTGCTTGAGGCAAATGGAGGGCAGGTGGGCTTCAGGGTTGGATTCTGGGTCACCCGTCAGCTCACAGTCCAGATCTTCCTTCCCAGGGAAAGGCTTCTCAGGATGCTGAGACCTGAAATACAAAGGCACTCATGACATACATACTGCCTTCCTCCTTGAGATGAACAGTACCCCAGGGGCTTGGCATTACACTCTTTCTGTTTTATAGACTAGAAAACTTGCCTCGGAGAAGCAGCCTGTCAAGGCTCACACAGCTCCTGCGTAGTTAAGCCAAGGCTTGAACCCGGGGCAGAGCTAGGACTAGAAACATAGGTTTCCTTGATCCTGCCAGCCCAGCTTCGCCCTGCTCACAATTCGAGGGAATACTTCATTGTGAGCAGGCTGGGTTTGGCTTTAAACTCATACTTATGGGTAGTAATTGAATAATTAAGAAATGGAAAAATCTCACTGAGGGTTGGCAAGAAGCCACAGGCACAGTTCAGTGAACAACTTGGGGAGACACTTCCGTTCCACTATCCAAGGAACACAGACAGTCTCCTGCCTTAACTGTTTATTTGGAGCTCACACAGAAAAGGACAAGCTATGTGACCCCTTACCACGTGTGTTTTATTCTGATTAATCTGAAAATAAAGAAAGCGAGTAGCCACACTTTTACCTATCTGCCCCTTGCTGGAAATGGTCTTAGCTCCTTCTCGCTTCAGCGTGACACAGCCCTTTCCCCACCCAAAGTTTGTCCCATCTCCTTGGTGTGTCACTACCAGATCTCTGACAGCTACCCAAGTGGGGAAAATCAGAATAAATGCCAAGTCTTCCTCTGTCTCCATAGCCAATGCTGTATCACTTTAGTCCCCAGATCACCTCTCAGAGGCCAGCGCTCTCGGTCTGTCCTACCTGCACCATGACCACAGCAACTCATACAGGAAAGCATGGAATTGGGGCTGGCTTACAGTTTCAGAGATTTAGTCCATTATCGTCATGGTAGGAAGCATGGTGGCCTGCAGGAGGACTTGGTGCTGGAGAGACAGCTAAGAGTTCTACATCTGGATCAGCAGGCAGCAGGAAGAGGGAGTGACCCTGGACCTTGGCTTGAGCTTCTGAAATCTAGAAGCCTATCCCCAGTGACACACTTCCTCTAACAAGTCCACACCTCTCCAAATAGTGTCACTCCCTATGGGCTTATGGAGGCCATTTTCATTCAAACCATCACACCATGTTTCTGGGTTTGCCCTTCCCGTTCTCCATTCTGGCACCTGAGTGGCTTTCATTTTTATTTACTTTTAGTTTTGAGACAAGGTCTCACTGTGTATCCCTGGCTGGTCATAAACTTACCATGTAGCTAGCCCAGGCTGCCCTACAACATGCAATTCTCCTGTTGCTTTCTCCTAGTCCCACAACTTGAATATAGGCACTAAGAATGTTTAGATGTCTGTATTTAGAGTTAAGATGACAGGACATCTATTGCTCTATTGCTCACCCCAAGCGTGTTTCTCTTGGACATACACACAATCTGTGTACTAAGCCTCAGCAGTAATGAAGTTAATATTCCTCCTCAGTTAGAGCTTTAATGGCTGCATGACTTCTATCTGCCTAAACAGAACCCAGTGTTCAGTCTCTGGGTGAGGTGCCTACTCTCCAAGCACTCTCCAAGTGTTAGCTGCAAGAGGTTTTGGAAACTATCTAGGAAAATTGTTGTTGTTCTTATGTGAAACATACATGAAAGCCACAATTGAAACCACTCTAAAGTGTACCATTTAGTGGTATTTAGTTCTTGGATGAGGTGTTATCCTCATCATTGCCATCTAGTTCCAGAATGTTTCACAATAATGTCATTTCAGAGAAGAAATTTTAACCCAGCTAGACAGGACTGGACATCTATAGTGGCAGGGTGTTTTAAAGAGTACATGGTCTGGGTGTCAGCCTTAGTTTGGACTGCCATGATGATGGGGACCTCATCAACTCCAACCTGCACACTCAGACTAGACAGGTCTTCCTCGTGTCTCTCTGGAGGATGGGGATATCCTTTTCTGCAGCCGCCTCTGTCTAGCACTGGCCAGCATACACATTTCACCACTCTTGCAAGTCATTCTGCACCTCTGGATGGCTGCCCTCTGATGTCCCTTCACAGAACTCAGAACCACAGATTCCCGGGGAAGTGGATATCTTCACCACCTGGGAAGTACTAAAGATGCAGCTGATGTATAGGAGGAAA
Organism: Phodopus roborovskii; assembly: GCF_943737965.1. Classification (NCBI taxonomy): domain Eukaryota; kingdom Metazoa; phylum Chordata; class Mammalia; order Rodentia; family Cricetidae; genus Phodopus; species Phodopus roborovskii. The sequence goes on from NW_026126418.1 coordinate 76,708,805, forward strand.
TAAAAAGTTGAGGAATGGCATCTTTGCTGGAGATAATTGCAATTATCACACCGAGACCCAAGCCATCACAAATACTGTAAAATTCCGTTTTTACTTAATAGCATTTTAATGGAAATGCCAGGCTTTTGGAATAAAAGTGACTGGTAAAGAAAACATAAATCAAGTTTACTAGTCCTTTGGGATTGTTTCTGGAAAAAATGAATTTGGTATATTCTTGACGCATTAAAACAGGGAAAGAATCTTGTAATGCTTTATCTATTATCATTTTTCAAACAGAGTGGAATTCATTTTCATTAAAACTCACATAAGAAAACCACCTGTTTCTTTCTTTCTTTCTTTTTTTTTTTTTTTGGTCTGGAGACCTCACTGATAAAAACTTGTCACAGATTATTGGGGACCTTCTACTTGTCAAGAATTGAGCTAACCAATTTACCTTGGTAATCCCATTGTTTCCAATAACTGGTCTCTGAAGTAGGTAGAAACCATTTCCCCTTCACAGGGTGGCCAAGTGACATTTGCCCAAGTTCATTCCATCAGCTGAGGGATCAGCATTGACCCTAGGGCCACTTCCCCACGTCCAAGCTGAGCTCCCTATACAGTTCTTACACTTACTCGATTTCAATCAAATCAGACTTTACTTCTCTGTAAGCTATATATAGTCCTGTGGATTAACAAAATTGGGGAGGTAGATACGGCAAGATCAAACCCTAGTTTCACAGGAGTTGCTTGGATTCTCTCTTAAGAGGAATAACTTCTATCTCTTGTTAAGTATGCCTTCAGTAATTTTCCACTCCTGAGACATTTCCTAAGCACTGGTATGTCTCAGAGGCCTTGGATACACTGGTGGGATGGACATAGTTTCTGCTGCCCAGAGGCATGTGACTGAATGAGGACAGGGAAAAGCCCATACATAAACCACAGTGGTAGTGTCATATCCAGGTGTCCACATGGGTTTTGGTCCTCATCTGACTTCCAGGAAAGTCTGCTTGGATTAGTAGTGAGGTTTTGATCAAAGGAAGACATGATAGAAACTGGCTAGCAAAGGAAATCAGCCAGCATCTCAAATTACTTATAGAGAAAGACATTAGAAAACTCCTGGAATAGTCTAGAACTCAAGCGAGTCAGACCTTTGGATTTTCTGGGCCATGTTGGATAAGGAAGAATTGTCAGGGCACACATTAAATCTAGGTTGTTCAACTCATGGCCCATAGGTTTTGAATATGTGTGTACTTGTGTGTGTGTGTGTGCGTGTGTGTGTGTGTGTGCGTGTGAGTAATACATGTGGCTTTGGAATTTTTGTGGCATGATATTGATGTTGCATCTACAAAATTCATGCTTGAGACTCATGTAATAGATTTACCAGAAAGATGAAAAATAATCTTATGAGGTTTTAAGTAAGTTTATGATTTTGTGTTGGGCTGTATCCATAGCTGTTCTGGACTGCATGAAACCCTTGTGTTGAGCCCTACTGTTTCCTTTCTGGACTGTGTAAAGCCCTTAGGATGTGAGCTGGACACCATGGTTCATCAACCGTCTTGAAAGTGGGGTCCCCTGAGGACTTGCCAGAAATGCACTCGTGGATGCATAGAAGCTTTGCATGGGCTGGGTCAAGCTAGGAGGTTCAGTCAGACTCAGGGTAGAGTCTGAGACTCACTATCTAGACAGCAGATGAGGTGTATCTATACCAGGACCACTGGATAAGCATGGAGCCAGGCAGCCATTTCAGGGGATTCATTAAGCAGAAATGGCTTAACCACTGTTGGAAAAGGGGACAAGGAAGCAGAGAACAGCCAGGTCATATGCTGCTGGCCAAGCTGTGGCCAGACAGGATGCTTTGGGGCATGGGGTTTCTATAGGACAGATGGATATAAGCAGGCCTCTTTCCCTGCTGTTTGGCATGGCCCCTCCATCACTAGATTTCAGATGTGCACGTAGCTCATGAAGAAATGCTAACCACGCACCATGCAGTGCTTTAAATTAGCTGCAGTCCTAATTTAAAGCATCTCAGGATGAAGTTGCTAAAAATAAATCTAACTACCAGAAAGCTCAGCTCTGTCACCTGATAAATCTCTACCATGACAGAGAGAGCCAGCCCCATTTGCTTGATGCGTGATATGATGCAATTTGAAGGAGTCTATCAGACTGGGATGGACCAGGCAGACCATGCACATGCTCCAGGAGATGAAGAAAGAACTTAAAGAGACAGCTCTGCTTGACACATTCAAGCCCATGTATGAGCCAGACTCAGACTGAGGATGGTCCTACCTGTTCCCCTTCCTTCCTCAAACCCTGGCCACTCCCACCTCACTTGACTTTCTTCTGAGGCAGGATGTAGCCTTGCCAGAACAAGCACACCCACACCGGTGATGCCAATACTGCCAGCAGCATTTAAGTATGTAGTCGCTATAAAAATTTCACAAAGTGGATGTTACTTTATTTACGTATTCTTCCTTCATACAATATATCCTAATACATTCTAACTGCAGCCTTCTCTCCTTCCAGTCCCCCTCCCCCTCTTTCCCAGATCCATCGCTCCTCTGTCCCCTTCAGAAAAGAGCAGCCTCCCAGTATTATCAATGGAACATGGCATAACAAGATGCAGTAAGATTAGGCATATACCTTCATATTGAGGCTGAATGAGGCAATCCAGCAGGAGGAAATAGGTCCCACAAGAAGGCAAGAGAATCAGAGACGCCCCAACCTGCATTGTTTAGAGCCCAACAAAAATCCCACGCTAAAGGACAGCATGTATGCAGAAGGCTTGTACAGACCCATGACAAAGCAGATGCAATTTTCCTGTTTTACAGAAAGGGGAACCAAGACACAGGAAGACAAACCAATGCATGGTAGAGCCAAGACAGAAAAATATGCAAGTAAATATGACATTTTAGATATGAGTGAAATGTGTTCACTTTGTAAAATTCACTCAGCTATTACATACAGTTGAACCCAGGACTGTTTGAGTTCAAAACTGGGCTCTTTGCCTTCATTTTCTCAGCTCTACTCATTCTGTCTCCTGATGGAGGGAATCTCTTTCTCTATGCTGTAAGGGAGGCTTAAGTGTGGAGAAAGGATGAGGGTGGGCATGAAATGGGGATGTTGCTTAAGATCTAAATTCAACCTCTATGAGGCACCAACATGAAAATGAAGCAACTTCTGGGCAGGTCAATCAGTCTTCTGGATGTAGTGCCCAATTTTGCTTGCCAAACAAATCAGTTTGTTACTTGGGCATCCTGAGCTCTTCTAACTCATGACACAGAGTGTTTGTAGAATACATAGTATCAAGAAAGCCGGAGGCAACAGCTGCCCATCTCTGTCCCTGATGCGGGTTGCTTCATGGAGCCATGACCTGGGCTGGCTGTGTGAGTGTTTTCTCGCTTGGCCAGACAATGAATCAGCAGAAGGACAAATGTGAGGACATAGTCTCATGGCCACTTCCCCAGACCTGACGATGAGTCTTTTCAGAGCTGAAGAGCTCTTTAGGGGTCACTGGGCCCAGCCCTCTTGTTTTCATTTTCCAGATGAAGGACCTGACAGCTCATTTTCCGCAGGCCTCCCAATAAACTTCTTTGTTGGCAGGTCATGCTCCATGTCAAGTGCCTTCCCTGCCGGCCCTTTTGCTATGTTGCAGTGCAGTCTGTAGCTGGAACGTTCTGTGCACACAGCTCAGAAATCCATGCTACTGTGCCTCCTTTCTGGTGGGACATGGGCTTAGAGATCTGGATGGTTGGGGTTCAGGAGATTGGTAAATCAAGGAACAGTTGGATCATCTCTCTGCTGCTTGAAGCCGCATGACCTTAGGCAAGTCATGTAATCTCAAAGTTTTACTTAAGACAGAACAATAATGGTTTCTGACCCATTGGCCTGATAACAGTAACAGTACGCAGAAAGAGTGGAGCATGTGCTTGGCACAGTGCCTGGTACCGTCATCTACTTCTGTCACAATCACCTGCAGCTTCTTCATCCCAAGGGCTTACCATCTAGTCACCAGCCAGCCACTAAGAAGCAGATGCTCACTGGGAGATCCCAGGGGAATCTGGGTTCCTGCTGAATCCCTACCCCATGTAACCAGACACAGGATTGTCTCCCACTGCTCCACCAGGGGGGTGGAGAGTCTCATTAGAGGCTGCCTAGGCCAATGAGACCTGTCTTCTCGTTCTAGCTTAGACTGTGCTCCATGGCATCTCGATGAACTAATCACACCCTAACTGATATTTCAGTCTTGGCTCAGGGTTACTGCTATCATAAAATCCTGTACTGATGGAGGTGTTGCCTCCCCCCCCCCCCCCCCCGTCCTGTACCTGACACAGTTAAACACAGAGTTAGAGGGCAACAGCAATGACTTGCCTCATTTTCTTTTTGAAATAACTTAGGGAAGTAGAGGCCAAGTCTTCACTTGAGGGGAGACATCTTGTGACAGGCCAAGGCCAGGCCCCATCCTCCTGATCCCCTGGCTCAGAGTCTTTAATTGAACAAAGGGGAGAAAAATAGATTGCATTGAGCTGGACTACCCTGATGGCTGGAATTCCAAATGAACTCTGGGCACTCTGGCCAGGAGGGAAGGTGACACTTTGGCCAGGCTTCATTTTTCTCTGGAACCCAGAGAAAAGTTCTTCAAAGTCCAAGCTTGCCTTGAACAGTGTCCTGTTCTGAGACACACCACGTCAGGTGCCCAAGTGGAATGCTGGGGCCCCATGTCATCTGCTCACTGCTGGCCTTCCCTTCCCTACCTACTCCCTCCCTTGGCAAATGTGTGCCAATCGCTCAGGTGTTCCATCCTTTCTAAATCTCCTTATACAACTTTCTGGGGGTGAGGGTGGGAATTATCATTCCTTTGTCATAATCTTCCTGACTTTGTACACTATCATGTTATTTGTTGCTGTTTGTTTCAATTTTTTGAGACAGGGTTTCTCTGTGTGGCCCTGGCTATCCTGGAACTAGCTCTGGCCTGGAACTCATCCTGTCAGTCAGGCTGGCCTCAAAATCAGAGATCTGCCCGCCTCTGCCTCCCGAGTGCTGGGATTGAAGTCATGTGCCACCATGCCTGACTCATCAGCATATTCTTGATCACTACCAACACTGTCATCTTCACTATCATCAGCTCCATCTTCACCATCACCTTCATATTCGTCACCATCATGACCACGATCATTCATATCACCACATCATTTTCATCGTTGCTATTATCGTCATCACTTTCATCACAATCACAATCATCTCTGCCACCATCATCATCTTCATGGCCATCTCCATTACCACCACTGTCACTGCCATCATCATCATCTGCGGCACCATTATTATCATGAAATTCACTGAGAACTTATTCTATGACCTTCAGGATGCAAAGAACACAATATACTTGATTTTTTTCTTCAAAGGAGTTACCAAGCTAAAGTGATTAATTTTTTAACTGTACATGAAAGGCCTATTTCTTTCTGAAAAATTCCAGAAGGGCAGGCTTTGTTGTTGCTTAGTCTACAACTAAACTTACTGTCTCCACAAAAATCCATCAGTGAGTATAGTCATATTTGAATGAATTTTCACAACACTCTAATTACTAGATACAATGGCTAATGTGAGTTTACATCTGGTGAGCCTGAGGCTTACTTGGGGAGGGGTGAACTACTGGCTGGAATTGGAGCTCTATGCCATATCCCATATTCCTAACTCCTACACACCTCTACTTCTGGTTGTGAGATTGAACCTTTCTTCTCCCCTTTCTCTCACTCACTGCAAGATCTTGCATGCATTGTGGGAGATGAAAATTTTCTAGTGGCTTCAGCAAGAAACTAGGTGACAATTGTAATCAGTGGTTGTATTAGCCTGTTCTGCCACCTCCAGAATTAGCAGAAAAGGCTAACTTGAGCTTTCATTGTGCAGCTCTGTTAATGAAGGGATCCTCTTAATTACACACTCAGTGCAAGGCTGCAACACAAAACAGTTTAGTATTTAAACACAGCTCTGTGTCAAAGAACAGCCTGTGTGAACGCAGGGTAAGTGGGGACATCCACGTGTGGATGGCACTCTTTGCTAAGGCTGCTTTCTTTTTGGCATCCAGTGTCACCCAGGCCCCCTTCCCTGTCTGCAGAGGTCCTCCATCTCTTCTGACTGTTGTATATCCCAGGAGCCCTCATTCAGTGGTTTCATTGAATCTGCCAGGCCAGAGAGTGGCTCCACTGATTTCTAGTCAACTCTATTAACCAGTTCAATTGCTAGGAACATTCTGTCAACCTCCTGGTGCCAGCACACCTATGACCCTAAAAGACAGGTGTTGAACCCCAAACCACCTTCCCCCAGTGAAATGGGGCTCACAGCATGTGCGCACTCCACTTCCTTTGTGAGTACTCAGTAGGAGTTCTGTGCTAATGTGAGGGAGCCCTGGGACAAACCATTCTCAGGCAAGGACATCCTGTTCCTGTGTTTGCTTCTGGTCTCTCTTCCAGCAATTCCACAATTCCACTATGTGGTAAGTATCAGTCTGTGCCTTCCAGATCCACATCTCATGCCCAGGGATGTATGCAGGCATGGGTCTGGGAGCTGGGTGCCCTGTGTACCATCATCCTCAGTCAGGTTTTGATCCTGTTTGTCCTTCTCAGCTCCCCTTAGAGACTAGTCACAGCCTCTCCCCCTCCTCCCACTCAGAAGTATATTTCCTGCATTTCCTATGATACTTCTTGGTAGAATATATCATTTTTTGAACTTGCAACATGGCCATTTCTCCTGAAAGACTGCTGGAAATGAATTGATTTATGTTCTGCTCATCTCTTTACATTTCACACATGTGAGGATGGCCCTGCTAGTAAATGACTATATAAGCAATGTGTTCTTGAACATTTATGGCAGGAAGAGAAGGCATACATGCCATTTGCTGGATGTAATTTTCAGGGACGCATTTGACTTCCTTGAGATTAACTATCTGGCTAATATAGTTAATAACGCATGATAAGAGTAACTTCATCCTGGAACTATCTTGTACCGACTGTATGGCTATTAGGAAATTGTTGTTGCTCAGCCTCAGTTTCCCTTTGGTGAAATGGAGAGGGGCAGTACATTCTGGGTCCCAGAGCTGTGGAGGTGCTGAATGGGAGCATACAAACAAGGGGTTGGTGTAGTGATACATTTGCTCCTGCACCTGTATCACTGGTCACACCTTTTGGTTGTGCTCACAGGTGTGGACATGACTTGTTAAAAAAGGAAAAGGATCTGGGTCAGAAGATCCCTTCCAGTCGTGGAGAGTAGGGAAGCACCCAGGTGGCAGGGTCTGCATCCTTGGAGTGGGAACGCTGTGACAGTCAGCCACTTGTTTCTTGTGTAAGTTCTTTTCTTCAAATAAACTCCACTTTATTTATACTTGGTCTAGTGAATCCTGGCTGGCACCCTGGCTGAATTATGGTGCATGGGAAGCTGTTGTCACTCATAGGATGTGTGTGTAAGATAGGTAAGTAGACAGACAGACAGACAGACAGACAGACAGACAGACAAGAGTCTGGTTATGTATCTTAAGATGGCCTTGAGAACTCTAGATCCTCCTACCTCAACCTCCCAATGCAGGAATTACAAGCATGTGTTGCCATGTCCCAGTGGACACATATTTCTCAAGTACCTACTTAGTAGTGAGTCAGTTCAAGACTGCCTTCTCCAGAAGAGCCCACATCCTCCTCCACTCTACAATTTCCTTTTCCTTAAAGAATTCTGGCACTAAAGAAATTCAGTGTTTTCTTTTGTTATTGTTGTTTAGGTTTTTTTTTTTAATCAGCTAATAAATTAGGCATGCATAATAGCCATCAGGTCCAGAGAGAAAGTCTAACTTTTTTCTTTATGCAATTTTGCATTCCCCTAACATAGAGTTGTTGTCAAAATCCATTAAAGTATTTAATTTCTCTTGTCACTGCTCAATTCCCTGAGCAGACATCCAGATAGTGTGCTGTGGTGTTTCTCACAGAAGCACTAAATGTTTAGTTATGGTGGTACAGTACAGTTTTAGATGATGTGTCCCTGATGTATCTAGAGCCTCGAGAGAGATTACGTTGAATTCAAGCACAAGGCTAAGCTGAGCCGGCAGAGCGGTGACCTCAGGAATGTGAAGACACAGAGGCAAGGGTCTAGAGGCTGCCATCCTCCCCTACCCCACTTCTTCAAGTCACAGATTTGCTAAGACTGTAACTTGCCTTTTTTCTTTTCTTTGTGAGTGGAAGGGGCATACACATTTTATGTGTATGGGTGTTTTGTCTGTGTACCATGTGTCCAGTGCCTGTGGAAGTCAGAGGAGGATGTCAGATCCCCTGAGACTATAGTTAGAGCCAGTCATGAGCCTCCATGAAAGTGCTGGGAACCCCACCCAAGTCCTCTAGAAGAATAGCTAGGTTAACCACTGAGCTATCTCTCCAGCCCCCACCCCATTTTTCTAAGACAAGATCTCTCATTGACCTTGAGCTTTGCCAGCTTGGTCGGACCCACCTATCTCCATCTCCCTGGCATAGAAATTATAAGCACATGTCAGCACATCCAACTGTTTCTGTAAGCGTTGGTGCTTGAACTCAGGGCCTCACACTTGCACAGCAAGCACTTCACTAGCTGTCTCCCTAGGCTCCTTGACATTTCTTAAACAGTAACTCCTGCTAACACCCATTCATTCAAATAAATTAGTATCTACTAAACTGGATTCAATGAGTAGGCAAAGGTTTCTATGCCAACAGTGTGGACCTCATTCCCCAAGGTGAGGGTGGGGGGAAGGGCGCGGGACAAAGCCTTCATTCACCATTTGATTTCACTACTAACAGGCAGACACTAAAGTCAGAGTTTGTCTCATCTTCAGTTGTCATGGCAACAACTAGACCCCCCCCCCATCCTGCCAAACACCACGACACATGCAGTAGAGTGGGATGTGAGGAAAGTGGTGGTTCAGGAACAGGGCCAACTCCTGTCCAGGGAACTCCAGTGACCACGTGTTTTTAACTGTCACCTGTTTTTAACACAAAATAAAATCAGCAAAAGTATCTTTTATCAGGAAGAGTATAGCTTTTAACTTGCAGACAGATCCTTGGGTGGTTCTGGGAAGTCAGAGCCATCATCAATGCCATCAAGGTATTGCTGGAGAGTGAGCATCAGAGAGAAGCTGGGGTACCTTCTGGGGTCTCGCCTTCTTCACTGAGCTGTGGCTGAAACTGATACTTGCTGTCCAAGGCTCAGAGCACACTCCCCATCCCTGAGCAGCCCTCTGGAACAGCAGAGAGCAGTACACCCATTTCACAGGCAAGATTGAGTATTGGTGCCACTGACCAATGAGTATGGATGTTAGTTAGTTTGTTCTATTCACAGCAGAGAGCATAAGTTTAATTTTCTTCCCCATACTCTTTGGCTCCAGGTAGCTTTTAGAAGTCACCTTCTAAGCCCAACACCTGCCAGACAAATCCATGCAGATGTCCCTCCTACATCTCAGTGAGTTCAGCGTTCCAAGTTGAATGCAATTTGTTTCACAGACCTCAAGTCTTGCTGGTTCTTGTTGTTATTGGCAACTTCACCAGCTCAGCCAGCCAAGCCTCAAAACCCTGCAGTTAGGTCTGGCTCCTTCCTTGTCCTCACTCTGTCTTCTGGGGAGCTTCTTTAGGAGATAGGCTGCCCTTACCCTCTTCCATTCCAAGGCCCTGATTCTGGAGCATCCCAGTGGTTGGAAAGCACGGAGTGAGGTGGCCACTGGGCTCTATCTGAGTGCATGCTTGCATCCAAAGCACACAGATCTTTACTATGACCCTTGGAGGTTATTTGTCTTCTTCCTAAGATTTCCATCTTCGTGATGAGACACTGCCTAAGAGGCCAGGACAATATAATTTGCCTATGGTCGTCCAGAGCAGGACAGATTATGAATGGAGATCTGCCTGACTCTGGGGCTCACAACCAGCCTTCCACCCCAACTCCCACCCAGCCAGGACACTCTCTTTCACTTTCCTTTTTCCCTCTTTCCTCCCTCTCTTTCTCCCTCCTTCCCTCCCCATTTGATTTATTTGAGGCAAGTCTCCGGACTGCATACCCCTGGCTGATCTTGAATTCACAATTCTCTGCCTATTTAGTGCTGGGATTCCACGTGTGCACCATCACACCAGCTTCAGCATGAGTGTGTTAGGACCAGAGCGGTCAGCCTCTTTTCTCCTGGTTATATGTTGGCACTGAGACACTAGAGCTAGCCCCTTGTATATGATGAGATGAGTGAGTCGCCAATTGGAGCTTCATAGAGAGTGTTTGTTCAGAGCCAGCCAGCCTGGATTCCACTTTCTTTCGTTGTCTTCCTCCTCTCTTCTTTCTTTGGAAACCTTACACATGTATATCATGTCACTGTGATCAAACCCACCTCCATCCCTTTCCCTCCCACTGTCCCCCTCCCCTCCCACCGCTCCTCTATCCCTCCCATTCATGCGGTCCTTTTATAAGCCTTGAGTCCACGAAGTGTTGCCTGTATGTGCACCAGTGTAGGGCCATCCGCTGGAGCTTGGGTGTCTTCTCGGGGCCATATCGCTAAAGAAATCCGACTCTTCCATACGTTCCCAATAGTCCCTCAGCTAGGGGTGGGGAGCTGAGGGACTATTTTCTTTTCCTTTTTTCTTTCTTCCTTTTTTTTTTTTGTTTTGTTTTGGGTTTGTTTGTTTGTTTGTTTGTTTTTTGTTTTTGGTGGACCTCCCCTGTCCGTGCTGGGCTGTTGTCTGGCTTGATGGTGGGTAGGTTTTGTGCATAATGCCACAGCCACTCTGAGCCTGTATGTGCACCTGCCCTGTTATGTTCAGAAAACTGTTTCGCTATAGTCATCCCACCACCTCTGGCTCTTACAGTCTTTCTGACCTACTCCATGATAATCTTGTAGCCTTGGGAGGAGGTGGTATGATTAGATATAGATACAGACATAGACATTTAAGCTGAAAAAATTCATAGTCACATTAACCAGTTGAAGAGAGACCATATCTTGTGGTATGATCTTAGCAAGACAACCTTGAAGAAACTACTAGTTAAGGGCTAAAGGACTCTAGTGGGCTGAACTATGCCTCACCTTCCAGACAAGCCCAGGCTCTAATCCCTAAGACTATGACTGCCTGAGCCCTTACCAGGACAGTCTTTGCGGACAAAATCAAATTGAAAGTTTTGCGATCATCTGGATTTGGAGGTGATCCTACATCTAGTGGTGGCTGCCCTGATGCACAGAAGCATCCATGCTGGCATGCACAGAGAGGTCACACCCCTGAACAGAGACAGACTGGAGTGACAGCATTACCAAGGAACAAGCCAGACTCACCCAGAGCTGTCTCTCTCTACTGCATCAGAAAAGCTGTGCCCAGTGATTGGCACACAGGGTCCTGAACCACAAGGGTATCCATTTCTGTGGCTCTGTGGCCCTCACCTATTGGTGACCAGTTGAGGCATGAGACCATGCTAAGAAATGAACAGCAGGCCTTGGCATTCTCCTCTCTGGAATGGATGGTCACAGAGGATTATTCTGCAATAATGTAGAAACAGCTCCAACAGGACCTGGTGCAAATGAGCCCCGCATGAACTTCAGATACGCAGACCTATTCTATCACATTCCCAGGTGATACCTTGGAAACATTTTCCCCAGCACACCTGGCTGGCTGCTGCCACCTCTGTTCTCAGAATGGCAAACTGTTTAACTTTAGATGCTGAGCAACAGAGAGAGGACCCTCTGCTGTGAGTCCAGCTGCCAGGGATAAGCAGACAGTCCAGAGGCATTTGTGTCCTTGTGAGGATAGTGACTGGGTACTGGTCTGTCTCCAGCCTGAGATGATAAGCCTGTCACAGTGGGTTTCACAAAACATCTGTCTCAGCCTAGCTCTAGCAATAACAGTATGTTTTGCCTATACACAGATGTGACATGTTCACTGAAGCCCAATGTTTCTATACCTGACCCATATCTTAAGTGGTAGGAGCCCATCAAAATCTTCACAAGCATTGGTGACAGTTTTCTTTGTTGTCACAGACCTGAGATGACACTGACTGTGGCTTAGAGTGACACTGCCGAGAGTAGCTGGGGCAAGGGGACCACACTGTCTCTAAAACTGGCCCCTCTTATGTCTGTGCCTGATTCTGCAAGGGAGTCAGGTCCGTGGGCTTCATGCATATGGATGGCAGCCATGACTGGATGGTAACCTGCAATTTCTCTGCCAGTGTTAATCGACTTTGGTTGGTTACTGAGACTTTAACTAGGATATGCTATGCCAGAGCACACACCAATGATCCCCGGATCTGAACACTGTTTTGCTGGATTTGATTCAATTCCAGCTTGAGATAAGACTGCACAAAGTGGAGTGTCCCACGTGAGGTGGGCACACCATGTCTTGGCATGAGGAGAGGTGACGTGGAAGGAAGACCCAAACAAGTGAGAGACAGATGCTGTCTTCATGGTTCGAGAGGTAGGGGAGTGGCCTGAGTAAAGTGGCAGAGACTCCCAGGGGTAAGACTAGGGCATGAATAGAGCAGATCCTCTGCATCTTGGGCACTGGGTTAGCCCAGCATCTGTTGGTCTTCCCAGGACAGTCTATTTGAACCAAGACAGCTGTCCATCAGGCCTCAAGCTGCTCAGGCAATCAGGTGGTCTGGAATGGGTCATGCTTTCTGACACCCAGGTCCCCTGCTGACTTGCGCTGTTGTGGCTGTGGAACCCGCATTCCTTATCCAATTCTGTCACCAGAGGACCACTGTCTGTATCTCTGGTCTCACTCTACTCTCCAGGTCTCACTATCCTCTGTTCTACTTGGATCTCAAACCTTTTTTTCCCCTTGGCAGTCTAATGCTGGGACCCCAAAATGCCATGGGGGTGTCAATCCCATCCTGGCTAACAGCTAAGATGTCGAGGCCAAATGAGAATGTTGCAGGAGGCAGTGTGCACAGTGCGCCTTCCCCAATCACCACACACCCTGAAGACCGCTCCCCAAGAGAAATCAGAGAGGCTCTGGGCACTGTCCCAAGGTCAATGTCCTTGTTCATGTGCATACAAGGACTGAGCTTTGGAGATGGAACACAACCTGTCCAAGGTGGCTTGACATATAGGTTTCAGGGCTCAACAGGGGGACACAGATTCCCAGATCTGAAGTTTGCTGTGACATTATTCTCAGGCCTTCCCTGGGCCACAGTCAGCTTTTTTCAGATAGCAGCTGGTTTGGGGTCATCTCTGGCCTTCAGGCAGCAGCATGGGGCTCAGTCTCGGACAGCAGCTCAGTACACATTACTTAGGCCTAATGTGAACCTGTCTCTTTACAAACATATGTCTATGTATATCTCAGACATGATTACACCCTTGAAGAGGGGTAATTTCAGGACTCAGAGCCAACCAGCTCTGAGCAGGAACTTTTCTTGCCTGTAACTGAAAGGCCTGTAACATGACATAGAAACAAATTATACAACAGCCAGAGATGCCATGTCATATGACCATGACATTTTCTTCCTGCGTATCTGTGATTCCGTGTTTACAGAATGACAACTGCTACATGAGGCCATGGCCTATAGGGGGCTTTGTACATAGTCCTATGGAATCTTATCCTCCAGAGGTTTGGGGGAAACTAAAGGGTTTGCCCAGGGTTACATAATTCATAAGTGCTAGAACAGGAGTCATTTTTTGTTCTGGAGGGTTCTGCCTCAGCCCAGCTGTGCTGGCATGGGAAGAACAATGATAAGACAGACAACAAGGTTTGCTCTGTGTAGGGCATGTAAGTATGGGTGTCCTCACTCTTCCTCCCAGCCCTATGGCTCTATATGCAACGATAAACAAGTTTAGAGATGCAAGGTGAAGTTTCCAGGTAATCCACACCCAGCTAGAGAGAGACAGAGCCCAGAGTTAAAGGCAAGGCATATGCCAGGCGCTTTGGCTGCGTACTCTGCATGCCTGACTTTGAGAAATATGCTAAGAAAATGTTTTAGGGCAGTGAGGCGGCTCAGCAGGTAAAGGTGCTTGCCACCAAGCCTGACTACCTGAGTTCAATTCCCAGGATCCACACAGTGGGAAGAGAGAACCAATCACACAAGTTGTCTTCTCACTTCACACATAACACATACTCCCGGGGACAAGAGGGAATTTAATTTACAGTTGTTTTTTTTTTTTTAAAGGGGGCTTTTGCTTGTTTGTTTTTGAATTGGTAAGCCAAGGCCTGGGTGTGTAACTTGGAACCAGGATGGTTGCCAAGCATGAGCAAGGTCCTGGCTTTAGCCTCCAGCACCTCAATCAGTAAATTAATATTTGGTAAGCTATCTATGACATAAAACTTCCCTTTTAACTCTTCAGTGCCCTATTCAGTGATGTCATGGACATTCTTTGCTGTGTAGCCATCACTATCACCTACCTCCAGAGCCTTTCCCCTTTCCAAGTGGAGACTTTGAACCTATAAAACACAACTCCCTGCTTCCTCTCCGTCAGCCCCTGTTCCACTTTCTTGGGACTTGACCTACACAGATGATTCCGGATTTGCTGCCCATTAGAACTTCCTTGGAGATTGGTGGACATTCTACGGTAATGGCGTCTACATGGGCTCATCCTTTTCTCTGCTACTGTATATAGTGTCTTTGAGAAAATGTGTGTACTTGAGCACTTTCTTTCCCAAACTTGAGCCTCCAGCCTGGCAGGAGTGAGGGCGTGTCTATTTGCCTGACGACTAGACACTAGAGAAACTGACTCTCTCTCCTCATGGGTTGAGAAGACTGATTAAGCTTTCTCTCTCAGCCCCACACGTTCCTGAGTTGCCAGTCTTGTCACTATTCATGTCCTCCCTGTCACAGACAGAAGACACGGCCTGCCATGTCACCTCTGGCTTTGCCCCATCATTCCTTTAAAAAGCCTGTCCAGATGATTCTTAGATGTCTTTGAGCACTCTGCTGGCATCCTCAGGCACCCAAGGGCCTTTCCTCGCTCCATTTTCAACACTGTGCTCTCTCTCGTTCCTTAGAATTCATGGAGATGTGGTCCAGGATAAGCTGTGGGGCGGGGCCCTCAACCCCAGGATGTTAAAGTCTCTTGTGGAAATTGGCATGATATTCACATAAAACATGCTCACATCCTCCTGGATATATGAGGTCATCTCCAGACCATTTACAAATCTGAGTGGGATGCAAATTCTGTATATAGAATTGATATATTTATTGCTTAGGAAATTACAGCAAGAAAAATGTCTGTACACCCTAACTACAGACACAGCCTTCCCTGGCACTCTCGGTGTGTGATTGGTTGTACTTACAGATGCCAACCCTGGAAGTATGAGACTGATTGCATCATCTCTATGCATCATTTTCTTACTCTCCATCTCCTGCCCTTTCACCCCTACACTCTGTGTAGAGAACACAGTTCCCACAGCAGGAGTTGATGGCGTCCTGTGCCTACCTGTCCTCAGATTCCATACATAGGAACCCTCAGTATGTCCTTGCGCAGCTCCAGTCCCACTTCCTCCCACATTCTTATTTTTACTCCAGCCACACGTCCTGCTTGCTATGTCTTCCTGTTGCCTCTGCCTGGAATGCCCTTTCTCTTACCATATCCTATCACTCCGCTATCTCAGCAACTCCTTTTGCTAGGCTCTCACCACACCTTATTTTAGCCCATTTTTTACTTTACACACTCCATAGTGGCTGTCCCTTTACCTGTCTTGATCAGTTTTTCTACAATTAGTTCTATGGGGGACAGGACGATATTGGTGGCACACAGCTCTTCAAGGACAACACTAGGCTCACTATGGATGCAAGAAAATGTCTACTAAAGGAAAAATGAGCTGGCCTTGAGAATCTAAGCTATTCCCTCCTGAAACAACACCAGGACCTTTCAGTGGAATGTGTGCCAGGGTGGGCAGTCCACACCTGGAGGCCAGGTATGGTGGTTTGACTGAGAGTGACTCCCATAGGCTCAGGTGTTTGAACCTTTTGTCCCCAGTTAGTGGAACTGTTTGGAAAGGATTAGGAGGTGTGGCCTTGTTGGAGTAGGTGTGGTCTTGTTAGAGGTGTGTTACTGGGAGGTGGCTTTGAGATTTCAAAAGCCCATGCCAGGCCCAGTCTTATTCTCTCTCTGATCCTTGTGGATCAGATATTAGCTCTCAGCTACTGCTCCAGCACCATGCCTTCCTGCCTGCCGCCATGCCATATTCCCCATCATGATGATCATGGACTAACCCTCAAACTGTAAGCAGCCCCCAGTTAAATGGTTCCTTTTAAAAGTTGTCTTGGTCATGGTGTCTCTTCACAATAGAACAGTAAGAAAGATACTGGGTCAGCACTCTGGTACAAGAGGTTGGGTGAGGGATCTTGGGATTGTGGGATGCATGAAGAACCTGCTTCCTTTCCTTAGAAATCACCAGAGTCTTTCCATCATTTGTCCCCTCATAAGTGTCAGCACAGAAGGAGTTCCTGTCCTTTCCTGTCTTGCCTATCACATTTTGGCAGCACACCCTTGGAGCACAGAAAACATCCAAGTCCACTCTCTTCCCAGAACACACTCTATCTATAATCATCACATCATAAAACTGAGAACCTCAGAGGACGCAGCCATGCCCATCCCTTGTTTTTAATACCTGAAAGCACAGTTTCAGACATGTTGACTGACTTGTGCACATTGCACATCTTGGCAGGAACTTCATTCTCTCTTTCCTTAATGCAGAATACCTCTTCTCTCTAGTTGAACCTGTGGAGCCTTAGAGGAACCTAGAGTTTTAGTCTAAATCTCATCCTGGCCAACAGAATCACTGAAAAGAAACTCCCTTGTAGCCTGCATGCTTTCTAGCCAGCCAGCAGCATGTGGGTGGTTTCAGATACTAGCATTTCTGTGGGATACCTTCTCTACTTCCCAACTCCCCTATTCTCACTGTCCTCCATCAGCAGAGGCATGAGTGACAATGACCTGACCTGTTTCTGTCTGCCGTCACCTGTTTCTCCCTCTCTCCATGGAGGAGGAACCTCTTTGCCTGCCTAGAAGTGAGGCTTCTCTGTGTGGGCATAGGGACTCTATCTGTGGACTTCCGCGGATGGATGGAGGGAGACAACGACAGGAGTGAAGCTGAGCTGGGGGCTGGGGGTTTCAGGAGACTTAGGAAGCCCTGGTTGGAAAAGGACCCTAGTCCCTGTCTCTTGGCAAGGGAGACATGAGTTATCTACAACTTCCAACCAACAAATGCACAAGTTCATTCCCAGAGGAAATCATTACTCCTAATTATTATTATTAGGCGTAATGACTAATTAGTAAAAATAGCTACCATTTACACAGTGCCAACTTACGGCTGCTTCTTAATGTGTATTTTTCCCCCTATTTTATTCTTTCAGGCTTATTTTCTATTTCCCTAATTATAAAGTCAGTATGTGCTCAAGGAAAAAAAAATATCAAAAAGATCCCAAAAAGTAGAAACGAAAGGGGCAAAATAGTCACCATGTGGCTCCTGGTGAAACATTAGAAGCGTTATTAACATGGTGCTTGCTTTTCCATCCTTCCTCACATGGATGTGTGTGTGTGTGCATGTGTGCATGTATGTGTGCACGTCTGCATGTGTGTGTGCACGTGTGCACACATACGCAAGTGCCTGAGAAAGGTAGGGAGAGAGAGGAGATGGGGAGGGAGACAGACAGACAAACAGAGCTGATGAAGAAGCTGAAGATGCAAAGCCACACAGCAGGAACTGGGTGAACAGGAACTCTCATTCCATCCTTTCCTCCTCTCCCATGTTTACACTCCTTTGCCCACAGCAAGGGTGAACTTCGGATTTGTCTGGAAGCATAGTCTTGATGCACAGCCCAGGCTCGCCTCCCAAGGGCCACTCCCCCTAGCCCGTGTGGGGATGATTTTCATTGTATTTTGCTGTTTCATTCCCTGTCTGGTTTCCTGTTCCACCCACTGCTGGGAGAAGCAATGGCAGTAAAATGACTATGTCACTCAGCTACTCAGTACCTGGCTACGGAAATCGAGGAGCCCTTAAGCTTCGGTGAAGACATTCTGTCAGAAACTGGAGGGACTCTCTGTTTTCTGTCCACACAGATATCTGGAAAGCTGAAATCAGAAAGCATAAGGAGCTGTTGTTTTGCAAGCTGCTTTGCATGAGACAGTTGAATTAAGTTCTACAGAGAGGTCATGGAGGGGAGGCAGTCTGCACGCCCAGAGGGCCTGGGGTGGGGTGTAGGTAGGACTCAGAGTCCATTTCCTGCCACATGTTTGAACAGAACCAAAGGTACTCAGTGTCCTTAAGTTGAAGAGAAGCAGGTGGCACTGCTTATGTGACAAACACTGGGCACATTACAGTGTCACTTCCTAACAGGAGCTCACAAGGGGCAGAAAGGGTCTCAAAGGAGGGGTTACAGAGTGACAGAGGAAGCAGAGGAAAAGCAAAACAAAACAAAAGCTCACACACCAAACCCAGAGATAAACAAAGCCCTTGAGATCAGAGTTCTATGAATTTCTTCATGTGAGGACACATGGCTGAGAGAAAAGTTGTGGCTGGGATGGGGAGGAATCAACACCAGGAACCAACCGTTTAAAGGCTTTGTTTTTGACTGAAGTCCTGTGTTCACAGAAATATAGCCATAAAGACAAAGGAGGAAATGGAGCCACCTCTTTAAGTTTGGCAGCAGCGAGTTGGCACACTCTGCTCCCTCGACAGTTTAGGCCGTTTGTTTAGGCCAAGAGTGTTTGTGTACGAGCCTTTGGGCACATGCATTTGTGTATGCATACATATGTGAATGCCTTTGTGTTTGTGTGTGGACATGTTTGTATGTGTATTTGTGTGTGCATGTGTTTGTGTTTATGTATGTGGATGTGTGTATGTTTATGTTAATATGTTGTTCCATAGTCTAAAATTTTCAGTTACCTCTCTGCCCCTGAGACCTATGGGAGAAAGAGATTGCTGGGGATGCTGGGAAAGCAGAGAACGCCCGGATGCAGGGAGCACAGCCAGGTTAGACCAGTGCTGTAGGACCTGTGCACCACCTTCCCCTTCTGACCCCCCTGAGGATGGTTCCACAGCCCATCCTGTCCTCAGCTGTTTTCCTCTTCATTTTCACTCCCCAGACCCTCTGCCTGACAGTTCCCGGGGTATGGAAAGAGAAATGCCTGCAGAGGGAGACCAGCAGATACCCGGCCTCCAGTGAGTGGCTCAGAAATGACAGGGCCCCTGCAGTAGAAAGAAGCATCCAGCCCCCGATCAAGAGCCCTCGTTCCACATCCCGTGGTACCAGGGACAGGAGGGTGAAGGGAGGCTGCCAAGTGTAGTGGCTGCCGTAAGCCAAAGCGGCTGTGAGCAGTAGGTGGGCTGTGAGCAGTAGGTCTTCAGGGGGTGTCTTAGTCTGCTCTTGTTGTCATGATAAAACATTGACCAAAGGCAACTTACTGGAGGAAAGGGTCTGTTTGACTCACAGGTTATAGTCCATCATTGAGAGAAGCCAAGGCAGGAATTGAAGAAGAGACCATGGAGCGTGCTACTTACTGGTTTGCTTTCCATGGCTTGCTCAGCCTGCTTTCTTTTACAACTTAGGGCTGCCCACAGTGGGCTGTGCCCTCCCCCATCAATCATCAATCAATGAAATGCCCTCACAGACTTGTTTATAGGCCAAGCTGATGAGGGTAATCCCTCAGTGAGGTTGCTGTTCCCAGATAACTCTACTTTAAGTCAACTTGACAAAATCTAAAGAGCATGGTGGGCAAACTGGGATAGGCTGTGCCTGAGGGTAAATGTGGCTGAGGCATGGAGACCCAAGCCCTAGGGTCCTAACCATCGTGCCACACAATTCCTACTCAAGCACTCAGTGACATGTGTCTTTTAAAGGGCCATTATGGCAAAACAACTGGATGTGGCACTCCACATGACAGAGACACTTCACTGCCGGGAAATGGGAACCAAATGCATGTCCAGCAAGCTGCTGGGATGGAAGGACTCACACCCGCCTGGTATTGATCTTCATGTCAGATCCTTCTGCTGGATGCTCCCGGCCCTGACCCTGGTTCTCAGAGACTGTGCTGTCATTATACCATTTCCTCCTCTTGCTCCACAGTCCATCTCTGCGGGATGTGCTGTGTGGAGGAGCTGCTGCCAACACACCACCCATTTCTCTCTGGTCG
This sequence comes from Phodopus roborovskii, assembly GCF_943737965.1. Classification (NCBI taxonomy): domain Eukaryota; kingdom Metazoa; phylum Chordata; class Mammalia; order Rodentia; family Cricetidae; genus Phodopus; species Phodopus roborovskii. Next base: position 76,728,870 of record NW_026126418.1, read on the forward strand.
CTTTGCTTATTTCTGGCAGCCATCTTGGTGTTGCCTGGAACAATCCCTTTACCCCTGAGCTTGCTTATTGCTTTGTCTGCCTAGTCCATCCTCCCTAGTCTGGTTTCTTTATTTGTTGTTCCTTCTTGAGGAGGCTTTGCCACATGTTCCCTGACACAAACCATTCTCTCCTAACTTGCTCTGTTTTGATTATTTTTCTGTTTTCTCCCTCCCCCTAGTCACCACAACTGTAACTTACATCGTATGAGATTTGAGGTTTTGCATTTTGTTTTTGGGTAAGGCATACCCCAGATCCGTATCTCTTGGGCGAATGAACAAAGAAATAAGGATTTGAAGCATCACCTCAGTTTTTATACTGGATCTTGTTTTGTTCCATAGGCAACCTGTTGAGGGAGACAATATTTCCCTACTATATGGGGTGAGAGACAAAAGCCACCGGGTGTTTCAAGAGGCCCATATCTGTGCCCTTAGCACCCGGGAGTGGAATCCAGAACAGGCTGTGCTTATTAAGATATTGTCAAGCCCAGACAGCACCTCCCACAGAAGGCAGCCCCTCCCACAGACAGACAGCCCCTCCCACAGAAGGCAGCTCCTCCCACAGACAGACAGGCAGCCCCTCCCACAGAAGGCAGCTCCTCCCACAGACAGACAGGCAGCCCCTCCCACAGAAGGCAGCTCCTCCCACAGACAGACAGGCAGCCCCTCCCACAGACAGACAGCCCCTCCCACAGACAGACAGCCTCTCCCACAGACAGACAGTACCTCCCACAAATAGCACCTCCCAGATCCTAATAGCTAGTAGCCTTGAAGTCAGCGCTGACCAGGGTCTTTTGCCCCCAGCAAAGGGGTCTCTTGTTCTGTGTTCCCTAGAGTATTACGACGAGTTCATGAAAAATAGAATTCTGTACTCTGTATTTCATTTCTCTGAGCATTTGAAGCTATTCCTGCTGGCTCCCAATTCTCAGCAATCCTCCTGCCTCAGCGAGCCGGCTGAGTCACCCACCATACCCAATTCTTTATAGTCCTTGGGATTCGGTGGGCTTTTTGATCATTTTGCCATTTATTTTTAAGTTTCGTTTGAAAATTCTCATCCTTGATTCCTCTGAATATCAGTTCTGTTCGGTCCTCCTATTGCCTCTTTCTGGAACTCTTGCTGAAGGTACTAGATTTTCCATTTAGGATTTTTTTGTGAGATTCTTAGCAACCTCTTCAACATGTCTATCAGTTTCTTCGTTTCTCTTCACTTGGTCTAATAGGCTAATGTGTCTATCCCCTGAATTTTTATTTTAATCACACTAGGTTTTTAAAAGTTTTTCATTTATGATGTATACAGTGTTCTGCCTGCACACTAGAAAAGTGCTGGGAGCGATCGTGGCGGAAGCCTTTGAGATTGCCAGCCTTTTCTTAGATGAGCCCATTGAGTTAGAAGATTGCTACCTTCAGTCCCAATCAACCTTCTCCCCTCCCCAACTTCCTGACAGGTAGAGTTTGGGCCTTACAGGAATGCCTTTAGGTTACTTGGTAACCCCTCCTCCTTATGCAGTTAGGGTATTTAACAACTACAGAGAGACCTCTTCCCCTGCTAACAACCTACTTATCTCTACCTGCATTTCCTCTTAGCCCATATCCTATTCACCTTCAGTGACCTATGATTAAAAACATCCCGCGGTCAGGTTAACAGGCAAGGACCTCCCCTATCTGAATCCCCACCTCACCTAGCTCCCCACCATAACCACTATATAACATTCTTGAGGAAAATAAAATTTTGCAGCTTGACCAGAAAGCCTGCCTTGCTGCCGGTGTCTCCTGTCCTCCATTCCAGGTCCTTTGGGGTCCAGGCCATCGTTGCTGCCCTGCTGGTCAGGGCAGAAGAGGGCACCAGAGCTCATTACAGATGGTTGTGAGCCGCCATGTGGTTGTTGGGAATTGAACTCAGGACCTCTGGAAGAGCAGTCAGTGCTCTTAACCTCTCCAGCCCCACACTAGTTGTTTTTTTTTTTTTTTTTTGTTGTTTTTTTGTTTTTTTTGTTTTTTTGTTTTATTTTTTTTTTTTTTTTTTTTTTTTTTTTTAGGTCTGATAACATTTTATAAAATTGGACTTATCTGTTTTTGTTTGTTTTACAAACTTGCCAAACTGTTTTATTTCACATTTAGTCTATGGTATATATGCTGTAATTTTAATGTTCACAGTCATTGAGTGGCTACTTTTCAACTTTGTCGTTTTCCCTTTCTTCTTCTTCTTCTGGCCTGTTTTCCTGAAGGTATAAAATAACCCTTTCTTTTCTTTTCCATTTTGGACCTCCCTCCCTTGGATCTTTGCTGTTTTAGATTCCAGATGTAAAGACAGTTTCATTAGTCACATTCCTGGAAAGACCAGTGACTCACAGCAGCTTCAACCGTGAACACCCTGCTTTTCAAGCCACACAGATAATGTAAATTCTAATCCCAAACTCTCATGAAGGAACAGTTTATGGATTCTTAAGAATATAGTCATCATCCCTTGTCCCAGGATCGGAACATGCCAGACAAGTGTTCATCCCTTGCCTACCATGGATATGTCTTTCTCAGTTCACCCACTAGAGCTGTGGTCTCATGTGGGTGTTTCTGGTCTAGCTCCTTCACTGTTTGGGTTCTGCAAACATCAGGCCGAAGCTCCACAGATATGTCCATAGTGGAACCCCAGTCTCCACATCTGGTACTGTGCCTGCTTGTTCTGACACTCTCTTAATTGCTGCCAGCTCATCTTTAGGAAACCATTTAAAACATTATCTGGCACAAACCAGGAAAACTCCATCACATGTCTAGTGTGTGATTCAACAAAATAGTATGCTTATTGATTTTTACTCTGTATAGAAACAGTCTCTGAAGGGAAAATGAAATTATGGATAGACAGATAACATGTAAAACATATTTCTCATCCTACCACCAAGAAGTAACTAGTTTTCAACCTTGGCACAGTGACTTCCTTTCTGAATAAATGTGTCCTCTTGATTTGTGGTTTGGGAGGATTTTTCCACACTGGAGATGTAGTAACTGCCCTTTCCTGGACTCTGCTTCTATGGACCCCAGGGACACCAGAACCCAAAGGCCCTTGTGGTGCTGTTGGGAGCATGTGGAGCTCTTAAAGAGCAAGCTTTAGTGGGAAGTCTTTAGGCCACTTGACCGTCCTCAGAAGAACGCTGGGACCATGGCCCTTTTCTCTTTGATTAAGTGGCCTTACTTGCTGTGCACCTCCTACCACCATACACTCCCTTGTCAGGCCAAGTCAGTCATGGAAAGTTAATTCCATGGGTATCGACTATGGTAAGTGCATATGCGTTCCTGGCTTGGAACCAAAGATGTTTCTCAGGGTCAGTTCTAAGTCTCCACACCAAACTCTAAGGTCAGGGTGTCTTTTATCTTATGTGCTGTTTATGCCTGAGCTGGTTAGCCTGGGCTTTCTTTTCTTTCTTCTCTTTCTTCCTTTCCTTTCTTTCTTTCTCTTTTAATTAGTTAACTAATTAACGTTTTGACTTTTTGATACAGGGTCTCCCTGCATAGCCCTGGCTGTCCTGGAACTTACGGAGATCTGCCTGCCTCTGCCTCCTGAGTGCTGGAATCAAAGGTGCACCATCATGCCCAACCTAGCCTCGAGTTTCTAATGAGCTGTCTACAGAGATTTGCCTCACTGTCCTTTCCTGCTCCTCTTTTTGGGATGTGGGGAAGTCTTTAGTCCTCTATGCACTGGATTTCAGCTGCTTTCATGAACTTCTCTGGCACAGGCTGAGAGTAGACTTAAGGTCAGGGCAGGCCAGTGGTGGGGGCTCGGCCTTGGCAGCCATTCCCTTTGGACCTCATTGTCTGTAATGTCAGACCTATAGGTGTCATGAGCCTCTGCAACTCTGATGTGTAGGTAACATGTTCTTAATCCACAGCAAGGGGTCATGAGGGATGCCTGTGGGTTCTATGTCATTGGCTCAACTGCTTAGAAGCCTCCTCAGCACTGTTGGAGCTCCAGCACCCTCACCAGAAGCTCAGAAGTAATCAAACACAAGGACAGTAATGAGAGGCTAGTGCACAGAGGGCTTCTTGGACGTGAAGCCACGCTGCATGCTTCACACCATCTTGAAGCCACTTAGCCCTGTGAGGACACTCGCTTGCCAACATCCTATAACAAGAAGGTAGAAGAGCCCAGAACCCAAGTCTCACTCCTTCCACACCACTGCTTTCCTCTGGGAGCTCAGATGACAAAAGTACTCCATGAGGATGCAGAGATGCTAAATCTTCAACAGTACCAGTAGCTGGAGATGGAGAGACCCGCCATTTATATCAGAGTTTGAAGATGTCACTAGGAACAGCACCTGCTTGCACAAGCCTGGGATCAACAACATTCTACCATGAAAGGGGAACTACTGACCGCTAAAGATTACAGGGAAGGGGGTAAGCCTCAGTGTTATACCCAGTGATACACTGCTGTCATTCAAGCAAATAACTCACCCACACTCATGTAGGCAGCCCTAATTACATTCAGGGGCACACATGCATGTATGCACACACAAAGTCATCAAAGTAAAAGGGAAGAAGGAGGGATTTGGTGGGACAGGAAACTGATGGAAGATGTCATTCTGTAAACAAGTTTCTTTTATTGGTTAATGAATAAAGCACTGTTGGCAAAGAGGAAGACAAGATAGGCGGGACTAGGAGAGAAGGAGGATTCTGGGAGATGTAGTAAGAGAGGCAAGATATGATTTGAGAAAAGAAGGTCCGGGCCCTCTCTTCGGTAAGATAAGAGCACGTGGAAGCACTTAGATTAATAGAAATGGGTTAATATTTAAGACAGTGCTAGCCAATAAGAAATACTAGTAACCGGCCAACAGCTTTATATCTAATACAACGTCTCTGTGTGTTATTTGGGGCTGATGCAGCTGTGGGACCAGGCTGGTGGGAAAACAGCTCATAGCAAGAAACAAGAGAAAATTAATGGACAATATTTGATTAAAGAATTTATACATAAGAATATATATAAAGCTATAATTATATACATATATGAAATTCTGAAAGATTAAATAAAAATGTTAAAAACAGAATTATGTACTTCAAAGGAAAAGAAAACTACCCACTAGGAACCAAAACAGTTCAAATCCCAACACTGCCACTTAGATGTCATGTGATTATGTGTAAGTCACTTAACTCCTCTGATCCTTTAAAAAGGGATAATTTCTCTCTTGTAGGGTCATTGTGAGATTTGCTGAGACTTTGTATAAATATATATATATATATATATATATATATATATATATATATGTAAAACACAGCAGAGCTGGCCTCTGATCCCAGACACTTGTATAGTTGAGGCAGGAGGATTGAAGAGTCAGGCCTGCTATGGCTACAGAGTGTAACTCCAGGTATTATAACTTAACTATTTCAAAATCTGCTTTGAAAGCAATGGTTCTCAACCTGTGGGTTGCAACCTCTTTACAAAACCTGTCTCCAAAAATATATTGGGGTTCATAACAGTAGCAAGACTACAGTTTTGAAGTAGGAACAAAAATAATTTTATGGATGGGTGTTACCACAACATGAGGAGCTGTATTAGAGGGTCACAGTATTAGGAAGGTTGAGAACCACTGTTTTAAAGGGATAGGATCCAGCTCAGTGACAGAGATCCTGCCTAGCACACCTGTGGCCCTATGTCCAACCATAGGACCCTGCCTGTAGAGACATAATGCATACTACTTTTACACATACCAATGTATACATTCTTTTCAGGAACTACTTTAAAGTGGTCACTGCACAAACACACACATATTCCCACTTTCCCATTGTCTAGGTTCGAACAGTGGCTGGCATTGGCACTACCCGGGTCTGGACATGCTGTGTTAGACTTCATAAACCCATCATGAAAAATAGATTTGCTGGCAAGGTGGAGAGGATTAGGCAAACTTCATGGATTCAGAGAAACTCCTGCCTGGGCTGTCTGTTTCCCTTTGCACTTTGACCGGAGTGATACCTATCCTGTCATTCTGCAGCTTGGGGTCTGCAGGTTTCCCAGCTAGCTTGGGGATGCCAAGCATGATGTGGGTTAAATATAAACAGTGACTCAGCCACACATTCTGATGGAGTCCGCGCAGGAGCTGCTTTCCTTCCCACTCTCTCGTCATCGTTCTCTTAAGAAGCAGCGTCCAATCTTAGCAAAAAGTCTAACAGCAGAGAGTATGGACATTCACAGTTGCTTGGGTGGCTTTTGCACATTGTCATGTATTTAGTACACTGTCCATCTAGTGTTACATCAGCTACCCCTTGAAGTCTGATGTCCCCTTGAGGTCCTGAAGAGGCCTGCAGACACTACCAATCCACTCAGCCCCATCCAAGCCCAGCCCTGCTTCTAGCCCAGCAAATAGAGCTTTGGTTTCCTTAGAACTGCTGTTATCCTCTGCCTTAATCCTGGAATCCTGGCACCTAACGGAAACCCCAACCCAACTGCAGCTGCCAATGCATGTTTATGCCAACCACATGCTCCCAGAGGTTGGCCAGTTCCATCTCACTGGCCTTGGTCCTCCATGTGTGTTTGGAACTGTTTCCCAAGAGAAGGACACCCTGACTGAAATCTCTACCCATCTGACAGGGCCCTGCCAACTTCTCGCTTCCTTCTTCCGTGCAGATAGCAGGTTCAAACCACTGTAACTTTATACTGAGTGTGAACAACTTGAGGCCACCAGTACCTGGCTACCAGCATTGACCAAGGCCTGGCTTTCCGTGTCTGTCCCATCTCCTATCTCGGGTCTGCAGCTCTGGACTCAGATGTATCTCTATTTGCTTTGCGTTGGTCTTTTGCTTTGAAAGACTCTGGCAACCTTCTCTGCAGTTATGAGCCCTGGAAGCTGCATTATGGAGGCTCTCTTAGCTCCGTTTTGTTGTTTGTTTGGTTTTTTTTTTTTTTTTTTTTTTTTTGGAGACAGTGTTCTGTGTAACAGTCCTGGCTGCCCTAGAACTTGCTGTGTAGACCAGGCTGGCCCCAAACTCAGAGATCCGTTTGTCTCTGCCTCCCAAGTGCTGGGATTTAAAGGTTTGCACCACCACGGCCTAGCTACCTATCTCATTTTAAATACCACATCTCTTCTAGTCTTTTTCTGTGACTCTATCCTCACACAGTTAAACCACAGTCTATATACACACCAGCTTGCAGCTTGCCTCATATTTAACATGTTACTGTGAGCACTTGAGCTGTCTCCTCGGGGACAGTAGCCCTCAGGCTGTTAGGTATTAAGACTGCTCCTAACTTCTCCTACTCAGACAAACTTACTTACCAAACTATTGTCCTCTTACTTTTGGACTATATCTTTAGAACAAACTCCCAGAAGTGAAATTTCTAAGTCACGAGGTTTTTAAGACCCTTGAAATATAATCTGGATTTATCCAGGCCCTTGTAACATCACTAAAGGATAAACTCATAGGCTCCAATTCAAAACTCCCACCTACAATCCTTTGTGTGCCATGAGGTTGATCATGTTCACAATAAAATAGGGTGATGCGTCTTGCTGTTAATTACAACATTAAGAGTTAAGCCTATCTCACACAGAAGCATGTGAAACTGAAAGGCATGAGATTAAGCAATATTTTCAAATGACCCCAATTACTTCCTAATAATAAGAAATAGCCACTGAGATTTGTATCTCCAATTATTTTTTAAGACTCTTCTCCAAGTTGTGAAATTGAAGGTGAGTCAGTTGCCTAAGCAGTCAGATGTGGAGATGGGGGACTCTATTTCTGAATTTCTTGTGTAGGACATGAACCCAGGACATCAGCTGCTCAGAATTCCACTTAGGAAATACATTTTAAAAATAACTATATTCTCTGTGATCCTTCCCCAGTCTGTGCAGGCAGAATTAATCACTCTCCATCCCATAGCTCATTGCCAGTACTTCATTTAGTACTTTCTTTGCTCTTTGTCAAATTTCAATTCTTTGTTCAAGTGTCTCTGCAGGATGGGAGCTCTGGAAGGTGCAACTCTAAGGTTTCTTCGATATAGCACAACCATCAGTGTCTGACTGGCAATTAAGGCATGTGGGAAATGCTTGCCAGCTTCAGAGTGTGACCCTGAGGCTGGTGCTTTGGGGGTGTAGTGTGCTGGAAAGTGGAAGGAGACCATACAGTAGCCCAGAAGCTGCACACAGAGCAACAGCCAGAGAGGAAATCTTCTCCAGTGTCAGGGTGTGGCTGATAAGATGGCTTAGGGGGAAAAGAAGTTTGCCTTCAGTTTGATCCTCAAGTTTGATCCTCAAGCCCTGTATGGTGGAAGAACTAATTCCCACACATTGCCTTTCAACCTTTGCACATGTCCTTTACTTTAAAGATCCTTCTGCAGTGTCTCCTGGGTTCAGGTGTGGTGATAGGTGGTAGGATCCACCCCACTCTATGGTCCTAGGGTTCAGAACATCACAACAAAACACAGGCGCTTCAGTGATTATCTACAGAGTAGGGAGATGAGCCCGCAAACCCGAGGGAGATAGGGTAAAGGGGCTGTCCTTCCACAAATCACAGGCCACCACCCTCCTTCCACTGCCTAGAAGCCACACATGCTGTTTTTGCAGGCAGCGATCAGTCTCCTGCTGTCTGCCATCTTGAGATAACCCATACACCTGTTTCCATTTGGTAACAACCTTCTGAGGATAAGTGATCTAGACATTTGAAATCTGCTAAGTCTTACTGCAGATTTCCCTGGGGATTCTCACATATGTGTTGTCTTATGCCTTCTAACTGAGCAAATACTCCGAAATGTGCTACACATAATTAGGGAAGAGAGCTAAGACCTAAGGACAAAGATTCATTAGGAGGAGTGTGAGAGATGACTCAGTGATCAAGCTCCTGGAGGACAATCAAAGTGGAGGGAGGAGCGATAATATGAACAAAGGAGTCAAGACCATGATGGAGAAACCCACAGAATCACCTGACCCAAGATAGTGAGAGATCATAGACTCAGGTCTGACAAATGAGGAACCTGCATAAAACCCAACTAGACTCCTTTAATATAGGTGACAGTGGTGTGGCTGGGACAATATGTGAGGCCACAGGCAGTGGGTCCAAGATCTAACACTAATGCACAAATTGACTTAGTGGAGCCCATTCTATATGGAGAGATAACTTGCCCAGCCTAGACGCAGGGGTGTGGGCATGGACAGGTGCCTTGGTCCTGCTTCAAGGAGATGATAGGACAGACTTAGTAGACTTCCTAGGGGAGGGCTTACCCTCTCTGTGGAGCAGATGGGAGGTGTAGGGGGAAGTGGGAGGAAAGGAAGGAGGGGGAACTGGGATTGGAATGTAAAAAAAAATTAATTGGCTCACCAGGCAAAATAAGTTGTTCTTATGAAGGGCCCCACCACATGCTGGTGTTACATGAGCAATGGGAAGGATTCATTAAATATTGAAGTGATAATGTTATTGTCCCATTCTGTGGTGACTTTTTTCTCTTCCTCCTCCTTCTTGTGTGGTTGTTTGTTTGTTTGTTGAGACAGGGTTCCTCCTTGCAGCCCTGGCTGTCCTGGAACTCACTCTGTACACCAGGCTGGCCTCAGACTCCTCACAGAGATCTGCTTGTCTCTGCCTCCTAGAGTGCTGGGATTACAGGTGTGTGACACCACAGATCCTCTGGTTTTTTTCTTATCTTTTCTCTATTCAGTCAATTTCCTCAACTAGTAAAAAATGCTAATTGTGACCAAAAGGCAGCCAGGCTGTCCATTCTCTAGAGTTGTGTTGTAAGTCTGCCACCTTGGCTGACAGGTGGCTGCCTTTTGTCTCCATGTTTTCATATGACCTCTTCTTACATATGTCCTCTTCTTACAAGGACACTGGTCATGTTGGATTTGGGTCTACTTGAATGACTTTATTTTATCTCAGTTACCCCAATAAAGGTTTTATCTCCAAATAAGACTAATCTCCAAATAAGTCTAAGTTGCTTGAAGTTAGAATTTAAACCTGAATTTTGAAGTGGGGACAACATGATTCAATTAATAAGTTAGTCAATCCATCCATCCATCCATCCATCCATCCATCCATCCATTCATTCATCCTTCCAACCATAATGGAAAACAGAGGTTCCAGGCATTGACTTGGGTAAAGGGAGACAAAGCAAATCAGGCAGCTATGGCCACACAATATGAATACTTGGAGGTGGTATCTCCAGACAAATGCTTGACACAATGCAAGTGTAAGGCAGAGGTCACTGGGATGGTAAGGATTCTTGGCTCCCAGGGAGTATTATGGGGCAATGTCCCATAGGAGTGAGAGCTGTGTGACAGGTAGGGACAGAAGCTAATGGACTCAGGCAAAGGAACCTGCAAAAGGGAACAGACAGGAGTGCAGGGAGAAAGGTGTGTTTTAGACAGTGAGGGGGCAGGGCTGGAGCAACAGGACCAGAGAGGAAGGAGTGGCAGACACTGTAAAACACACAAGAGCAGAGATGCAGCTTCTCTGTTGGAACTCAGGTGTCCAAGAGCCTCCCCTTATGGGTGGGACAGTCTGAAGAACCAGGAAGCCAAGAGAAATCCTAGGAAAAACCTAGAGCCAGGCTTGGAAGCTCACCCACCAAGGTCAATGTCTGTGTGGAAAACAAGGGCCTCAAAGGGCCACTCACTGCACCCATATGCTCTGACTTACCCACACTTCTAACAAGTGTGCTGAATTGACTTTCAGATAAACACACAGTGAGGGATACCCAAAAATCAGAAGGGGAGGGACAGAATGCCATAGACACATGATCTGCAGAAGATGAAGAAATGGCTGCTAGCCAGAAAACAGAGAAGGAGAAAACAGTCACCTGGAGAAAGCACAGTCTTCAAAGACACCAACATATTACAGAGCAGCTCCAAACTGGGTTGTGGAATCACTATTCCGATAAAAGTCCCGAGATAGGCATGGTGGCAAACCTGCCATCCCAGTGCTTAGAGGCTCGGCTAAGAATGGAGGAATGAAGATGAACCTGGATTACACAGGACACCTTGGAGAGAGGGTGAAGGAAATGAGGAAGAGACGAGAGAGTGGCAAATTCATGAAATGGATGATTTTACACAAGATTTTTAAAAACAGAAAAGTCCAAAGGCTCTCAAGGGTCTCTCACAATCAAAGGCTCACCATCTTGTTAAGACCCAGTCTTAACCAAACTAAGTGCTCATGGATTTGCTTACTGCTAGAAGGTCTACAAAAAATGGTTAGGCCCAACCTTCTTTTTAAGTCTAAGAAAATGAATACCAGTGTGTGGAAGAGACTTTCCCAGAACCATAGCTAGGCTCCAGTCCTCTGGACCACCCCGCCTGGATCATCAGGGACAGTTCTGGCTAAGGAATGCTCCCAGGATGGTAGGCTTGGAGGTAGATCTGTAGAAGCACAGCCTGACACGGCTACAAATACTAGGCACTGGGTCCTGCTTCTGCCGTGAGTGCTGAGATCCCAGGGGTAGGTGACAATACCTGGTTTGTGATTTCTCATTTGAATGATTGCTCTACAAACTAGTTTGGGATTGTTCTGTGATGCATTGGTGCCTGGAGAAGGGGAGTAGAGGAAGGGACACATCGGGTCCCAGAGCCCCATGATGGATAGCAATGTCCCAGAGTCCCTTACTGCCAGCCCAACAGCCAATGAGATTTCCTAAGGGAGTCTCTGGGTGTATAGTGAGCAGCACAGATAGCCCCAGAGGGGGTGTCTACTTTGCCTATACAATACAACATTTAGTACAAAATCAGAACCATCATGGTCTCCATGCTTTGCAGATACTGAGTCCTATGTGCAGCAGCTGTCCTGGTATACAGTGGGGGACAACACCTATCTATTTGGTTTCTGCAAGTTAAATAGGCAAATCTCTTATCTCGTGACCTTTCCTTGTGCAACACATCTGGCATTTAGCTCTCACTGGGGCTTGAGTATGTTACATTATCTACAACGAGCTTCCAGAATCTTCTGCTCTGTAACATTCTGCCACCACAGAAAATAGCTTGTATTTTGTGAAGGTTTTAGAAACTTTTCTGAGCCTTCACAGCTTCCCTGTCAGCTGAGTGTAACAGTTTAGGAAGTGGTACTGCCTCACTGAGACTTCAGATGAAAGCCAGCTCCAGCCACTTTCTTTAGCACACATTTGTCATGAAGACAAAGGGCTGAGGATTCCTAGGGAAACTGACATGGAACTCTCAAGACAGTTACAAATGTTTCAGGGGAACATTTTTTCTACCCACCCGCATTTCTTAGATAATGCTGGCCTCATAAGTAACCAAACTTCAAATCATTTCCCCTTAGAAATGAGCATGTTCCAGGTTATGTAGGCAAGAGCCTAGACATCTTTGATTGTTTTAGATGTAATTATTGTTTTGATTAAGTCAACTTTACAGTAGTACAAAGGCAAACCACCAAATAAAACTCTGGCTTGAGCATTTCTGAGGAGTTGGTTGAGAGCCAACATTAGTCACATGGAGTATATTTTATAATGAGTAGGATGTGGTAGATTATTTTAAAGTGTATGATTTTTGTTTATGCTGCATTTGTTTAACTCTGTAAAGCTGTGTTACTGTGCTTGTCTAAAACACCTGATGGTCCTAATAAAGAGCTGAATAGCCAATAGCGAGACAGGAGCGAGGATAGGCGGGGCTGGCATGCAGAGAGAATAAACAGAAGAACTGAGAAGAGAGAACAAGAGAACAAGGGAAGGAGGACATCAGGGGCCAGCCACCCAGCCACCCAGCCACCCAGTCACCAGCCACTCAGTCACCCAGCCACCCAGCCACCCAGCCACCCAGCCACCCAGCCACCCAGCCACCCAGCCACCCAGCCACCCAATCAGCCAGCCACCCAGCCACCCAGCCACCCAACCACCCAGCCACCCAGCCACCCAGCCACCCAGTCACCCAGCCACCCAATCAGCCATGGAGTAAGAAGGAAAGGAAGATACACAGAAGTAAGAAAAGGGAAAATCCCAAAGGCAAAAGGTAGTAGGGGTACTTTAAGAAAAGCTGTCTAGAAACCAGCCAAACTAAAGGTGGGACATTCATAACTAAGAATAAGCCTCCATGTGTGATTTATTTGGGAGGTGGGTGGTACCTCCCCTACGCAAAGCCAAAAGAGTAAAACTCACACTACAGGAGAACGGGTTTTTAAACCAAAGGATAGGTCCTAATTGGTGTGTGATAGTAGGATCTGAGCCTCTCTGTGCCTCTGTTCCCAACTTTACCTCTAGGATCCTCTTAGATCTACTGCTCAGTCAAATCAAGCACTGGGATTTCCTTTTGTAAGGGACACCTTCTGGCCTGGGGACATGTAGTGCCAGGTTCTGAGGCTCACACAGATCATGTCCTTGAGGGATATTTATGCACATCAAGAGATGATCCACTCTCCAAACTCTCTTCCTTGCTGCTTAGGCCCCTCCAAACCCCAGACTCCATCATGGTCTCACTGCCTTTGCATCTGCTCAGAACATGACTATCTGCTTCACAAGCCAAGCAAGCCTGGCTGTCACGGAGGCCTAGCACACAGTATGCTATACCTCCCCTAGGACATGTCTGCACTGTGTCCACCTTTCCGCTGTTGGGCTTGTTGTACTCAACTGTCATCTGCCTACTTATCAGATAGGTCTTTGTCCCCTCCAAGAGCTGTGTGAGCATCCTGAGAACCACAGTTATGTCAGTGGCTCTCTAGAGCCTCACTCAATCCAGATCTCTCATCCAGAACTTGGCAAATGGTGGGTGTGCAATGACTTTCTTAATAATGTGGGCACCTGCGATGTGATGAGAGACAGTCTAGTCCCTTCTGAGAGCTTCTCTAACTCTCATGATGATCCTGTGGGCAAGGAGTTATTCTCTCCATTTGGTGGATTAGGAGGAAATCCAAGATGACAGGCAGAAAACAAACAAACAAACAAAACAAAACCCCAGGACTTGAGGCCAACTGTCTCTGCCTTCACTCTTCTTCCTATCATGTCTTGCAGACTCAGCTGAATTCCTTCCACATGTGTTTTCTCTCATAACAGTTGATAAAGACTACAATGAACTCTACCCATTCGCCCATTTTCCACTCACCCAGCTCAGCCCAGAAATGCAAACAGAAGCAGGGAGACTTGATTTCCAAAGGCCTCTGGTGATTTATTATGGGTAGCTTCCCTCTTGCTTGCTTGTTTTCTCGTGGGTTCACTTTCAGTAGCATGGATCCAAACAGTAAGACTCTGAGCACTATATAGCCTTGCCTTTGAGTTTCCTATTGCTGGACCAGTCTGACTGGTGGTGGAAATGCTCAAGCACCAGACCCGACTGACCTAGTCACTTCTCTAAAGTGTCCAGATCCCCTGGTTGGTGAGAAAATCAATAGGCGAAATTAAATCACACAGTCCACCACTGTCTCCAGAACATTCATCCCTACCACTCTGTCAGTGTGAAAACTTAACAGCAGATACTATCTCTTTGAAGGGATTTGAGTCTTAGAAAATACAAGCTAAATTTTAAATAGAATTTTAATTTTAATGAAAGCTTCAGGGAATGATGTTTGTTTGTGTTGCTTATCTTTCATACTGGTGATTAAGTTAATTTATGCTTAATGGAAGAGGATATTTCTAATCCCCAGACAGGCTCAACATCTGTCTACAACTGTTTCTGGAAGCCCTAAGCTGCTTGTGATGGATGTAATGAAACCAGGACACCACTGAACTGACACCTGAAGGCTGTGTAAGGAGGACCAGGGACATCATGTCTCTGCCTAGCGCTTGTGCCGCATCAAGTCAAAGTCCAAGCATTTCATTCTGATGTTCCTTCAGCATTCTACCTCCTACTCTTTCATGTTATTCCTAGTGGAGCTGTGCAAAGGAAGTTGGGCTGCAGGGTCTGACTCCGGCATTAAAACTAGCCATTTCCGAACCCTTCCCACAGATTTGTGAGCACCTTCTCAAGCCAGCTACCTCAGGTCTGCAGGGAGCAACTATTATCTATTCTGCTTTTCATTTGGGGAAACAAAATCTAAAAATGCTGGAATAGCTAGCCTGGGAGATGCAGCTTTGAGGTATCAAAGCAAGTATTTGATCAGAAGGCAGTCTGTTCTTATTCTTTGCCCCAAAATAATGGACCAAACCAAACCACTTTGTCATATGCTTTTGTAAATAAAGTTTTATTAGAACATATCCATATTTAAGCATTGTCTATAATTAAATTTCACATGGCAATAGCTGAACTATGTAGATGTGACAAGGAGAGGGTAAATGTCCGGGCCCAAAGTAGTCTATATAAAATCTTTGAAGGAAAACTTGATGACTCAAGTAAAGACACTGTGTGTCACAATAAAATTGACTGTGACTTAGCATCATTGTCTGGACTGGACAGTGTCATGGAATTAAAGAAGATAAAGGAAATCAGAGTCAAACATAAAGCCAAGCTTGGCTGTTTATTATATCAGTAACCCTCCACCTTTCCAGGCATGGAACAAGAGTCCTGCCCTGCTTTTGTCCACTATAACAGATCTCTTGATCTTCCTGAGCTCCCCATCCAATCAGCTTCACAGCATTACCATTCAGAATTCTCCTAATCTCACTCTCCTGATGGGAGATGAACTTCTGTATATATGTTTCTTTTATTGATTGCTGAATAAAACACTGGTTGTCCAGTAGCCAGGCAAGAAGTAGGTGGGGTTACCAGATGAGGAGAATTCTGGGGAGAGGAAGGCAGTGAGAAACCACCAGAGAGATGCATACTTAGTTTAATAGAAACGGGTTAATAAGAGAGAGCTAGCCAATAAGAAGCCTGAGCCATTGGTCAGTTTATAATTAATATAACCTCTGTGTGTTTATTTGGGTCCAAATGGCTGTGAGACCAGGTAAGAAAAAATCTCCATCTACAAACTGTGCAGATACCCACAAGGTCCAGACCCACTGCCCATGGCTGCTTGGGGAAGCCTTGCTTCTGAGAGAGACTGTAGCCTGATTTGTAACTCATGCCCCTCTTTGGTTCAAAGTCCTCAGATGGAGAACAAGTGCATGGCGAGATGGAGTGAGGTCAGGTGCCTGTGCCCATGTAGTTCCTGCAGTCCTGCTTATCCAGATTCATCAACTTTAGCCTAGAGTTCTCTGTTGCAGTTTGGATATGAAATGCACTTCCTCTCCATGTCTCATGTGTTAAAGGCTTGTGTGCCAGTTGATGGATGGGCTTTGGGAAGTGCTTGGATGGTGAGGACCCCCCCAAACTGATAAATTCATGATTTGTTGACACTCTGGGGAAGGTTCTGGAAACCAGGAGGAGGGCATAGGAGGAGGAAGTAACCCACTGGAGCACACCCTCTGGAAGGATATCTTGTGCCTGAGCCCTTTCATCTATCTCTTTGCTTCTTGGCCATGATGAGATGAGCAGCCTTCTCTCACCATGCCCTTCTTCCATAATGTTTCTATTGTGTCATAAGTCTAAAAGCAGTGGAGTTAGCTACCACTGACTGAGACCTCTGAGACCACAGGGAAAAGAAGTTCTTTCTAATTTATCTCCAGCTACTGTGTTACAGTGATGGGGCTCATAACCAACACACCATCCCTGTAGGGGCCCAAATCATTCAGGGGAGCTGACATGTCACTTTTCCTGTAAACAAACCCTTCCTTGAAGTCACAGAGCAGACAACTGCTGGTGGACGGGTGGGAGGGGCTGCACTGAGACATAAAACTAAGTGTTCACACAGCACAGTAAAGTGAGTGAGACACACAAAAGGTGCACGTGTGTGTGTGTGTGTGTGTGTGTGTGTGTGTGTGTGTGTGCTGGTGTGAACATATGGAGACCATGCTTTTATGAAACATTTTGACAATATTAAGTTAAATCATGTGAAATCACAGCTATTTTGACACATAGGTGTTCCACTTTCACATCTAGTTGGTGATAATTGGTGTTTAGAAATTATCTTTTACACAGAGACATAAAATGTTGGCAACTTCTTTATGTTAGTTTATGTGTGCATGTGTGTATGTGCGAGCATGTGTATGTATGTGTATTTTCACATTCATTGGTTTGTAAAGTCTGCAAAGCTGAAACTTACTTATCCTCCTCAAGCAGCAGCTGATCCCAAACACTCTCATAAATTTTGGCAGCAACTGTGAAAATTTAAATCACCTATTCTTTGACCTAGATGTCTTATTTCTTAGGATCTAGCCCACACATGGGTGGGCACTAGGGTGTTCCAGGCAGCATGTACAAAATGGAACTAATGATGTTTTCATAAACACGGGGTTGGCTATGAAGAGAACAAGAAGTCCCCAGACAGGAATAAAAAACAGACCAGAGAAGCAGTGATGTCCAGCTCAAGGTCTGCTTGGGTGGAGACATGTCCCCACTGTCCTGGAGAGCACAAAACCGAAGTCTGAGAAGGGCAGGTGCCTGCGTGTCTTTTCAGATTTAAATAGGAAAATAAAAGGCCTGGAAAGAAGCAAGCAAGTGGTGGACAGTGACTCTCACTGGGAAGTGGGGGATTCAACAATATGTAAACGGCAGGGCTAATGGCAGTGGTGGAGTGCAGAAGCTCCGAGTCTGAGTGCCAACACACATACACCAGATAGTCAAACATACTTGTAATCCCAGTGTGAGGAGAGTCAGAAGGGCCGAAGCTCCAGGACAAGAGCATGTTAGATAATAGCCTGGAACACATGAGACCCATCCCCCCCCCAAAAAAAAATACAGACTTGATAAACCATTCCCATTATTTATTATGGAGATGCCTACTACCTTTATAGTAGTTTCAAACAAAGCAGAGAATAAAAGCTGCCTTGGTATGTGGTGGATGACGATGTACAGCAAAACCAAACAGGAAAACTCATGTTGGTTCTGGGCTTCTGACTGGACTTACAGAGCAGGCGTTTTCTAACCTGAGCTCACAAAACCTGAGAACAGAGAAATGGTGCCCCTGCCCAAAGGGACCCCGAGTTTATCTGAGCCCTCAGGATGGCTAACCACATCAGGGTGAGCATCACTGGTTGGGAAATTCTTACAGAACCAGATCTTCAGTTAAGACTCATTATTTTACCCAAGCAACCCCTCCACACACCTACCCCCTCCACACACACCTACCCCCTCCACACACACATACCCCCTCCACACACACATACCCCCTCCACACACATACCCCCTCCACACACACATACCCCCTCCACACACACATACCCCTCCACACACATACCCCCTCCACACACACATACCCCCTCCACACACACATACCCCCTCCACACACACATACCCCCTCCACACACACATACCCCCTCCACACACACATACCCCCTCCACACACACCTACCCCCTCCACACACACATACCCCCTCCACACACACATACCCCCTCCACACACACATACCCCCTCCACACACACATACCCCCTCCACACCTACCCCCTCCACACACACATACCCCCTCCACACACATACCCCCTCCACACACACATACCCCCCTCCACACACACATACCCCCTCCACACACACATACCCCCTCCACACACACATACCCCCTCCACACACACATACCCCCTCCACACACACATACCCCTTCCACACACACCTACCCCCTTCATACACACATACCCCCTCCACACACACGTACCCCCTCCACACACACATACCCCCTCCACACACACCTACCCCCTCCACACACACATACCCCCTCCACACCTACCCCCCTACCCCCTCACACACACACACACATACCCCCTCCACACACATACCCCCTCCACACACACATACCCCCCCCCACACACATACCCCCTCCACACACACATACCCCCTCCACACACACCTACCCCCTCCACACACGTACCCCCTCCACACACATACCAGTACTGTCTTTTACCTGGAGACCGAGTGTGGCTTTATGTTAGGGTTAGGAGGTTGCTGTAGACATGATTGACAGCTCACTCTGGCTCTTTCCCTTTGCCTGGCAGACTCAAATTCCATTCAGCTTCCATGCTCTTTTTCAAAGATATATGCTTCAGGGAGAGGCTGACCCCAACCCAGAAGACTTGTTCAGGGATAGGCTGCTTTGGGTCCAGTCTTATTGACAATACTAATTTCTGGTTGGGGCTGTGACCCAGTGCTGGATAATGTAATGTGGTAGAAAATCTATAAGGTATCTTTGCTCTTTTTCATTTTTTTAAATGAGGAAAGGTCTTGTGTAATCCAAGCTGTACTTGAACTCATGGTGCCCCTGCTTCTACTTCCTGAGTACTGGGACTACAAGTGTACGCCTGACTCCATCTTCACTGTTCAAAAAAGACATTTAAAATATGTCCTAGTATATTTAAAAATATACCAATTGATTTGTTTTATTTTTTAGTAAAAATCAATTTGTCATAAAGAACTTACAAATAAGCAACGCCACAAAGCTAGATTAACAAAACCACTCAAAGGACCACGCACCCAGACCCAAAGACTCTATGCCTCTGTGAGCTTCTGCTCAGTTAGAGTGGCCGCTCTGAAGCTAGGGGCTTTAGTTCACTATAAGTTGTTTTTTTCTGTGCACTTACTTATCCACCACAGCCCTGCCACACATACCAAAAAGTCCATGACAGTTAAAACTAGAAATGCAACTAACATCATACCCTCCCTCATCCCTCATCCCTCCTGGGTCCCTCGCCCCCACTCCAGCCTTCCTCACAGCCTTCCTACATTTGTGCACATATACAATTAGACACCATAGGCCATGACCCCAGGAACAAGGCCACTGTGCCAGTGGTGGAAGGAACTTCCTGGTGACATCATGCCATCCCCCATTAGGCTTACTGGCATGGTATATGTCACTGTATAAGGAGGTCGGAGGTCAACATTGGACATCTTCCTCAATCACTCTCAGCCTTTTGGGTCTTTTTGGTTTGCTTGTTTGTTTTTGAGCCATTTGAACTCATTTGCCAATTAGGCGAGACTGGCTACACTAGGCCTAACGAGCCCCTGGGATCCTCCAGCCTCTGCCTCCTGACATGGGGTTTCAGGTATATGCAGTCACACCCAAGTTTTGTTTTTTTAACATGGGTTCTGGGGGTCTAACTCAGTCCTCATGTTTCTATGGCAAGAATTTACCAATTGAGCCATCCCTTGTAACCCTTAGCAAAAGGGAACTACGAGAGGAGCCTCAGCTAACCCAGCCCTCAGGCCTCAGGTCATGGGATGCATGGGGTTACTGAGGCAGAGATGGGCATCAAGGGGAATGGAGGTGGCTGATGGAGGGAATGTGTTCTTGGAAAGGAGTCCCTGGGTGGGAGGTGAGGGCTAGGGGACCCCTCAAAGTTTAACAGACAGGAGTCTCTACAAGTCAGTGGTGCAAAATGCTCAAGTGAGGCTGAGGGAACTGTGTGACTAGGACATAGCTCTCCCAGGTCATCAAAGGCCTGCTTTGGTGCTTGGCACACTCCAGATTCCCCTATGCCACAACATGCACAGTAGCAGCTTGATTAATATTCATTTGCTAAATAAACAAATGGTATCATCTCAGCTCAGCACAGGGCAGATCTGCAATAAGGACAATGCAGGCTGTCTCAGAAGCTCCACTTACAGATGGATCTGGCTGCAGGGAAGCCATGGTCCATCCTCTGTGGGAGAGAGGGGCCATCAGGGATGACTTCTAAACATTGGTTCATTCGTCCATTTCACTTAATTTCTTCGACTACTTATCTTGGGCCCCCGAGCAAAAGAAAATAATGTCCAAACACTGAAAGGTGACAGAAGCCATCAATTCCAGTCTGTAACAAAATTGACAAGATGTACTCACTTCTATGTAGAGTGAAAATGAATGAAGAGCTGCTAAACTCCCCAGTGCAGACAGACACCACTGACTCTCACTGATATTCATAACACAAAGGATTGTGGTGAGCACTGCACAGACATTCGGGTATGAAGCTCAAACACCAGGCAAAAATAGCCGAATGGAGTAGGAACAAGGAGCGGGTAGCTGTGAGGAGGAGGTGGTGAGGGGTTGGCAGGACACTGGGAGGCTTCTGAGATACGGGAAATGTTGCCCATCCCATCTTGGGTTTGGTCACTCTGACAGAATGCTGAACAGTGCATCTATTTCTTGGTGCCTGTCTCTGTGAATGGGATGTTCAATCAAAATGCAGATCCAGTTAAGCTGGCATAGTTTCCAAAGGCTAGTCTAAATGAAGGAGAAAACAAGGGCTCTGTTATAAAATTAAGTGTCCATCTCTATAGTTTCTAACAAAATCAGTGCTGAGCAACTTTAAAGATGACAATAAGAATTTCAAATGCTTTTAAAATATCAATTTAAAAAGGAGCAAGCATTTTCTTTCTAAAAAAGAATATGAAGTCTCTTACACAAAGACCTGCATGAGAGATGACAGGTGACAGAGATGATGGATAAAGCAGTGATAGGTGATAGATGATGAACAAGTGACAGATGGGTACAGGCGATAAGGGAGGGGAAGGGGCAGTATAAAATGCCCTGAAGAGGACCCACCTAGAAAGAGGAATCTGGAGAGTGTGGGAAGGGGAATGAAGGGGGGGCAAGGATAAAGTGATCGCATGAGAGACAAATGGGCGAACTGTTTACATAGTTGCTAGTGTTAGGCACACAAATTTGGCTCCAGGCTCCTGAAAAACAAAGAATGAAGGGAAGAGCAGAGTCAGTCTCCAGAAGCTGCAGCTCAGAAGGCAAAGCAGCTGCTCACAAAGTTCAGCTTCTCCACGCTGAGAGAAAGGAGCCTTGGGCCCCGAGAGCCCATGCTGTTATGCCAGGTGTCATCCAAAGCACCCTGATATAGACAGTTGCTGATGGAGATGACCGAGAGGGCTGCCATTTTAATATTCTATGTGCCAAGGACTGTGTTTAGGTTCCCTGCAGACAACAGTGAGTTTAAAACCAGTGATCCTAACATGGCTCCCACTCCTGGGGACAATGTCACAGTGGCACTAAGAGCAGAGCTCTCTGAAGAGCTGCCTCTTCCCATGATGTTAAGCTGATGAACACTATTTTAGGAAAGCATGATGGATGTCACCAGGCAGCTTGTCTGTCTTAGAAACGTAGAATTTTATTTCTCACTCATGACTGAAGGCACAATATCTTATCAGACTTGTACCTCATGTCTGCTGAAGCTGGCCATGGTAGATGTGAACAGGTCAAGATTTCCCACTGGAAACTTCCAGGTCTGCTTTGATATGCAGACCTGTAGACATGATAATGGTTCCCAAGTATATACTCCCAGCATGGTAAAGGCATTTAGCCTGGTGAATGGTAGGAATCCCAGCAAGGAGCCAGCGGGGGCAGTCCCTCTGATCTTTTAGGGATCTTGACTCAGGTAAACCAGCTCATTGGTTTTGACACAGAAAAGAATTTCAAATCAAGCCAGTATAATATAGAATTAGAATTTATAAAATAGGGTAGGTATACACACACACACCACACCTATATCACACATATACACACATATACCACACATACCTACATCACACATAAATTCACACATACCTATACCACACACACATGTATAATACATTCAAATACACACACATACACACTTACATACACCTATATCACACACACAGATACATATACACACACATACCTATAATATACACATACACATTCATACACATACACACACACCTATATCTCACATATACTCATAGGCCACACATACTATATCATACATACACTCACACACACATACACACACTCACATACACACACATATCACATGCACATGCATACACACATATACATAAACATATACCTATATCATTCACATACACATATACATACTCATACCTATATCTCATACACACATGCCTAACACACAGATGCACTCACACCTATAGCTCACATACACATGCATAATACACATACACACACCTATACCTCACAACACATGCATAACACAGATACACACACCTATATCATACACACAAACACACACCATATCACATACACACTCACACACAGGAATTTCTATGTGTGTGTACAAGGGTTAAGAAAGAGAAGCATTTGGGAAGAAAATATGACTCACCAGGGAGCATGGCTGTCGGTTTCTCAAAGAAGAGTAACAATTAACTACCTTAGTAGTGGGCATTTTGGTGGCTCTTTAAGGGTGCTAGGAAACTTATTCCCCCCCCCAAGATAATCAAGATTTGAAGCTGTTTCTAGCTCCCCTCCTCACCAAGGATTACACTCTAATAAAACAGACCCAGGGGCCATTGAGCTTGCAAGGGGAGGGGGTGGCTAGGGCGTCCTTTTACGTAAATGGGGGGGGGGGTCTGGTGAGAGCCCTGCAGGGTTACAGCTAGGGAGGGAGACAGCCTTGAGAAAGCCTACAGCTTGTCACGGAATGCATGGACATCTGCTGGCCAGAGACTTCAACCAGACTCCAGAATGAGGGAGGGGTCCTTTCCTACGCCCATAACTTTCCCTCTCTTCCTATCCTGTCTCAGTCAGTCAGAGAGGGGTTCCTCACACAAAGGGCATCTTCGCCTTCAAGGTCCCCCTTTGCCTAGGGAACATAAGCTGAGGGCAGACACCTGCTGACCCACTGACACTGAGAGCTCCCTTAAGCTTCCCAACTGCCGTGACATCTGCCCGCACATGTCTAATAACCTTTATTAACAACACCAATCTTTGTTAACAGAAGGATTTACCAGAGGATAAATTAAGAGGGGCTAATTTGTTGTTAGGAAGACTCCAGCTGGTGGGAGGTAGGGGAGGGGTCACTGGGGAGTCTGTGTCCCTTCAGGGAGTGAAGCTTAATTCCCCGGGTGCCACTTTCTTCTTTCCTTGAATCCATGAATTCTCTCTCTCCTCTCTCTCTCTCTCTCTCTCTCTCTCTCTCTCCTCTCTCTGGGACTGGGATCTATTTTTAGCTCAGGCAGATAGGTAGAGGTGTGATAAAAGTTCAAAGGGTACTTGTTAATCCAGTTGGATTGAAGGGAGGAGGCTCACAGAGGGGAGGGTAGCAACATCAGCAGACCTGGGTGCTTGCTGAGATTTGTTTTAGAAAAAAGAGCTCACTGTGGGGGGTCTTCTAAGTAACAACCCCCCCTTGCCTTTCAATCACCTGTGCACTGATTCACACACCCCTTTAGAAGCACAGCTGTTGTGTAAATTAAACTTCAGTAATCCCTAACCCCTACCCCCAGTGCCAAGTCCCCCTCAGGAGCTATTCTGGCACCTGCTGTTTATTTCTGTACGCTTCTTAAGCACCTTGAGAATTTCAGCTTTCAGAACCACAAGCTATGAGTCACTTTGATTGGGGGCGTGAGGGGAAGGGAGGACCGGACTAGGAAAGACTAGGAAAGAGTGAACCCTCGAAGACCAGAGAGGACCATAGGGAAGGAGGGCTTGGTTAGAGCTGGTTGAACTAGTCATGGTGGCCTCTGGTGGGAGAGAAGAGCTGAGAAATGCATAGAAGGTGCTGAAGCCTGTTCCGGGAGCAGGACAGGCTGAAGAGGGCTTGAGCAGCCCAGGAGGGTGCTTCCACAGAACTTACTGGTAACCCTTAGGTTCCTCCAGCTAGTATTTCTCCTCTCCAGGGTTTTATCCCTCTCTGTCTTCACTCAATTGAGAGTAATGTAATGTAAGCATGTGGTTCCCCACAATTATGATGCCTCTGTGTGCATTTATGCTGGTCACCCATGGTCCTGAGGCTGGCTCACAACCTCCAACGTCATTGTTACCTTCCTTCTTTCCTCCCTTCCTCCCTTCCTCCCTTCCTTCCTTCCTCCCTCCCTCCCTCCCTGCCTGCCTGCCTTCCTTCCTTTTTCTAAGACAGGGTTTCTTTGTGTAGCCCTGGCAGTCCTGGAACTCATTCTGTAGAACAGGTTGACCTCAAAGTCACAGAAATCTGCCTGCTTCTGCCTCCCTAGTATTGGGATTAAGGTGTGTGCCACCATCTCCTGGATTCTTTTCTTTTTCTTTAAGATGTATGTAGTAGTATGTATGTATTATGTATGTATGTATGTATGTATGTATGTATGTATGTATGTATGTGTTTATGTGCATGTGTGTGCTGTACCCATGAGGCCCACAAGAGGGCACTGGATCCTGGACTGGAGTTACAGGTGGGCTTGAGCTATCAGCTGGTGATGGGAACTCAGCTAAGGTCAATGACTGGGTTTCTCTCTAGTCCTCCACTTCTGGATTTTTAATGCACATTTCTCACTAGAGTCTCTGGAGGTAGGATGGGGGTTATCAAGTTTGTGAAATTAATTTTAGACAGCTTTGGACTGGCAACCACCCGGGGAGTGAACTGGCCTTCGGTTAAAGGAGACTGAAGAATGGAGACTTCCCGGTTCATCGGCACCCTTTGTCCTCAGTCAGTAGAAAAAGACCCCTCCTCTCTGTATGTGTTTATCAAACTTCAAAATCCTAAGTGAGGGACTGGAGAGATGGGTCAGTGAGAAATAGTTGCTATGCAAGTGTGAAGAAGACCCAAGTTCAAATCCCCAGCACCCATGTGAGAAGTGGGCATGCATGGCTGCACACACTGCTGTACCCCAGTACTGGGGAATGGGCATGGGAGCAATGAGAGGAAGACTGGCAGTGTGTACCGGTCAGCCCTGGCTCAAAGGGATACTACGGAGAGTGAAGGGGCAAGCACCCACATCCTTGTCTGGCCTGAGCACACCTGTACACACATATAATCTAAAGGCTAATGACCACGGGATCGAAACACCTACATTCCAAACCCCACAGAGTGATGGTTGCAGATGTCTTTCTGTATATGTTTCTCTTATTGGTTAATGAATAAAGCACTGTTGGCCAATAGGGAAGCAAGACAGGTGGGACTGGGAGAGGTGGAGGATTCTGGGAAATGTAGGATGGGTTTGAGATGTGATCTCAGGAGGAGAGGACACTTGAGTAGAGATATATATGTTAGTAATTATGGGTTAATAATTTAGACAGAGCTAGCCAATAAGAAAAGCTACTAACCGGCTAACAGTTTCATAATTAATACAGTGTCTCTGTGTGTTATTTGGGGCTGATGTGGCTGTGGGACCAGGCTGGCAGAAAAGTGCTCATAACAAAGTGAAATATAAACAACAAATATAAGAGTCCATACGGAAACATATCCAGCCTCAAAACAGCGAAAGACCCCACACACTTTTACATCAGCTGACACACACTAAGTAGACAACCAGCTTTAGAGTGACGGCACCCCAGCTACCCCACGCTCCAGGGACAGACATTCCATGCTGACTGCAGCCAAGGTGACCACTGCCGCAGTCCTGTGAAAAAGCAGGGCAGCACTTCTCGCCAGGGCTTTCAAAATGCCCACTTCTTTGACTAGGCAATCCCGCAGCTCTGCTCTGTTTAAAGAGGAACAAAATTGAGCTTTGCAGAGGCATCTGATGATGGGGATAAATTATGTTTGACAGAATGTGAGGGTATTTTCTTGCCACTAAAGCTGAGGAGGAGTACAGCAAAGCAATGTGGGATGACATTTATACCGTAAAACCACTCAAAAGCCTGCAGAATTACAGTAGCCTGTACACTGTGAGATGTTGAAGCCCCATTTGCAGGTGGCATAGGTAGACATTGGTAGAAAATTTTTTTATTTTCTAAAATTTGGGTTTCTTTTAGCATTGGCCTCATAATTAAAGCAAAAACAAAAACACTTTACCAGTTTGTTCCCAGACTACAAAAGGAATCTCCAACCAACAGGTGAAGTCCATGTTCACTAGGATGTCCCCAGACTTAGGGTATCACTCAGTGGGGAGAATGATGGCCTAATACGAGCCGTGGGTTCTAGCCTTAGCACAAACAAATCAGGGATGGTGACAACATGTGTAATCCCAGACTCAGTAAGTGGAGGCAGGAAGATCAGAAGTTCAAGGTTTTCCGACTACATAAGAAGCTCCAGACTAACTTGGTCTATATGAGACTTGCATCTTAAAATAAATAAAAATAAAAGACAGACAAACAAACAGAAAAAAACCTGACTGGGCACTGTTGTTTCAGGTACAGCAGATTTTTGTTGTTGTTTTGCTTTTTGGCTTTTTGAGACAGGGTTTCTCTGTAGCTTTGGAGCCTGTCTTGGAACTTGCTCTATAGACCAAGTTGGATCAGAACTCACAAAGATCCACCTGCCTCTGCCTCCTGAGTGCTGGGATTAAAAGTGTGCACCACCACCTAGCCAGGTACAACAGTTTTAATTTTAATTCCTCAAAAGCCCAAGGTACGCTTCATGTCATAGGTGCAAAAAATAAAATATTTGATCAAAATACAGTTTTTCTCTGCTCATAAAGGCTCACAGAGATACCCAGCTCCCAACCTTGCTGTGTCTGGCTGTAGCCTGAGTTTCTTTCCTGATGCCACACGACCTCCCTGGTCTGACATTTGTTTCTTGCTAGAGAATGCACTGGCTCTCTGAACAGTTTGTACACTGCAAATGCAGTCACCCTCCCGCTCTTCTGGGCCACCAGACTCAGCCCGGTGCCCAGATGTTCAGTGCAAAGTGACAGCTCTGGACTTGAGGGAAGGTGGCCTGGGCAGGGATTTGGGCGATTACTGCAGCTGTGCTTTGCTTCAGGAGAACTCGCTACTGGTCATTTGCTTTAATCACAATGCAACTGAAGATTTAGGAGGTGTTAGGAAGGAGCCCCTAGCCAGAAAATGGAGCGGCCTCTGTGGTCACAAGGGTGCGGAGTTCTGAGGTTGAAAATGAAATGGAGTTTCGAGATTGAAGAACACAAGTCTGGAAACGAAATGGAAGCGACAGGTGGGGAGATGGGCTCTGTGGAGCCTGACAAAAATCTCAGAGGTCAGAGTGAAACTGGGCACTTCAGAGACAGGAGAGAGAAAAACAGGCCCAGGCAACTTCCTACAGAAATACCCATGGGGGTAACACGCGTGTGGGCTTTGTTTGTTTGTTTTTCCTTTTTTTAAACCTGACAAAAATCATGGAGCCCAGCTACTTTTATCACCCAAAATTTGTTTCAGAGATTTCCTCCAGCTTGTGAGAGACAGCTAAACTTCCCGGAACAGTCATTTGTCACAGGGGAATGAATGGGAGCTCACCTAAGTGTCTATAAGCAGGTTAGGGTTTAGGGGGTTCTATGTGGTGAGCCAAATTGTAAAAGATGTATTTTGGTTTTACAACCTATTTGAATCCAATTGTATGGCCTTATTACGAGGATTTTCTCTTATGGCCACAGAGAGAACAGGTCCAGCTCCAGGGGGAGGGGCAGGATGCTTGCCTCACTCTCCATTTCTCTTCTGAATGGCTTTTTATATCACTCTAATATCACCAGCAGGGTTTCAAGGCAATTTTCCGCTGGGCCATTTCTGATAGGAAGCCAGAGGTGCTAAAGAGCATGACAGATAGGGGAGTGCCCCACCTCTCCAGTGCTGAAGCTGCTCACCAGGACCGTAATACCCAGCAAAGGTGATGACTCCTTGTCCTCAGAGCCTCCTCTGCTTGCCTTCCTCCACAACTTGGCAATCTTCCAGCTGTGCTCACTCACCTACTTCCTGTTTTACACACATCAGGCCCTTGGGTGACTCTGGACCTTTCTCCTACTGTCTCCTGTGTTGTGAAGCCCTCAAACATTTGTAGGGTGAAAGGGTTTCTTCTCAGGTTCCCCATGGCAGGTTCCCAAGGTCACAGAACCGGAATGGGTTTGTGGCATGGATGGATGGATGGATGGACAGACAGATGGCCCCCACCATTCTACTCCCATACCATCCTTTAATCAATGTTCTAGGGAGGAGGGCAAGAGCCTTAATCTTGGGATGAAGATAAAACATTCATTTTCTTCTCCTCCTCCTTCTCCTCCTCCTCCTTCTCACTTTGTGCTGCATGGGGCTCTGAGAATCCTATCCTGTTAATCTCTCCCAGGTGCTGTGTTCTTCCCACAATGATATCAGTTTACCTATGTGAGGGCTTCAGGGTTATTTTTCTCTCACAGGGTGTTTGAAACTTTGGAGCTAGAAGAGGATCCTGGTGTGTTCTTTGAAGTTCCTCTCCTCTTCATACACACTTGCTGGGAAGTAGCCATGTGTTTTTTGGTTTTTGTTTTGTTTTGTGTGTGTGTGTGTGTGTGTGTGTGTGTGTGTAAAGAGTCTTGGCTTCTCAGGGGCACTGGTTTGGGGCTCAGGGCCAGGAGCAGCCTTGGGGAGGCCCTGCCCTGTGGGGCTCACACACCACTCTAGCAGATAGGGCCCCCTAGGCAAGGGGCTTCCTGATGGCTGGTGCCCTCAATTTAGAATCTGAAAAAACTCTTCCTTACCTTGTTTCATGGTTTACTAAGGGTTGATGCATTGCTATGACGTTAGGTAAGGCTATGGGTAAGGCTATCACTGCTGGTCTGAAGTGGAGCTCTTAGCATCCCTGAGCTTCAAGCAGTGGGTGGGGGTGATCTTAGGGGCTGCCAATCTCAGAGTGAGTGAGTTGGTGGCAGAACAGCTCTGCAGGCTAATCTCTCTCCTGAGCAGCCATTCTGCTGCCTCAGTAGCTTTCTCCTCAAGGCTGAATCAGGAGCCCTGGCTTCAGAGAAGCCCCCGCTATGAGTTTCCTGATTTAGTAGGATGTAGCTGGCTCATGCTGCTATGGTGAAGAATTACAGACTGTGTGGCTTGGTCAGCACAGCTGTTATCTCCCTGTTCGTGGGTCTGGAAACCTGATGGGGCTGTCAGAGTCTGGTTGAGGTTGCTTAGGAGAGAAGGGCCTCCTGGATCCCCTTTATGAGACACTCATCCCATTCCTAAGGGTCTGCTCTCAAGATCTGATCACTTCCAGATGCTCTATCTCCTGATACCAGTCTCTCTACACTGGAACTGTTTTAGGTTCATTTTCTGTGGCCATGATAAAAATAACCTAACAAAAGAACACGAGAGGGAAAATGTTTATTCCTGTTCATGGTTTAAGGATCCCTTGCCTAGGGGGTGTTTCCACCCACAGTGGCCATATCTTACCACCTTAATCAACATACTCAAATTAATTTCCTCACAGTTGTGTCCACAGGCCAACCTAACCTGGACAGTCCTTCACTGAGTCTCCCTACTCATGGAATTCTAGATTGTGTCTACAAAGCCAACAGTCATGGCGAGTTAGGATGGCCTCCTCATCCACCAAGCAGACCTGGCTCAGAGTGCAGGTTGAGCTGTGAAGAAGGTAGGCGGCTTTCTTTATCAGTCACCATCTCCACACTTGCCATTTCTCCCTGGAATTTGATAGGCATGTTTACCACTTTTGTTCAACAAATACGGGCACCATGATTCTCTATAAACTGTCTCTTTCTGAACTATGATCCAGCTTTCTGAGCCAGGAAGTCTGAGGAAATGCTATGATCGAGTTCCTGCTAGGAGTCAGACATTCTTGGATGAAGATGCATGGGGCCTATGTTGTTTATACCCAGGAAGTCAAAACAACAAAAAAACAAAAAAAGTAAGCCGACAGCAAAAGAAAACACTAAGTTCTGCAAGAATACAGAGAAATGGCCACGTTTTTTTTAAGAGAAAGTGGGGAAGTGTGGAGAAGAGCCCCATGATGTCACCTTGCACAGGCACTGGCAGAGTTAGCTGGGCAGAGAAGGACTGTGAATGGACAGCTCTGCAGCCCGGTGGCTGGGTTGTCCTTTGGCACCACAGCACAGACCACAAGAGGCTGTAGGCGGCAGATGTATGTACTACGCGTGACTGAGTTCCTGTCTTCATTTGGGGCCTGTGGCCTAAAAACCCTTGGTGCTCTTAAGACACCAGTCAAGGAGCCTGTTTTCTGTGGGAAGACTGATGTCATAGGACACACAACCATGGGACTTTGATGGGGTGCCCTGCCAGCCTCAATCCTGAGGTACCACAGCAGATGGTGGTCGAGAACATAGCAGCATGTGGTAAGATCTGATCCAGCCAGATCGAGGACTCTTTTGAATAACTTCTCAGTCAGATCCTCCTTGGAAAGGACACTACCTCTGGGAAAGCCTGGCAAATGACAGACACAGTTTTGTTGGGGTATTACATTGTTTGTTCTTTTTTCAAGACAGGGTTTCATTGTGTAGCCCTGGCTGCCCTGGACTCCTTCTGCAGACCAGGCTGGCCTTGAACTCAGAGATCTACCTGCCTCTGCCTCCTGAGTGCTGGGATTAAAGGCATGTGCCATCACCACCCAGCTGGGGTATAATTCTTATAAATTTTTCTCCACATATTTATACTATGCAATAACAGGTTTAAACATGTACATATTCCCAGGACACCATAGTCAGAATCATAAACATGGGCTGGGAGATAGCTTGGTTGTAAAGTGCTTGCTTTGCAAACATGAAGACCATCCATGTGGCATGCACCTATAACCCCAGTGCTGTGGGGGAGGGGGGCAGAGAGGTCCTGAGGCCTAGCCCTCCTAGATTAATCTATGAGCTCTAGGTTCACTTAGAGACCTCATCTCAAAAAATAAGGTAGAGAGTGATCAAAGAAAGACGTCTAAAGTCAGCCTCTGGCTTCCATGTACATTTACATACATGCACACACACTTATATACCACACATACACACACACACTCACCCAGCACACATACCACACATACACATACACACACCACACACTCACACACCACACATGCACACTTACCTCACATACATACATACACACACTCATAGCCACACATACATACATACACACCATATACACACATACACACACACCACTCATATACACATACATTCATACACACTCACACACACATACATATGCATACACACACACCATACACACTCATACACTCAAATACCATACACACTCACAAATACACACACACACCCCATGCACACACATACACACATACACTTACACTCCACACACACATACACAGACACACTCAGACACTACAAACATAGCAGCATCTCACCTTGTCAGTGAATTTGTGTTAGTGGCCACACCCCTTTGGCCGTGGCTTCAGGTGACCGGAAGGTAGAGAAGCACAGGGTGGGTGGGCACTCTCTCTTGGGTGGTGGGGAGCATCAGAAGGGCAGACATGCATCTTCTGCAGCAGGAACACCCCAGCGGTTCTTTAATATTATCTGGGTAAAATGTTTCCCAATAAAACACCTATTTATCATTTATCTTGGGTTTAGTGAACTCATTAATACCACACACACTCACACATACATATACATACACTCACACACATACAAACACACACATACATACACATTTATACATGTATAATGTATACATAAATACACACTCACATACCAAACATACACACGCATATGCTTACATGTGCATACACACACTCACACACCACACATACATAGAACCAAGTCTCTTAAAATCTTGAATTAAGTCTCTTAGTAAATTTTATGTACAGGCAACATGTATTTGTTACACGAATACAAAGGAACATAGTTTTACTCTATCAGATACATTAAGTAGAACCTTTAGGGTCCAGACAGGTTCAACTACCAAAAGAAGATCTTCTTACATGAAGTGAGTACGGTGGCCCCACAGGGATATGGAGTTTCCAGAAAAGTGGTTGTGAGGTTTCAGAGGGCTGGCAGCTTGTGGCACAGGACAGCATGCTCTGAAGCTTTGGAGAGGGAGTGATGGAAATTCCCGTTCTTGTCCTAGCACACGTTTGCTTTCACTCTGAACGGGGCTCTGTGCTACGTGCGAGACCAAGAGCCATGAGTGCCAGGACATAAGCCAGCTGAATTCGGAAGAGACAGTGCTGAGGACAATGTCTGCCCTGTCAAGTGGCGAGACTCTAGACTGGTCACTGGGCTCCTTTGGACATTTGTAACCTGGGGCTGAATCACTGTTCCTTTTGGCAAAACAATGACAATGAAGAGGAGCTAATCAGTAATTACTGGAGTTATGAGAGCAAAGCTGTACAGGTTTCTGGGGGAAAAATCCATTTTTAAGTGGCTAAACAAATTTTTATTTTTGTGATTAGTGGTATGTGTTCTCATCATATAGGACTTCATCGATGGGGAACAAACAGGAAAAGGCCAAGAAAAAAGAAGAGCTGAGAGCCAGAAGAGTTCCTCAACGGTGACTAGTCTAATTCCTCTCTGAGGAAGCTGAGTCCCAGGGGGAGCCTGTTTGTCTGGCTGTAGAGCAAGTTAGAGGCAGAGGTGAGGTGGGCCACACTCTCAGCTACACAGAGTTCTGTGATTTGTATGGATGACAGTCCCAAACACACAAAGTCCCCAGGGAGAGAGAAAAGCTTTGAACCTTCGAGGCTCAGCCTCCAGGGGCTCAGCTTCACTCACACAACTGGAGGGGTCATTCCAGAGAAAGCACAGATGTAAACTGGTGTTTTCTGTGTCCTAAAACCATGCCGCACAGCTTACAACACACCACCAAGACAGAGGTCACTGGCTGGCGAATGTTTAATTCAACGGCAGCTCCTATGAGTAGGCTGGGCAGGCCTGGGGTCAGGCAGCTAGGGAGAAGACAGACCTGCTGGCACTTCACCTTTCTTCATCCTGACCTTTGCATCTCTGTGATGGAGCTGATATGTCATCACTGCTCAAATGCCAACATCCTAGCACTGAGAGTGGCTCATCCTAAGTGCCCATTTTATGTTCTTGGTGGCTAGTAGCTATTAATGTTATGAGTACCCTGAGCCCGCTCTGCTCTTCTCTTCAATGGAATCACTGCTCTGCCTTGAGTGTCGAGGAGGTGGGAGGCACTCAAGCGGGAACACAGTTAGTGGGTTGGAATCCATCTAATTACTCGTTTCACTTTATTCACCCATTAATTGGGATCATGGTAAGGTTCAAAGACCTAATGATTAGTATTAGCCTCTCCTGTTCAGTCAGACCAGCTATCTTCCCACTCCACCTGTCTGAGCCATTCACTGGGAAATTGCCTGAGCAGCAGCTGTCCCATTTGTCAAATGCTGTGAGTCCTTAGTAATGATCTAATGTGCCTGGAGCAAAGAGCACATGCTAACAGCACCAGACTTCACAGCATCCTTGGAACCCCTGGAGTGCATGCAGACCTCTCCCAGACAGACTGCCAAGGAGGCTATGGGGCCAAAATACTAAAGTAAGCCGCTTGAGTGGGTGTCTTATTTGAAGGGAAGTGATATGTTTTCAAGCTTCTCCAGCCCAACCATCTCCCTATGCCATTACAGACTCTATGAAATGCTCCAACCCATCTCACACAGTCCTGAAATGCCCACAAACCACTAAGATAGTGTTGAATGCTCAGAGCTTGCTTCTAGACAACACTGTAGAGGATCCTGTGGGATCCCATCACCAGGCCACCTGCTCACCCCTGGGTTAGCTACGCAATTCTAGAGAACTCCATAGGCTCATATAGTCCAAACTCCATAGACTCATATAGTCCAAACTCCATAGACTCATATAGTCTCAGCCAGAGTTTGGGCTGTGTCCAGTGTCTCTCCTCTCTCTCTATCCCCTCAGAACATTTCTGCATTGAGGTTAGGGAATGTTGATTTCTCTCCTCTCTGAATTCTTGATTTCTCTCCTCTCTGGATATTTGTCATTGAATTATATGATTTAGAGTTGATAATAGATCTCCTGCCCCCTCTCATTTCCCCTCCCCTCCCCTCCCTTCTCCTTGTGTCCCCACACTACATTTTTCAGCCTTCCTGCCTCAGCCTCTTGAGCTATGGGATGCCAGGTGTACAGCACTAGCCTTGGCTGAATCATCTCTTCAAAAAGGCTTCCTCAAGTTTTTCAACTGGAAACTATCATCATTCCTAATTGGCACCCACTCCCCAGTTCCTGCCCTAAAGCCTTAGGACATCTTGTTTCACCCTTCCTTCCTTACAAGTGGTACCTTGGGGCCCGGCTGGTTGCACACTCCATGTTGCTCCACCTATGACTCCTTTAGAGTTGACATATGCACACTCTCCCTCATCTGCCCCCACTGCATCCCAGGATCAGAAAGGGTCCCTGCATAAGGTGAGCATTCTAGGTTTGTGTTTGGCCACAAATTTTAACAAAAAAATAAAAAGCAAAAAAAAGAGGGGGTTCTTATTTTCTAAATTTTTTTTGGGTGCCTTAAAATTTTTTTTTTTTGGAGAAAAGCCCCGTTTTTTTTCCCTTTATTAAACCCTAAACCCTAAACCCTAAACCCTGACCCTAACCCTAACCCTAACCCTAACACTAAACCCTAAACCCTAAACCCTAAACCCTAAACCCTAAACCCTAAACCCTAAACCCTAAAACCTATCCCTAACCCTAACCCTCCAGAAACCATTCATCTGACAGTGGGACAACAAGGTCCAGCATAATTAGTTCGGGGGGGGGCTTCAAAACAACACCCCTCCAAAAAGGGGGGCAAAACAAAGGGCGTGGGTTTTAAAAGTTTTTTAAACCATTAAAAAAAAAAAACCGGGTGGGGCGTTCTGTGGCGGAGCGGGGGAGGGGGGGCATCCAGATAACCCACCCACCCACCTTTTTTTTTTTTTTTGCAAAGGAAAATCAAGGATACAGCAGTTGCACTGATCCTGAAGATAGGTAAAGTCTGAGGCTACCTAAGGGCTGGAGCTTAGAAGAAACAATGGTGTTCTAAGAAAATTAGAGGAGTGGCTGACATGCGAAACAAGGACACCCTTCAGGGCTTTCCAACTACAAGAGAGGAAAATTGGCCCCATTAATGAGCACCAGATGCTTTCCTTCCTGGGCTTGGGAGGGAAAAAAACCCAACAACAACACTGAGTAAATTATACCAGCACCTGTAAAGAGGCATACAAGACCTCTTAACAATGTGTGAAGTCGCAGGAAAAGACTGAGAACTGACTGCCCTCATCCTGAAAACGTCCTATCAGACAGGCCGTGATTAATACAACAGGCGGCAGAGGAGGCACTTGCAAGATAGGTGCCAAGGGGAAATGATAAAGGAGGGACATAACGAGAATTTTAATGTGAGGATAGAACATTATGAAATACATTATCATGAAGCCTGCAGAGGGAGGGAATGGAAGTACAGTCGGTAGATGCTGGCAAGGAGAAGCCCTTCTCATGCTGCCCTGGCAAGAGCGAGCCGGTGGCAGGGGTGGCTGGGGTTAGGATGCCCACTTCGGCACAAGAAACCGCATGTGCAGAAACCTTGAAGCACACAGCAGTCAGGCCAAGGAAATGGACCATGGGGCAGGAGGAAGGGGCTAGGGGACATTCCAGGAATATTAGGAGTGATTTGATGGGAGGGTGGAGAGCTGCTTATGTACAGGGTTTATACCAGGGACTGAGTCTCTCTCTGTCTCTCTTTGAGACAGAGTTTCTCTGTGCAACCCTGGAACTCGCTCTGTAGACCAGACTGGCCTCGAACTCACAGAGATCTGCCTGCCTCTGACTCCTGAGTGCTGGGATCAAAGACGCGCATCACCTGGCTTCTTTTCTTTTTCTTTCTTTTATTTTCTTTCTTCCTTTCTTTTTTTTAAATACCAGGGATTCTTAAGGGCTATGCACTCGGAAGTCCATCATACTCCCACAGCCTGTCAATTTCCATAACATAGATCAGACAGAGCACTCAAAAATAAACTAGTAATAAACTAATTTTCAACAATACATTATTAACAATAAGTCAGTAAAACAGTAATGAAAGCAAATATGTTAATGAAAACAATGTTTTTGCAGGAAATTGCCAAAAGATGAATGTTCTGCCCATCGCAAATCTCTTTAATGGCTTCATAAAGAGAGAGCCGGAGAAGGGTAAAACACTTGCACTGCAAGCATGAGAACCTGAATTCAAACCCCAGAACCCTAGCCTAGGGTAATGTGGTACAGCATGCTTTCAATCCCAGCACTGGGGAGGCGGACATTGGCAGATCCCTGGGGCTCACTGGCCAAATTGTCTAGCCTTAGGCAAGGCCTGGGGCAAACAGCAAAGATCCTGTCTCAAAAGAAAAGTCAGATGGGCATGAGGAGTAATACCAGGAGTTGACCACGGATCTCCACACACATGCACACATGCATGTACCACACACACACACACACACACACACACACACGGGGGGGGCATGGGGGAGAGAGAGAGAGAGAGAGAGAGAGAGAGAGAGAGAGGATGGTCAGAGCCTTCTACCTGTTTCTATGTATGTTCAATCCACTGTAATTTTGGGGAAAGACTATATGATAAAAACCTGGTATCCACCAAGTCTTGTTAGGTAATACGCAAGGCAGAACCTTCATGTCAACAAACCACACACTCTGCTAGGTCCTGCCTTGGGCCAATCTCCATCCTGCGGAACATGGCAATGTCATGGTTTAGATGTTCAGAAGACATTGGTTCATGGGGATCTTCCTGGTTCATGGGGATCTTCCAAATGGGTGTCCACTACACATCATCAGGACACCAAAGTCCTCCATGTGGCCTCTGACTTCACTAGAAAATGTCTTTAAACCCTGGAAGGCTGGGAGCACAAAGTGGCAGGCACAGGCTTCCCAAATCTGTTTTCCTCCAAATTAGAAGCTTGCTTATGTTTCAAGATAATAGTAGATAATAGTTTGTCTGTCAGTTTTCTTCTCAAAAATAAATAAATAAATAAATAAAAAGAAAAGAAAAGAAAAGAAAGAGAAAAAGAAAAAAACCTTCCAGTTGCTACCACTTATAATTCACACAAGCACAAAAGCTCTTGTGCTCATATGGGCAGCAGAGGAACCTTAGCTCACATGACCAAATGTCACACACAATATTACTACTAATGCCACCAACAAAAACAGTACAACAAGGACTGAGGTTAAAATTTTTATTTTGAATTCTTTTAACTGTTCCACTGAGAACTGTCTTAAGTGAATCTGACATTCTCTTTGTTTTAAACTGTGAAAGAAGGTGCCTCATCAGCACATCCCAGTCTCAGAGTGAAAGGGCATATATATGAACATGAAAAGCATGAAGACCATGCACAGTATGTAGTTACCGTCTTTAGAAAAATATTACATTTATTTCGGTGTGTACATTCACACACATGTCATGGTGTGTGTGTAGGTCAGAGGACAATGCTGATAATTTGTTCTCTCCTTCCACCATGGGCACTGAACTCAGATCATTAGGTTTGGTGGCCAGGGCTATCAGTTGCTGAGCCAGGTCCCCGACTCTGCTGTCAGAATCTTAACCAACACTTAGTAGCTAGTGTTTTATTGATCACTGTGTTTACTGTGGCAGGGCCAACGCTAATGCCACGAAAAAGGTAAATAATGTCTTAGTGTTGTGCTGATGACAACAGCTTTGATCTCAGATACCCCGAGAAGGTCTGGGGGGAAGCCTGGGGCTCTGCAAACTGCAGATTGAGAAGCATCATGTAGACTAGGCAATGCAAAATTTTGTTTGGTACTTGACACAGTCTGATCTTCATTCTATGGGGAAATGAAAAGCCAGCAGCTGATGCCATTTAGAATGAAGTTTTGAAAAAGATCACCATGGGCTGGGGAGATGGCTCCATGTTAAAGCATTTTGCTATGAATATATGAGGACTGCAGTTTGGATCCCCAGAACCCAAGTAAATGCCAGGAGGGATTGGCAATCCACCAGTAATTTCAGCCTCAGAAGTCAGACATAGGGATCCCTAGAGCAAGCTGGCTAGAAAGAATAGCCATATCCGTGAGCTCTGCATTTGATTGAGAGACCCTAGCCTAATGCGCAATCGAGGGTGATTCCAAAATCTATGTCATGCCTCCAAATGTAAACATACGCACAAACATGCATGCAAACAAGTAAAACCTGCACATACACAGTGTGTATTACCTACACACAAGCAAAACATGAACACACACAGGTACATGTGTACCAACACACACATACACATGCGCACATGTGTGCACACGTATGCACACGTATGCACACATGCACAGGCACATGCACAAAAATGAAAAAGGGGGCTGGCTGCTGAAAAGAGAGCAGGTGCGAAGATGGTAGCCTGGCAAGTGTGAGGATGGAGGAAATGATGAGTTGATAGATCTAAGGTGGGAAAAGAGGGCTGAGGGCCTGAGCAGGAAGGAGCTCACGGGTTCTGGTTTAGTTACCTAGTAGAGCTCCAGGCAGAACACGGTGACTCTCTCAGGAGAAAAGAGCTGCTGGTGCCTCTAGATACACTGACCTCTACTGGCCACTTCTGAGAAAAGCAGCCTCTGATAGAAACTCCAATGGCGTGGTCCATTACTGGCTATGACTAAACTGAGAGATGTCAAAGACTAACACTATACAGAAAGGGCTGTGTGGTGAATGCCTTTAGGTCTCCCTGCCTGAACATCTGGGCAGGTTCTTTCAAGCAAGATAAAAGAATTAGACCAACTCAGTCATCAGAAACAGACAGGAGGAGGACCCTCAGAAATCACATGTACCAAGTTGGATTTGGGGAAAGAGAGGGCAGAAGAATCCCGACTCCTGAGTACCACACATGACTGGAAGTTGGGACTTCACTGGAGAGTTTACTGGTACTCAATGTCCAGCTCTCCTCCCTCAGTGCAGCTGGCTCCCCTTTTCCTTGCCCCATTGGGTCACAGGAGAAACTTAAAATAATCTATAATCGTACTAATCAGACATGACCACAATCAGGATTCTACTGCTTGGGACGGGGGTAAGGAAATACATAGCAGAATACCTGACTAACAAGCATGAAGACCGGAGCATGAATACCAGAGACCTCATTTTTAAAGAGTCAGCTGGGAATAGTGGTGCACACCTTTAATACCAGCACCCAGGAGGCGGAAGCAGACAGGTCTTTGTGAGCTCGAGGCCAGCCTGGTCTACTCACCAAGTTCCAGGACAGTCAGAACTACGTAGAGACCTTGTTCCAAAAAACAAACAAAACAAAAGTTGGGTATAACCCTAGTGCTGGCAGGTGGAGACAGGCTGGTCTCTGAGGCCCCATGGTTAGTCTGCCTGGTCAGCATGATGAGTTCCAGGCAGGCAGGGACCCTGTTTGAGAGGAAGGAACACCACCTGGGCTTGACCTTTGGCCTCCATATATACTCACACACATAGGCACACGCACATACACAAACACAAATGTACACACACATGCATGCATATTGATCTTAGAATTTTCTTCCGATATAGTGATGCCTAGATATTCCTGCTAAATGATCTTTGCAATTTGTCCTTTGGTCTCTCTTTTTTCAGACATGTAAGGCTGTTTCTCTGATTATTGTGATACATGATTTTAGATTCCTGCAGTGATACTTCCAAATGCAGACAAGAACTTGGGCCTAAGCCATCCCCCAGAATGGCATTCCCTTCCATCTGCATGGCATTTGACATCGATCGAAACCCTTTTACACATATTAATAAAAAGTAACATTCTTATAATATTTTACTAAATGTTCCCACATGCTCATGAAACATCTGTCAAATGCTAACAACAATCTATCTCATAAAACAATTATGGGAACAAATGGAAATATGGATGCAATTAATAACAGCTCCATTTGATTGGCTCCCACTGTTTGAGGGATACCATACTAAGCATTTTATACCACATAAATTCCAATACACTTAATGTCCTGCTTGACAGACTGTGGCCTTAAACAATTAGGTAACTTGCTAACTCATTCATAGCTACATGGTGAGTAACTGATGGCGCCACAGTTTGAATCCAGGCTCATCTGATCCTAAATCCTGAGCTCTTGACCAATGCCCATATCCCTGTATTAGTTAAAGGCTTTGCAGATAGATCGCAACACTAATAGTGTGACAAGTGTTTGCCAAGCAATGACTTCTCAGGCACCAAAAGTGCTCCTGTCCCCTCATCCATATAGCAGCTGCATAACCAACATTTTGTGACTCCTTGGCTATGTAAACCAATGGAAGCCAAAGAGTGTATGCAGAAACCACAAAGAGATAGATGCCTCTCCCTGAGAAAATGACAAAGCCAAGCACAAAATTCTGACCTAAGAATATTTAAAAGCAAAGTTTTGAAGAGAATAAACCAACCCTAAGGGAATGGATAAATTTGAGAACCAAAGAGGCTACTAGAAACACATCCAATAAACTATGGAAAAAAAACCCTATAATTGTCAGCATTAATCCTAGGAATAACCTGACAACAGATCCCACAGCTGACATCACCCTGGCACAGTTAGAGACAGCACATGTTAAAGGAGTACCTTCAAATCATGAGAATGGTGAGCATGAGGATAAAATGGCATTTTTTAAAAAAGAAGAGCTGGGTATGATGGTGCACACTTTAATCCCAGCACTCAGGAGGCAGAGGAAGGAGGATCTCTGAGTTCCAGGCAAGCCTGGTCTACAAGTAAAGGAAAAGTAAAGCTGTAAATCCCAGTAAACAAGTAATAAAACTGCAAAATTAAAAAGCTGGGTATAGCCAGCCATGCAAGACACATATGTCATGAACACCTGTGACCCCAGTATTTAAAGTGGGAGGTGGGAGGGTCCTGAGTTCAGGACCACCTGGATTACATACCGAGTTCAAATTCAGCCTGAAGTACCTGTGTCAAAAACAAAACAAAATAAACCAAAAAAAAAAAAAAAGAGTTAAAATGAACACACCAAATTGGGAACCTGTACTTGTCAACAGGCAAACTATAAAGTACAGCCTAAGCCATCATATATGGTCACCATATATGACCAAGTGACTGTCAGCTTCTCTTTAGCCAAGATGAAGAGAACAGGTCTACAAATCAATAACTGCACTTGAAGACTAATGAGCCAGGCTCATTACTAATCACAGAAATGAAAGTGAGATAGCGACACTGTCCATATGGATTTGACCAGCAAACACTAACATACTCCACAACAGGTGTTGGCTAGAGCGTTGACAATGGAAGTGTTTACACAAACCGGTGGGAGTGTCATGTGAATGTGTTCGTTCTTTGAACTGATTTTTGTTATAGGTATTGTTCTAGGTTCAAGGGATGCCAAAGGCTCGAGAGAAATAACATTTTTATGTAACATAATAATATAATAACACAATGACATAACAAATGAGTAGCATTAATCAATGAAGAGCTCATTTCTACTCTAGGTCCTGTCCAGAGAACCTCTGGCACATGGGTACCAGGGACACACAGAAGGACATTTAGAGTGGTTCTGTTGTCTTAACAAAGGTGAGAGGGGTGGCTTCCCTTTGCCAAGAGTAAACTAACAAAGCAGGGCAGACCAACCCTGGCTTATCAGATGGAATACTGTGCAGCCAGCAGAGTGAACAATAGACCTGGCAGAGGTCTAAATATGTCACACACAGTAAATGTCCAAACACAGTGCTGAGGGAAAAGACTGGTTAAAACAGTGCATGGCACTGTGTCAT
Organism: Phodopus roborovskii; assembly: GCF_943737965.1. NCBI lineage: Eukaryota > Metazoa > Chordata > Mammalia > Rodentia > Cricetidae > Phodopus > Phodopus roborovskii. Next base: position 76,770,987 of record NW_026126418.1, read on the forward strand.
TCAGATTAAAAAAACAAACTGGTGTGTAAATAATCACACGAATTGTTTATAAATGCACATGTATTTGGCAAAAGGAATGGAGTGATGATTCTTTATGGGGAGAGAGAAGGAACACTACATAGTGACTTTTAAAAGACAGTTATAAAAAGTATCTGCATATATAAAATTGCCAAAGGAGACGTGAAATTAATTCTTAAAAATAAAAGAGAAATCTGAAATAGATAAGGCAAATTTTGCTCATCTATGGGGATTACATACTACATATTGTATTCTCTAGAGTTATAATGTTTCATGATTAACTTAGCTCCAAGGAAATCTCTGGTGCTGGCTGAGCCCAGCCCAGCTTGAGGACCCCAGCTGATGTGACCATGGTCCTGGAAGGCATTTCATCAGACAGAGGAACGCCCAAAGCAGGTGAAATGAGTGGGGTGGGGGTACTCAATGGGTATTGAAGGTGAGGCCATCTTTTATACTCCCTGAAAGGTGACCTGTGGGGAAGGGCCAATTGCAGCCACCTGGCTAGTCCCCTTCCTCCTGGACCTGACAGCCAAGCTTGTTCCAGGGCCTTCAGCAATGGTTCAGTGGGCCACCCAGTCTCTGAGAGCTCTATGATAAAGGCTGGTATTTTGAGTTTGTGATTGATTGATAGTCACAGACCTTCTTTTAAAAATACACAATTGTGTGCTAATAGTGCACTTGGCTCCGAATCCTCCACCCCACCCACCCTATTCTCAGAGTTCTGAAAGTTAAAATGTTGACCTATTTCTTTTTTATCTTCCCCCCACCTCTCCCCTAAGCCCTCACTGAGGATTGAACCCAGGCCTTGTGCGTGCAAAGCAAGAATCCTTCCGGCTAAGCTGTATTTCCAGCCCCCTTTATTGCTTTCTTTCCCTTTCTTAAATCTGCTTCCTGGGGCCTCCACTAGTCTGTGCCCAATCAGACACAGGGAGAGCTAAGGTGCTTGTCACATCTGTTCCCCATCAGTATTTCAGTTCAGATCTCCTCTCTCCCTGCGACATGACTGTGCCCCAAGAGGCCTCCCTTTTAGAATGGTATTCACGCCTCCTTTTCAAAGTCCACTGCAAGTGTCCCCTTCTGTAAGCAGAGCAAACCACTCTGGGCCCTGTTGCCGTTGGAGGCCTCACTCAGCTCTCTGAGGGCAGGCCTGTTTCCTAGGCCACACTGAAACCCAGCCTCTAGCTCACTGCAGGGTACAGAGCACACAGTTCATAAAACATTTGCTGAACAAGTCACCTTTTTTATTTTGTATAAACTGCAAATATAATTTTAATTGGATTACCAACTTATTCAAACACTATTCAGCTCCAATTAAACAAAGAAGCCTTTATTCACCACGGAAGCCAGAGATGCTGGCTGTAGGCAGTGTGAGCACGGGAGGCTCTTCAGAGCTCCGCTTACACAGAAGAGGGCTATATTTGGGAGCCAATTAATTTCACAACGTCAAAAACTAATGCATTTAAGATTCTGCTGTTCACATCCATTTTTCTCCATTAAAACATTTTAACCATGCAGCGCCTGACATTGTCTTAGTGTGTGTGAGGGTTTTCATATAGGGGACCTCCAGGTTGCCAGGCATAACTAGCACTTACATTTCACTTCTAAAACTGCAGTTCATTTTAAGAAACCGTCAAGTGGCCACACTGTTACAAAAGTGAGAGCTGGGTACCCACAAATGTCTCTGTGCTGGCTTCTAAGAGTGATGGAGGTAGGCCTGCTATCTCCATTACCCTTCTCTGGTGTTCCACTTTTCCAAGACCTCACCTTTAGCCATGTCTACTGCTGATGAGCTGACAGCTGTGAAACTGGTGACGATGACGATGGGGAAATAGTGACATTTACTGACATGCACTTTCTAGTTGATCTGTCCAGAACTGGGCTACTTCTCTCCCCCTTGAGACCGTTCTTTCTGCCATTATCCTCACCAAAATGGCTCTGCTCTCTAGCCAATAGGTCTTGAGGTCTCTGGCTTCCTCATTTGTGAGTCCTAGTCCTTCCTGAGCTGGCTGGGTGGAGCAGGGACAGGGCTCAGGGCCTTCATTCCAAAAGCTCATTTCTAGCAGCTGGCCCTGCAGGCACCTTGTCTCACACAGAACCTGCCCATCTTGGGGATTGTCACCCTGTTCTGTAGGGCTACCCATATGTCATTCTCAAGATAAAGTCCAATGGTTGTTCCAGGAAGTCAGTGGGGAGCCATTCCTGTCTGCATGTCCACAGATAAAGCAAATTGCTACCATACTTGCCCAGTTTCCTGCTATAGATAAGGACACTCTCCAGTTGCCACTCTGGTCTCTACCAGCTGGCTCCAGAAGCAGCTGAAAGCCGCCAGTTCATGCCACCAGGGCTTCTGCTGAACTCAGAACAAACCCTGTGCTCCTCCTCACATAGTTCCACCACTAGGCCCAATGCTATGGCAGGGAGTCTGGTGAGCCTTAAGCAAGTGAGCTGAGTCCCTAGCCACAACCACAGCTACAGAATTTGGGATGATGTTCAGCAGACCAGTCCCTTGACCTTGGCTATCCTGAAGGTCACGTGGCATTCAGCAGCAGGAGCAGAGAAATGATAAATGAAAATTACCTTCAATGACCTTGCCGCATGAGTCTTTGGGAAGAACACACTGAATAGTGACCAATGGCTAACTCACAGTACCAAGGGCCTGTATGCCCCTTGTGACTGCCATCTCCCTTCTTAAAGGGAGGGACTGTGTGGCCCAGCTCTCCTTAGCTGTACAGATCATAAGGGACACAGTTCAAGGCAGGTGGATTAACGTATGGACGGGGACCTCTGTGGCTGATCATTTGCTTCCACAGACACGTACCTATTTACTCACTGATGTTCAGATTATGTTACCAGAAAACAAAAGCCTTTTACTTTACAGTGAGAGATAGTTTTTTATAGATTAGCAAATGTAAAATTGCTGTTTCACAATCTTCATGGTTTTCCAAGAGTGCTCAAAATAGGTGATATTGAACCTACAGAAGACAGTCTGGATCTCTCCTCCTGCACAAGGATCACCTCAGAAAAAAAAGATGGCTTGCTCCTATCACTGTCCTGTCCTGCTATGGTTTGCACATGGCTGAGGGCGTGCTTCCCAGGTCAGCAGCTTGGGAGGTGCTGAGTCTGTAAGAGAATGTAGTGGCAGGCATCAGGCTGGTTGAGGGTGCCCTTGGGAGGGAGCAAGGCTGTTCTCAGGAGGGTGCTCTGAGAACTGTACTCTCTTGGCTTGTGTATGGAGGTGGGACTGCTTTTTCCGGCCATCTCTACTTTCTGTGATAGAGCTAGAGGCCATCACAGAACTCGGCTGTTCCCAAAGCCTCGCCTTTGAACTTCCCAGATTGTGAGCTAAAGAAGCTTTCATTTTTCATGTTTATTTATGTTATGAGGCAGGGCCTCATTCTAAGGCCCAGGCTCTCCTTGACCTCAACAACAAGCCTCCATCATCAGCCTCCTGTGCTGGGGTTATAGCATAAACCACAGCATCTGGCTGAGTCACTGTGTTGGTCAGCTTTCCTTTGCTGTAACAAACACCTGAGATAATATGCTTAAAAGCAGAAAGGTTCACGGTTCTGGAGGTTTCAGTTCATGACCAGGCCAACCCACAGCTTCTGGGCCTGTGGGAGGCAGCTGCTGTGGTGGAGGAAGCTGTTCACTCCATGGCAACCAAGAAGTAAAAACAGGTGAGGAAGGGGCTAGAATCCTATAATGTCCCTTGAGAGCTTGAACTCAGTGGCCCAAGACCTCCCATCTCTGAAAGCTTCTCCCATGTCAAGCTCAGAGCTAAGCCTTTATGCCTGCACCTGGGGGCTTTTCCAGAACCCAGTACAGCAAGCACCTGCTGGGACACGTCACAGTGTGGATGCTAAGACCACACAGGTGCACACTGGCTCCAAAGCTTCTCTTTAAGTATACCCCACACATGAATGATTCTGTAAGCCCAGCCATATCTTTCTTTGTGTCCACTCAAAGAACAAAAATCCATCTTCACATTAGAAATAGCTAATTGTGAGAGGACAAAAGGTCCAAATTAATGTGACGATTATAAATCCCTAATCAAAGTGATTCCATACAATTACCATCTTCCCGGAAGGAAGAAACCTTATGACCAAATTAACCAAATGATAAATATAGCCAGGAAAGCCAGCCACACCAGGAGTAATCACTGGGGAGCTCAGTTACTGCCCTTCGGGTAGTTTTAGAATTTAGGGCTTCACTAGCAGAGCAGGAAAATACTGAACATATTTTTTTCAAGTGAGCTCAAGTGGAAAGGCTACACAATACAAGAGAAGTGTTAATGGCACTCTAATCTCCTTAAGCGTGTCTTTAAGTTATTATCATTATTTTCCATGTGTTGTTTAGCTAAAATACAAATTTCTGTGGCATAAAATGCTAACAATTAACAGCTGGGGGTGGAGCTTGGGGAGTCTAGCACTTACCCAGCATGCACAGGGTCCTGAGCTAGGTCCACATCAAGCCCAACTAAATGTAGGCTAGCAGACCGCACACAGTAAGCAGGAACATCACAGTGAGAAACAGAACTGAGCGTGTGCGGGCATGGCCTGCCTCTTACAGGGCCATGTGACGTTAGGCAGTGACTCCAGTCTCTGAAGCCGAATTTCCTCCTTTGGAAAAGAGCATTTGCAAATGTCTTTCCAATTTCAACAAGACAACCACATATGTAGCTGACCGTAACCCATTATGACAACGTGCAGTAACAAGCATCCTGGAAAAGTGAGGAAAGGACAAAGACTGGAACATCAGTTTCTGGAGTCAGGGAGACCAACATCAGAGTTTCTTTGCTGAATGAGAAAGAATTTTAGTAGCTACCCCTAAGCTTTATGTGACATTTGCTTTTCTGAGTGCACACATGGTTCTGGGAAAAGATCTCAGTGGTAGAGTGCTTCTCCAGCATTGGTGAATGCAAGGTCCTGGGTTCCATATTTTGTAGCACAACATGGGTACATACATGCATACACTGAGCAAAGTCAGGAACTGTTGCCAGCCAGCCAGTTTCTTTCCCGAACACAACCCTGGATGAACTTCCAACCCCCTTGCCTCTGCCTCCTGGTCCACAGCCCCAAGCCCTCCAGCCCCCCAGCCCCCCAAACCCATCCTCAGTCAGGAAAAAATATTTCTTTTCAAAGTCAATGAAAAGTCCTTTAAAGACGCAGTTTCCAGTGTGATGACCATAAAGGAGCCCTGCTGTAGGATCCGACCCTCCCTATGAAGCTTCTGGAATTAAGTTAGTTAGGAAGTCATTCTTGCAGTCCACTTAGCCTCCTGAGTCACAGCAGCCCTGAACACACACATAAATTACAAATGCCTCACATCCATCTGTCCTTCCATCTGTCTTTCCAATACAAGAAAAAACAAAACAAACAAAACCAAGCCCCACTTGCGTGGCCCTGTGCAGAGAGAGGGCCAGGGGCACAGATGAGTCCTATGCAGTTGTGGCTCTGGAAGGCACAATTGCGATTTCTAATCCATAAACCCAGCTCACTCAATTTTGGTTCACCTGAAACATTACCAAATAAATACTTGCTGAATCAAGCCAAGGGGATAAACAAATGAAGGCAACGTTGTGCCAAGGGTGGGCACACAAGTCTTGTTTTACTTTATGTATTCCTTAGACAGAATGTGACCAAAGAAACTGCAAAACAATTATCTTGGAGCCAGGTGGTGGTGGTGGTGGCAGTGGTGCATGCCTTTAATTCCAGCACCGGGTAGGCAGAGGCAAGTGGATCTCTCTGAGTTCAAGGCCAGCCTGGTCTACAGAGCGAGTTCCAGGACAGGCTCCAAAGCTACATGGAGAATCCCTGTCTCCAAAAAATTTGAGCTCAAGTATGAAGTCCATCATGGCGAAGGGGTCATGGTGTCAGAAATCATGAGGTCTGCATGTTGTGTGATAATCAGGAAGCAAAGAGAGACAAACACCCAGTTGTTCTTTTGCTGCAGCGATTGCCAATGAAAGACAAACACCAGACTCAACGCCCTCATGTGGAGTTTATTGGTGGAGAGAAGAGAAATGGGGGTAGCCAGTGGCCAACCGAAAGCAGAAGAGGGAGCAGGTGTGGGGCGCGCTTGCTTAAAAAGGGAAACTCGCACATGTGTAACTGAGTCCTATGCAGCCCTGTAAGGAGTGACATGCCATGAGTGTCCCGCCCATCATTAGGGGGTGAGGTCAGCAGAATACCAGTTTCCAACGCTCACAATCAACAAGATTTCCTTTCTATTCAATTCAGGACTACATTCCATGGAATGGTGCCATCCTCCCTTAATTAACATAATCTAGATGATTCTTCCTGGGCATGCCCAGTGGCTTGTCTCCTAGGTGACTCTGAATCCTATCAAGTTGACAGTATTAACCATGGAGCCCTCAAGAAGAATGTGCCCTGCCTCCTAGGGAGGCAAATAGGGCTCCAGGAAGAGATAAGGTAGAATCTTTGGAAGGTGAAAGGTCACTGGGTAAAAGCATAGATGAGCATCACGGCTGGAGGGAAGAGCACTGCCATGACGCACTTGGCATCTCCAACACGCTTACCACAGCTGGGGAATGAAGTAGGGAGAAATGGAGGCAGAGCCCCAGAATTCTTTGCTCTTGAAACCCCAACAGAGCCACCCTCGCTTAAGAGACAAGAGTTGTGCAAAGTCCACTTACTGCATGCAAGGCAGCAAGGCAGAGGGGCATGCCTACAGAGGTAGCGGCTGTGGCTGAAGAAACAGTGCCTGGAAGCCAAGCTGTTAGGGTTGAGAAAGATAAAAAAGGCCCAACCAAAGAACAGTAAGCAGGTTGCCATACAGTGCCAGGCTACATGGGGACAGGTAAGGCCATTCTGAAGCTGCTGCCATGTGCAGAACAGATCACTTACTTGGGAGGTGACAGACATGCTAGCTAGCCATCCACAACTGCTCAAGACCTGGGGAGGTTTGTGGGGTTTTTTGTTTTTGTTTTGTTTTTGTTTTTGTTTTGTTTTTGTTTTTTTTTCCTTCAGAAGTTCTGGTTTAGTTGCTAGAGGCACCTCTGATGCTTCTGTTGGTTCCCATGTGCAGCCAAGCTACAGAGGCAGACTCAGGTGCCATGTCTCAACCCAGGCTTGCCTGATGGGGCACTTGAGTTTGAGATCCCTGATGTGTGCCACTGTCTCTTACGTTCATCATCACTTTCGTGAGGTCACAGTTAACCTGTTTATAACAGGATGCTCCAGGAATCACCCTGCCCCAGGGAGGCCAGCCTTCAAGTGTCCCAAAGCCAGGCCTGCCAATGTTTGATGGTCTGTCCTTTCCACTTGCTCATGCTGTGTGCTTTCATTCGTTTACAAGCAGCCTATGAATATTCAAGGCCCTTCTAAACTGGTTGTTAGGAATCACTGTGCAAAGAGTCTTTACACCATGGGAAATAAGCAAACACACCCAGCATGTGGAGTGGTTTGTTTTGTATTTTGAAAGTCAGTTTATTAGCACATCTCTTCATTCCTAGGCAAGAGAAAACAAGAGAGAGAAAACAAATGTCAAATTGCTTTCTTTGATTTCTGGAAGCAGGTGTATAACACACTTAGAAAGATTCTGCGGGGCTGGTGAGGGGACTTAGCCAGCAAAGATGGCTCCTGCTGCTAAGCCTGATGACCTGAGTTCAATCCCTGACACCTACACTAGAGAAGATAACCATCTCCCTCAAGTTGCCTTCTGACCACTACTCACATATTACGGCAATGCCATCCCCACCCCTGCAAATAAACATAAAGATTTTATTAAGAGAAAGATTTCAATTCCAAATAGCTAAAACTGAAAGATTTTCTTCTTTCTCTCTTCTCTCTCTCTCTCTCTCTCTCTCTCTCTCTCTCTCTCTCTCTCTCTCTCTCTCTCTCTCTCTTTCTTCAGAAAGAGAAGCCCTGAGTATGGAAAGTACAATTCTGTAACTTTAACAAGGCTGCCACGTGGGCACAGATGAATTTTGTGTGCTGCTATTGGCTGGATAATTTGACTCAGTTACTTCATGACAACAAAAAAGGGAAATGGTGGTGAGCAAGGTCCCTGGGAGCTGGAAGTTGTTTCCGGGAAGGAGTGCCTGGCAGACAGTCCCTGCCTAGCAGCCTGCGAGCAAGCGCGGAGGCCAGTACTGGAATGCTGGTGGAACCCCCTCCTGGAAGAGAACAACAGGCACCACTGACAGAAGCTGCTCAGGTGTGGCATTTCTCCTCTGTCCCCAACATGGTTCTGCCATTAGCAGAGCTCCATGGCCGGGAAGCCCAGTCAGAGTGGCAGGGTGCTAGCAGAGGACTGGAGGGATACGGGGATGGAAAAGGAACGAGCAACTTGTGTTTATTGAACACCTATTTTCCCACCAAGCACAGACCTTGATGTCTTTAGACATGTGACACACAACAGTCCTTTGCTCCATAGCTATTATACACCATGCCCTTAGGTGCAGTAACTCACTCAGTCCTCTCAATGACCTGTCCCCCGCCATTTTCCAGAGGAGAAAAGGCACATCCTCATTGACACAGTGCCAGGAAAGAGCCAGAACAAGACACTAGGACAGCTCTCTGCCACAACCAGTGTCAATAACAGTCAAGAAAGGATTATCATTAACTCAAACCCTGACCTTCATTTATTCAATATTTATTGAAAGATAACACAGCCCCAATATTACAAAGATTGGGAAACAGATACTTCATGTACCTTTTTACAATTAGCAAATGATAGGGATTATACATAGCGGTTACTATTGTTAAAATGCTATCTCCAATGCCCAAGGACTCTAAAGGACATTAAGTGCTGATATCCAAGTACTTCACCCTGTGCCCTTCCACATGCCCGGCTCTGGAATTACCCAGCATGAACCTGGGTCCTCATACTCAGTGAATGTGCTGGGTGTTGTCCTAATTTATAGATACAGAAGTTGAGGCATTTAAGGGCAACCTTGCCCAGGGTTACAGAGCTGAAAGTCAACCCTTACCAGAGTACTCCTGCAAGCTACCCCAATAAACTACTTACTTGGTCCACCAACCTAGACTTGGGTGAGATCATTTCTTGGATCTGTGGTCAGTTCCTCAACTGGGGTGAAGAAATGTCTGTTCCCACCTAACATAACATACACATAAGGCACCCCCACTCCGAGATAACCTTCACACCAGTCTCCAAACTTCTCCGTCCTCACTGGGAGAGACTGTTCATACACAAGTCACCAGGCTGGCCTATTTAGACAGAGTTGCTGCTCTTCTTCGATAGATCTGTCTCAGGTCACCTCTCCTGTTTTTCATGACTTGTTTGGGGTAATCTTCTCCAGAGACTTCTCTCATGACTTGGTTACTGTTCTGCGAACTCTGTAGCCTGTACTCAGTGATGGCACTGGAACTGTCTGCTCACAAGTCACTTCTGGCACACAATGATAATCATCACGCCTTGCCATGTGATTGCTCAGGACACCCCTTCTGGACCCATGAAAGGGTAGGAGCTTGGAAGGGTTTTATGTTTGCTGATGGTTTGTTGTGATTTTGGCTTAGTTTTGTTTTTAGAATGCAATGAAATGCCAGTGTGTATGTACCCTCAAGAACTGGTACTTCAGTTTGGATCTCCCAAAGAGCCTGTGTGTTAAAGGACTGGACTCCAGCTGCGTGTAGCAATGCACACCTGAAATCCTAGCACTCAGAGGCAGAGAGAGGAGGATCACAAATATCAGGACACCCTATCTCAAAAAGATAAAGCCCACATTTTAAAGGGCACATCTCCCATTTGATGCTATTGCAAAGCAGAGAAACCTTTATGAGGCAAGCCTAGTGGGAGGAAGTTAGGTCATTGGGGATGTGCCCTTTTTTAAAAAGATGTATTTTATTTTGCATAGGCCTGCACAACTGTGTGTAGATTTGTGTTTATGCATGCATGTGGCCCACAGAGGCCAGAAGAGGGTGTCAGATCCTTTGGAAGTAGAGTTACAGGTGGTTGTGAGCCACCCCACATGGGTGTCGGGATCTAAACTTCAGCTTTTAACCATGGACACATCTTTCTAGCCTCCAGGGGGATGTGTGCTTGGAGGGGATATTAGAACCCCAGGTCCCATAGGAAGAACAGATTACTCTGTGTGCTCCCAGCACAATGTGCTGCTTCATCACAGGTCCAAAAGCAAAGTCAATCCACTGTGTATTGAAACCTCCAAAACTGTGAGCCAAAATAAGGAGAATTTTTTTTAAAGATATATACTTCTAGAAATGAAAAGTGACCAGCACATCTGGAGAATGGAGACAGAATTCTTCCCAAGAACACAGATGGCATGGATTGGACAGAACTCCCTGTGGTTGGTTCCCACATCTCATGAGTCAAGGGAAGAGAAACATTACTTCTCAAGTGCAGGGAGGACTAGAGCAACACATTGGCTGTGATGTTTGCCACCAAGAGAGAAGCTGCTGATCGGTACCAAGTGGCTGTGGCAGGGAGCACACCAGGTCCTTTACAGGGTCTCTTCCAGGCGTGGAGAAGTATAGCCTCAGCTCCCAATGGGGCTGACATGGGATCTGGCACTAACCATGCCTGGTTCAAACCCTGACACTGCCCAAGTCCTGGTACAAACACAGAAACAGTAAAAAGACGTCAATACTCGGTAGAGTTATGGTCTAAATAAATCAGAAAGTTCCTGTCTAAAGTAACCCTCAGTAAATCCAGTGGCAATGACGACAGGAAGGACAGAGGAGCCAGAGAGAAACCACAGGTGTCCACTCCTTTTCATTCCTGAGTGCTCTCCAAGGGCTGCCTCTGGCTCCCGGCGCTGTCGCTTAAAGCCTGATGGCTTACGAATACGCCAGGCCTGTGCCAAATCCCCACTAACGATTTTTCAGTATAAATTAACTCGAGCGAACACTTTGAAATGCCTGCTACAGAATTATGTGACAGCTTCCAGGAGAACCTATAAAAATAGCTGGAATCATAGAAAGGCCATTCGATACACAGAAGTTTCTCATTAATTTAATTTCTCCTTTTCTTCCGGCTCCTGACCCTCTTTTGTCAGAGCTAGCAAGGAGTGTGGGAGCAAGCACCAGTCGCTCTGGCTGTTGGAACAAGTAGTACTAACAAACAGCAAAAAAGGATTCATCATAAGACATAACTATTTCTTTATACTTATATAGAAGCAATTGGTATAAATCTGTACCATTTACCGGGACCTCTGTATGTGCAAGCTCATCTGACTTATTGTCATATATTGTGCACTCACCACAGCCTGGCACATCCATATATTATCTCACTTTTCACAGTGACCCACCATTATCTCTATTTTTGTAGGTGAGGTGCATTGTAGGCAGAGGGATTCCCCTGGGCTCACACATGGAAGACTGGATCTTTCAGATCTCAGCAAAAATCCATGTTTTCACGGGCACTGTTTCGTGACCCCTGTTTCACCCCAGGAAATAAGCACAGTAGCACAGCATTTGGGCCTCTGGTGGAGGAAACAGAATGTCTTTGGTGGTGGGTGAAATTTGGAGGAAGATAGTGTGATGAGGGGACCAGAATGCCTACATCCTCCTTATTCCTACTGCTCACAGGCCCTGACTCTGGTTCCCCACAGTGTTGAGTGTGAGTTGCAGGGGAGGCCTCGCTCTGGATTGAGCACTGGGAAAGCTCATCTGCCTGAAAGTAGAGGTCTCATTCTCTGGGGTCACCTATTCCATAAAGAAGGTGAGATACAGGCTCTTCTCTTTATTCCTGGATCTTGTTCTCAAGTAATTCTGAACTAGGTGGCGAGGGGGCTCATTCTGCTCTCCCTTTCATGGTCCCATCTGACCTCTAATTTTTCACACACACACATACACACACACACACACACACACACACACAGAGAGAGAGAGAGAGAGAGAGAGAGAGAGAGAGAGAGAGAGCACCCAGAAGGACAAGAGGGTTACGTGTGCTCAGGTGTGTGATAAGAATTATGCTGTATGAGGGTGATGCCTTTAACTCAGGTTATGGCACATAGTTTAGTAAGAAAAAGGGAGGTAGGGTAATACTACAGAAATGTGTTACGTGTGAAACAAACTAGAAAAGAATGCACAAATCCAAGTGAATGCACTGTCAATAGAGTGTACCAAACTTCTCCCAGTGTAAAGACCTAAATCTAAGGTACAATATAAGGGAATCAGAATGCCAGCAGGTACCTAGAGCAGATACTTAACCAGATGGTTATTTCCCAACTGTCAAGCAAGAGCTAAAACCAGTTTGTGGAGATTAGTAGGTCTTTATAATACACAAACTCCCAAACTCCACAGACCTCATGTGGGATATGACCACACTCACAAGCTAAGTATATTTATGCCTGTTGCAGGGTTCACCCTCCACCCTGAGACTGACTGCTGTAAGGGAGAATAACAGAGCTGATGGAAGGGTCCTCAGCAGTTGTTTTGACATCATATCTACAGCTGTTAAGAGATATACTGACAAAAGCAATTTACAAGTCCAAGTACCATCCATCATTGAGAGGAGGTCAAGGCAGGAGCTTGGGCAGCTAGTCTCCGTACTCACAGCTAAGAGCAGAGAGAGACAGAACAAATATACATACAATTCACTCGAATACAGTTCAGGGTACAGCCCATGAGGTCTTTCAACCTCAGTTAACAATCAAGGTAGCCCCCACAGACATGCCCACGGACGCACCCACAGACATGCCCACGGACGCACCCACAGACAAATCTGTTCTAGGAAATCCCTCAGTTTTAGACTCCTCTCTCAGGTGATACCAAATTGACAGTTAAAACTAACCGGCTGATAAAAGCAGGGGAGATGACTGCAGTTAGAAAAACCGGCTGCTCCTCCAGAGGACCCAGGCTCAACTCTGAGCACCCACATGGAAGCTCATAAATGTCAGTTACTTCAGTTCCTGGAGCTGAAGCTCCCTTCTGGCCTCCACGGGCTTGGCACATATTTGGTGCATGGACATATACACAAGAGCAAATTATCCATATGCATAGAAAACAAAACCCAGCACAGCAGTGAACCCCAATCTCCTTGGAGAGATGCAGGAAGCTGGACACACATTATGGCTTCCACAGGCCCAATAAGGCTGCTGCTTGAGGTCTCACTCCACAGTTTGGCTGAGCTTGAACACATCATGATCCTCCTGCCCCAGCCTTCCAAAGGCTGGACTTGCATGTAAGAGCCACCATGCCTGGTGCCTCATAGAGACACTATTGTCAGGTCACTTCACCAACACTACGTCTAGGTCAACCGAGCAGGCTTCCAACATCAGTGAAAAGATGCCTCACAAGGCAACTGGTACAACCTGTGGTCAGACCATAGAAACACAGAAGTCACATCTAAAATAGTTGAGATGAGGACTGTTCTGTTCCCTAATTGCATGCACTAGCTCATCAGTTTCAAAGATGCTTGGCTAGAGGCTCCACACAAAGGCTCATAATGGCACCCTTATCCACACTACAAAACCAAGAAAACAGCCTTCTGTATTCACAAACTGTTTTAAGAACCACAAATCCTGTTTCTCCTCTTTAAACTAATTAAGGTTTACAAACAGGGCTGAAGGGTTTCTTGTGACTGCCACGGGAAGCAGATCACTCTGGTTAGAAGCTAGTGGCAGGGTAGTCATTCAGATTTACTTCACACAAGCACAGCCAATGTAGACCAGAACTACAACTCCCAATTAGGCTGGCCTAGAATATCCCGCACCTCACACCTACTGGTTTAAAGGCAACCAGCAAAATTTGCAGAGTCTAAGTGTTTTTAAAAGGTAAAATCTTCCTTTTTATTTTTGTCTGTTTCCCAAATAATAAATCATGCACACTTATAAAATGGCTGCATTTTTGCAACATAGCAGACAGTACAGATGAGCAAACCACAGTCCAAGAAAGAGTGGAGACTGGCACCGTTCAAAGTGCACTGTGGAAAGAACCTCGCCTCTTGGATGCCTTCCAGGGGACACTGCTTTTATTTAGGGTCCTCACCCGTGTGGCAAGACAAAAACTTCATGGAAATTAGAGGAAGCCATTTTAAGTGTGAAGCACAAACGGAGCAAATTCTTTGCATCAAGGATGACTTTAATTACACGGGCACTGTTGACTTCCTTCAGTTTTGCTCAACCCCATTACACTGTCCACTTGTTTAGGTAAATTCCTGTCTTTGAAAAAAATGAAATACATGGCTTTCATAGTGAAAACCTGCAGTTTGCCCTCTGCATCTGTGAGTTCTCTGCCCAAGGATTCAACCAAGGATGGGAAATTCTCAGGGAAGAAACGGCATTTATTGACATTATAGCATGTTTTCAAAGGTCATTTCCTAAACAATTCATTGTGCTAGGAATCCGCAGAAAACAAAGTTGGGGGGGGGGTGGAAGGTTACATGCATACACTCTGTCCTTCTGTGTAAGGGACTTGAGATTTGGGTGCTATGGAAGATGCTGGGAAGAAAAACTGTATTTCAATATGTATCAATTTGTGAGAATTGTAATAACGTTAATGCTGGTGATATTAGCCCTATGTGCTCAGCACTGTGATAGTAGGTGATCAGAACAATAAGGCTAATTATTAAACAATTGCCACTGACAAAACGCTTCCCACATCCATGCGAACTGTGAGTTAGGCTCAGTGACTCATTTTACCACCACAACACTCCCGCTACACAGCTTTCACCACCATTACACACATTTTACTCATGGAGAAACTGAGACTCAGGGAAGTTAGCTGCCCCAGATTTCACAGAGAGCAAAGGAAAAACTATCCTCAAATCCAGGCCCAGAGGATTCTGAAACCTGTCCCCTGCAACCACAGACGACGACATCCCTGTCTGTACAAGTATTGCTTCAAATTCTATTTCCAGCAAGGACATTTCAAGACCCAAGGGCAAACTAAAGGTAGGAGGATGGCCTGTTCTCCATAGCCATGCTGGCCTTCTCCATGGCATGGAGCCAAGGAGCTCTGCTACTTATCTCCCCAAGGGAAAGCAGAGCTCACAGCTGAAACACAAGTGGTTCAGAGCACCAGTGCAATTTGGGAACAAGGCAGAATCTGTCTACTGTTCCATCTTAAAATATTCATGAAGCAAAGGAGCACGTCCACATTCAATAATTAAATGTCTAAAATCTGCAGGTCGATATATTTGCTGATCATGAAGGACTGAGGTTCAAGTCAGCAGCCATGCATGCTGCCATGTCACAGTGCAAAAAAAAAAACAAAAAACAAACAAACAAACCAACAAGCAAATGAGACAGAAGTGTTGCTTTTGCCTAGAGGAAAAAAAAAATCCCTCACTTGTTCTGCTGGAGAGAAAGGCTGAGTCCAAATTAAGAATGCATCTAGGACTTTGCCTGCAATCCAGCTGCGAGAGAATGAAAAGGAGTGGGAAGTGAGGTGGGGGCCTGCAACTTCTCCCTCATTAGAAGAACTGTTTTAAATGGATGTGAGGGTGCCTTAAGGGTTAGGTGGGCTATCATTAATACTTTGATTGTCTTAAGAAATCCACACAGAAAGGCGGGGCAAAGGAAGCAGATAAACAAAAATGTGCGTTTATGGTGTGACCCTGTGATGCTTTTTTTACAGTGTTCTGGCTGTAAGCAATATGAACAGAGTTTAGTTAAAGTCTTGGAGTTATTGGGAAGCTGCGTCTCCAGGGTGTCCTTCCCCAGGGCACTGTCCACCTTTCACATATAAAAGGAGTCATACTGATAATCACAGCACTAGAACCCAGAGGAGAGGCTGAAGGATTGCTTCCCAGAGTGTGTGTATGTGCGGGGGGGGGGGGGGGGGGGGGTCAGCCTTGAAACACAAGCTGGCAGGTTTAAGTGTTGCTCGCTATCAGAGCAGGGACAGCACCAGAAAGCAGAATAGAGGCATCCAGTATCAGCAACCACAGATAGGTAGGCTCTGCGGGCTGGGCTTCCACAGCCCCTCCCACTCAAGTCTATCTCAGACTGGGTGGCCACTGCCCGGGTGGCCACTGCCCGGGTCCCTACCCAGTTACCTGCTTTGTGGGTCTGCACTGGGACTGGCCTATCAGCCCAGAAGAGACTTAGGTGGATTTAAAGCAACACACCTGTGAATGGGGGCTGTAGGGCTGACATGGCCTGGCAGTGTCTTTCTTGCAGTCACGGTGGCCCAGTTGGCTATGCTAACAGGGCTGTTGTGGTTTGGTCCTCATCTCTAGGTGAGGGCTACCCTGGCCGCTCTCTCTTACTCCTACCCAGGGGAAGGTGTGTGTTCTCAGTGCTGCTCCCACTGGTGATAGTCCATCTTCAGGAGGCTCCTGGGTACCCTCCGGGCCAATCTCCCAAGTCCCTGATCATGGATTCCCAAGGCCTGAGCCAGAAGAAATCTGAGTTCAGGGTGTCTCCGCAGATAGCACAGTTTAGCTCCGGGTCCTGTCCTGATAGTCTACTCTACCCAGAACCCTGTTTTCTCCCCTCACTCCTCTGGTTCTCCATCCTTCCCCTCAAGAGCTGATTGTTGAGACCAAAGAGATACACCACAGAAAGCCCATACCCTCTAGACTTCCATTCCGGATACCTAGAGCCTACAGTAGCACACTTACAGGGCTGGCATCTACCTTTCTAAGTAGATGTGTCTGACGCCCTCCCTTTAGATCCAAGAGATGGTTAAGGAGTGTCAGAACCAGGTGGTATAGAAACTGCTGTGAATAGAGTACTCTCTCTCTCTCTCTCTCTCTCTCTCTCTCTGTGTGTGTGTGTGTGTGTGTGTGTGTGTGTGTGTGTGTGTGTACCAGAGTGTCCACCCCTCATCCTCAAGTGGTGGAGTCAGAGTGGGAAGAGACTGGAGAGGCTGGCAGAAGGCTGGGATCTCAATGTACTCTTTCCAGGATATCACAAGTACTAGGGGTGGGCCTGCATGCAAAACTGATGAACATGTGGGAATGCATGTGCCACACCCTTATAAAGAACCCAATAGATACTTGCAGAGAGAATGTACCCAGAGATCTGGTTCAATCCCTTGTCTGCTCCTCATAGCTATTATGGTTTGGATCTACAAAGTTCGTGAGTTGAAGGCTTGTCCCCCAGGGCAGTAATATTCAGAAGCAGGCCCAGTTACCTAGACCACGATGACTCTGATCTCATCAATGGGTTCATCTATTAGTGGGTGCATACTTAATGGGCTCTTGGGAAAAAGAGGGAACTGTGGAAGGAGGAGACACATGGAGCGCATGCTCACAAGGGGATGTTTTGTGTCCTCCTCTCTGCTGTCATGAGGTAAGTATGCTCTAAAATATGCTGACCATAAGGGTCTGGATTATCACAGGTCCTTAAAACAATGGAGACAGTGACTGTGACCCTTCAGAAGTTGAGAGCTAGGATCAAACCCTTCCTCCTCTGAGTTGTTTGCTTTAAGCATTGACCTAGCAGCAATGCGGCCGCCATGCCCCCATTATTCCCACAGTACAGAGTGGGCAGGCAGGCCTCAGCAGGGCTAAGTGGTTTGCTCCATCATAGGCTCACAACCCAAACCATGTACTCTCCTGGGGCTGGCTTTCTTTATCTCTGCAGTTATCTGACCTTGGCTCGGTTACTTCAGGCTGCATGGAACTCATGACTCCTTTGAATCTGTTCTTAACATTGCAGGCAAAGGAAGTTTTTGGTTTCCCCTTTCCTTCACCGAGCTTAACTTTCTCTGCGAACTTCAGTCTCACTTCCTGGTCCTGCCACTGGCACCTGCAGAGACATCATTCCATCTCCTGCTACAATCTTTGAAGCTACAGTGGCTTCTGTTCTTGGCTCTGTTTCTTCTGAGCTGAAACATCCTCAGTAACTCCCTTTTCCCTCCTAGCAAAGGATTTCCAGACCCTCTACTTAATCAGGCCTCTGAGGACAGAGTCTAGTCTCTGTCCCCTACAGCGCTTCACAGGGCTCATCGTGTGCAGAAATCCCACCTCATTCAATTTAGCATGCAAGAGACAGAGTCCTAAGACCCAGAGCTGAGGACAGTCTCACTGCATCTGGGACTTTTGGCCTATAGAATGGGGAGAGGACTCATGGGATGTCTATTACACACAGTTGGGAGTGCGCTTCAGTAACTGGTGTGGGCTGACTGCAAGAGCACCATGTAGGTGTGTGGGTAATGATGGCGATGATGCTAATGAGCCGGGTGCAGAGCTGGCTGGGGAAGCCACAGAGTCAGGTGCTCAGAAGAAACCCTCCACCTGCTTCACTAGAGATGCATTCCTTCGTCACCCCATCCCTGACAGACACAGGTGCAGTGCTCAACTAAACCTAAGTGCTCATTCAGTGTGCCAAGTTGCTTGACTGACTCAGAGACCACCATGTTGTAACCACATGGATGATACACAGACAACTATTCCTGCATTGCTGGAATAAAATGTTTGATAAAGTCAATTTCATGAGAGAAGGGTTTATTATGGCTCAAAGTCCGAGGTTGCAGTCCGTCACAGCAGCGGGAGTGTGAGGCGGCTGGGCACTTTGCATCCACAGTCAGGAAAGCAGAGATGAATGCTGACACTCATTTTTCCTTTAGTCCAGGACCCTAGCCTACATTCAGGATGGGTTTTTCTACCTCAGTTAACCTAGTCTAGATACCCAGACATCCCAGAGGCTTGCCTCTTACATGGCCTAGATCTTGTCAAATCAATAATCAATATTAACTATCACAGGCTCCTTAAAGACAGGATATCCCTGTGTCCAGCAAGCAGGACGGACTTCTAAATACGCTGGCATGGCATTGTGAGTAGGGCAGAAACTGAGAGCCAGGAGTAAAGAGTACATTTTCTCATGGGGTGGGGCAATTGTTTATTTTTCTAGCCTGCATTTTCATGAGTGACATGGCTATGAATATTAGTCCCCGTTCTCTGGTTGCCAACAAGCTTCATTTGTACTGCACTGGAACTTTTGAGAAGCTGAGGCTTCTATACCACCCCCATCCTGCTTCCCATTCCCCGGGGCAGGCCCAGCTTCCCCTCCCCTTAACATTCCTACTGCATTCTGTACCTCACCAGGGTTCACATGCACCCCCGACACAGCCTCTGGCATAAGTCTCCATGCAGGTGTGCATTCATTGACATTCTAGCAGCTTCCATGCTGCAGAGGTGCAGCCCAGGCTGGATGGAGGAAGAAGGAATTCTCTCCATGTTAAGGGTGCCGCCCAGCAGCCAAGAAGTGCTGGCTGTGCAGCTGGAGGGGTGCAGGAGGAGCTTTGCTCACAGGCAGCCCGGGCTTGCAAGGGTGCAAGGGGTGGAGGAGCCGGAGGCTCAGATCCTACCCTCTCCCACGCCCTGCACACACATTAGCGGCTGCCTTGAGAGTTGCCCAAAGTGAAGGAAGAAATGGAAATTGCATGAAAGGGAGAGGAAGGAGAGCAGCTGGAGAGTATGGCCGACCTGGTGTAACCCAGGGCTCTGGGTGATTGCCGAAGCTGACTTTCACCCTGATCTTTCATTTCTCTTAATCTAGCAGATAATTAGAGGGAAATCAAATCCCTCCCCACAGCCAGAGATTAACCTGTCATTGCTGCAGCTCCCTTCCTACTAACTTTCCTACCTCTTCTCTCACACTTCCCCATTACACACACACACACACACACACACACACACACACACACATACACACACACTCACACATGCACGCACGCACGTTCCACCTATTTAAAACTGTCCAGATTGGGTATTTCCCATGGCAAGGACTCTTCTAGGAATAATCCCTCCCTCCAAAGCAAGAACTTTTCATTGCTTTGAGATGGGAAAAAAAAAAAAAAAAAAAAAAAAAAAAAAAAAAAAAGAAAGAAAGAAAGAAAACCAACTGAAAACTCCCTTTTATGGATGAAGAAAGCACAGTGCAGAGTGTGAGGAGACAGGACCATTTATGGCTGTAAATGGCAGAGCCAGGATTTCCCCCAAGCATCTGCCAGCAGAGCCCTTGTGCCCCCCCGAATCTTTGCACAAAAGCCACGAGTGGATCTCTACTCCAACCTTGGCGGCTCTCTTCCCTCAGATGATATGGTAATTATATGTAGAGAGAGGCCTGTCTACCACAGATTTCGATTCTCTTTGCACATCAGCTTATACTCTATTCCTTCCAGTTTGGGACGTTACTGAGATGAAGTGGCCTCCTGGTTGGCTGAGGCTCTTTCAGCTCAGAATTACCTGCTCGTTGCTTAGCCCATGTGAATCAAGAGACAAGCCCCTGCTGTAGGTCACCGTGAAGCAGTCCGCTCTCCACTTCAATCCCTGAGACAGGGTCTCTTTCTCTGAACCCAAAGCAGCCAGCTGTTCCCCAGAGATCCCTCCTCCCAACTGCTGGGACCCCAGGTGGGCTCTACCTTACCCACTTGGCTTTTGTGGGGGCCTTGGAGTCTGAACCCCGATCCTCATGCTTGCATGGCAAGTACTTTATCCAGTCAGTCACCCCCTCTGCCCAGAACCCATGATTTAAAGGACACATGGAGGCTTTAGGTCACCAGGGCAGTGTGTAAGGAAGCTGCTAAGTTGTCCTTACTTGAAATGACTCCAGGAAGGCCCACGTACAGGTCTGCACTGCCTCCTGTCCATGATGGTGACTGGCTGGCTATATGCCCAGCCAGCCTCCCCATCTGCTCCATTCAGGGGGTGGGGCAGAGCACCTGCATACCTATGTTGGAGAGACCCAGTCGTCCCTCTGAAATGACACTCCTTAGGAAATGCATGTTTCCCTCAGCCCACTGTACACAGAAGCAGTCTCTAGTGGGTAGTGCTCACTCAGTGATGTCACATTTTCAGACGGGAAAGGCGACGTGTTTCACACAGACTAATGCACATGTCATTAGCCTCCTCCTGTCTGACAACCCATCCGAGCTTGCCACCTTTGAGGTCCAGACAGCTGCCATAGCTGCAAACACCATGATGCTCCCAACCTTTGGCAGGTTGTGTAGAGCCTCCAATGAGAACAGCACACTTTGGTCTCTGGAAATAAAACCTCTGGCCTTTCTACAGCAGCAACACACCCATGTACAAGATCCTGTGTCAATTCTGGGCTCCTGCAAGACCACACGCGCACACATTCCACAGTTTCTTTAGTTTGACATTCCAGAATGCCCACCTCTGGTCTCTGGGTTTCCATGGTGTTTTCTTCCACCTCCTTCTCTCCAATCCACTTCATGCACCTGTCTCTCAGCCTACTTCAACTCCTCAGGGTTCCCTGCAGAGCCTTCTACCACAGCTTCCTCTACCAGGGACATCCTTCCTCTTGTCTTTGTATTTCAAACCCTTTACACCCCAGCCGTAGCGCTACCTCTCCATCGGCATTAAAAATTCTTCCTGCCAGAAAATGATCTCTCTATACACATTTCTCCTTGACAGTTTGTCTTTGCAATCACAGTACTTAGCCCCTCCACCTTACAGATCTTTATGTGTGGGTCTCACCTCCCCTTCTGGCCTGTAAGTTAATTTGCTTTTGGAGTCCTCCTCTTGACACATAGTGAGTGCTCAAGATAAAGGCATTCTTGGCTCTCTAATCCAGCCCTGATGCAAATGAGATGCAAATGGGACCCAGACTTCTTTTATGTATGTGAGTGCTTCAGAGATGCTTAGGATCTGTGTATCTGACCAGCATGCACAGATCAGCATAAAGAATTCTTTGGCATCAGCTAAACCTCAGAATTTCAGTCAAAGCTCATCTGTGCACACAGATGAACCAATCAGTAGGATAGTGAGATGATCTTCTTCTGGAAGACTCTGTCCCCAAAAGCATGGTCAACAGCCAGAAGGGCACTACCTTTTTCTTAGGAGGGCATGCTTAGAGCACATAGCTTTACAGATGTGGCTGAGCAGTTAAGAGCACTGGCTACTTTTCCAGACAACTAGGGTTCGATTCCCAGCACCCATATGGTGGCTAGCAAGCATCTCTAACTCCAATTCTAGGGGATCTGACACCCTCTTCTGGCCTCCATGGGCACTGCATCACAGATATACATAAAGGCTAAGCACCCATATACATAAAATAAAAATAAAAAATCTTTTTTAAAATGAGTACATCTTTCCTGTTATTGGGGTGGTTTCAGTAAGGTATACTGCCAATTAAAAGGGAAGGAATCTGAGTTTGTGTGCTTTCTCTACTCTTCCCCAGGACAGGATGAAACCACATTCCTTTGTCATGCTCAGAGGCCTGAGCACGGGTGCCTGGGAGGCTCCTCTTCCTCTTCTCTCAGAATGCCTCACCTTTGTCCTAGGTTCCATGTACACTCCACATGCTCTGGATTTTTACCTGTTGTTTCCAGTGGCAAAGGCTGCAGGAGAGATGCCTGTCAAGTAAGGTAAGGAAAACCTCCAAGTGGGCATCTCTGATCGGCACTGGTCGGGGTGGTTCCATTCTTTACAGTAAATAGGGCTATTGTGGTGATAAAGGGTAAGTAAATTGAGGGCAGGCTGTGAGAAGTTAGAGCCTTCTGGGCATCCATAAGTCATGTTCCAAACATCTGTATTTGAATCAAAGGCCAGCAGTCTATAAGCCAGCTTCTAGGCACTAGTCACCATGGTCCCCATAAAACCCCTTTGGATTCCTCCACACCTTCTTCCCTACCACACTTTATAAATTCTGGGGTAGCAAAGGGTTAGGGATCAAAAGAAGAGTCCAGGTACCAGAAAGATCAACATTTGGGCAAGAAGGGACGCCAGTAAAATGACCACTCCAGTGTTAGATGGACAGGTCTTCCCCAATCTTGAACCTTGTCTGAAAACAACTGGGGGAATGCCATCTGTTAATCCACCCCTGATAGAAGGGTTTCACAATGAAGACCTGGGCCACCCAAATACCTTAAGAGGGAATTTCTGTTGGTTTTCCTTATTTTTCCCTTTCTCTTTGAAGCTTGACTTTCAATGTGTAGCAGAAACTGATCTCAAAAAGTGAGGAGACTTTGGTCATTTTTACTCTGCCACTAAAGAGCCTTGTGACTTGGGACAGACAACTCATATCCCTTCTCCAGCTTAGTTTCCAGGTGGGGGAGTGTGCTGGGGAGGTAAAGGCACAGAATGACTTTATCCATCACTTGATCCAACTGCTTCATAAACTTAGGAGTTAGCTGTCACCATCAGCATAGTTTGAAAGTGTAGCCTGATTGACCCCTGGTGACCTGGGGACCAGAACTTGCCAAATGCTGTCAGATTGCTCAAGGAAGGAAGTGACTTGGCTGAGCTCAGAGCATTCGAGATTAAGGAACACATCAGCCTTGGCCGAGGCCAAATTCACTGCCTGCCAAGTCACTGTCCTTCAGACACCTGTGAGGGGTTCGGGAATAAGGCAGCTAGCTGCCTTGAGTGGCCACCTCTGTGCCTCTACCATTACTTGAGGGGTCAAACTACACCAGAGGTTCTACTGGCTTCTTGAGGCACAAGAAACCCTTTTCCTGTAAGTGAAATCTAATATAGAAGACCCAAATCAGAACCTAATCCTTGAAGCACATGTTGGGGGGGGGTTTTGCCCAACTGTCCATCAGCTGACAAGCAGGTACTAATAAACTGCAGTGTATTTAATCTATATAATAATTGAAGGGCACTCTGATGTAAAGGTCTAACACATGCTATAGCATGGCTGAACTTCAGGGACATTATATACATGAAAGAAGCCAATCACAAAAGACTGCATAATGTGCAATTCTTTAAAAAAAAAAAAAAAAAAAAAAACAAGAAACACCACCGAGGACAGGAAATCCATGGCAGATAGGCAGCTTCCAGGGGTTGTGTGAAGGTCCGGAGATGTAGGGAGTATGTACAGGGATGGTTTTTTTGAGGAGTGACAAAAATTTTTGGAGCTACATGGACTGATAACCCTACAACACTAAGTATCATTGAGTTGCATGCTTTTGGGGAGGGTTGCTAGGGATCAAATGTATGGCCTCACATATGCTAGGTGACTGTTGCCATTGCGCTACAGCCCAGTCCTCCAGGCTGTATACTTCCAGAATTTACAGTATGCTAATTTTACTCCCATAGAGATTATCAGCCTCCTCGTCTCCATGTTCCAATATGGAAATCAATAGTCACTAGATATTAAAGTTTTTCAGTCAATTAGTTCTCTTGTGACAGCTGTCTTCCTTGTTTACTCTAAAAGTAATTTCTCCTAGCCTCCCAAACACACATGTCCCAGCGACATCCTGCTGCCTGGAGAAATCTCACCCCCACTGCAGCCCTCTCCAACATCATTGCCTCAGATTTATGATTCATCATCGGGTTTTAAACTCACAATTCTGCAAGAAAGAAAAGTAACTACTAATCATTGTTTTTTTGTTTGTTTCATGTCCTGTAGGTAACTTTCTCATTGATGAGTAAAATGAGCATGAGAGAGAGCATGCTGTCAACAGTGTGGTGGCAAACACCTACAATTTCAGCACCCAGGAAGCTGAGGTGTGCAATCTCCAGGCTAGACCACTCAGGGAGACTCTCTGTCTCAAAAGCCAGTACCAAGGCAAACCAAAAACATACCCACAATATTGTTTCCTTTGAATGGCCATCTTTGTTTTATTTACATGTTATTATCTATTATGTAGAAAAAGCTCTTGGAGGCTCAAAACAGCCCTACAACTCTCTGAAGCACCTGCTAGCACCTACCACAGAGGAAAGATTTGAAGGTCATTTGTTAGCCTGAACAGGAAGCACTTTGTTTGGCTCTTTTTGAGACAGTGTTTCATTTTGTAGCCCAGGCCTGGTGGGGGAATTTCCTTGGTAGCACAGGCTTTCCTTGAGTTTTTGGCAGTCCCATGAGCCTCTGAGTGCTGGGATTACAGGCATAAATCATCATGCCCAGCAAAGAGAGTACTGTTGGATATGTTTGGAAGTCGGTCAGCAGGGTCAGCCTCCTCTGCCACAGAAGAGCTGTGACTGCTGTCAGCCTCACCTAGACAGGTGCCCTGGGTTAGAAGACCCAGGATGTACAGAGGAGCAGGCTATGCGGAGGTGCAGGGTACACGGAGTTACATGTCATACAGAGGAGTCGGACCCTTGGATGTGCAGGGTGTACAAAGGTGCGGGATGCATGGAGGTTTTCCGGGCACATGGGCATGTTAGAGCTTTTCTAATGATTCTTCTACACTTTCCAGAGAAGTCTTGGCAGGGCCGGGGGGGGGGGGGCTGGGCACTTGGGACATCTTCATCTTAATTAAGTTTGTGTGGGTCAAGGGAACCCCACTCCAGCTGTCTTGATGGCAAACACCCCAAGCAGGAACCAACCAAAAAGGACCAACCAGATGCTCTAGAACCAGGCATGGAAACACACACACACACCAGTAATCCCTCTGTCTCTTGGGAGGCAGAGACAGGAGGATTTTGAGTTCAAGGCCTGCCTCGGCTTCATAGTGAGACCCAACTCAAACAGCAAACAACAGCAACAAGAAACTGAAAACTGCTTCTACAGGGATGTTCCGGCCTGGAATTCTACTTAACGTCACTCAGTACAGTTGGGCTGGGAATGGTGTGGGTGTGGTCTCAGAACTGCATCCACAGTTTTTGGCCCATCAGCCCTGCATATTTTCTCTGTCCCCTCCCTGTGTTTTGTCCAGTTATCTTGAGACATAGGAACTGAGAATAAATTCAGCCTGGAGCCTGGTAAAGTTACCACAACAATAATTGCTTACATATCCTATCCATGCACTTTGCAGACTACAATGTGCTCTTATGGATGATCATTGCTGGCTAAAAATAAAATAAAATGAAGTGAAATTAAGGGGGGGGGGAACCTCAGTAAGTGGCATTCAGCTATTCCCACACCTTCTTCTGCTGCTGGTAAGAAAGAGGGAGATGAAAAGGCTTCTAGATTAGAATGGAAGCCTGAGTCCTGAAATTCTGTTCCTGATATCGATACAAAGTCAATGCTTTTTAAATTAAAAATGAGATGCGGCTACTTATGACTTGATAAGTTATAAAATGCTTCTTTCATCCTTCTCAGTCAATGGTCCTAGGCTCTACTGCAAATAAATTTCAGATCTTCAACTCATATGGATTGTGTAGGTAATGTTAAACAAGGACAGGGAAAAAAGAAAGCTATCTCTAGCTATTTTAGTGTGAAGGGAGGAGACATCGAGTCCTCTGTGTTAGGTAGCAGAGTTTAAAGACTGATCAGGCCTCCTGAGCACTAACCAGCCCTGACTCTGAATTCAGAGGAGGCAGGCTGTGTTCATGGAAGCATGGCCAGAGAAGAGCCCTCTGATAGACTGTCCAACCCCAGCTCTAAACATGTATACATAACAGCAACACTAATAAACCTGGTAGATTTTATATGCATAAAATATGAGGTGGCATAATAGGAAGGACATATGAGAGATAGAGAGGGTAAGGAAGGGATAAAAATGATGTAGTACTCACCTAAGAAATTTTCAAAAGAAAAAAATTAAATTTTAAAAGTATGCTCAGGCCACACAATGGATTTTGAACTTCTTGTTCCCCATGAAGAAGTCACAATACCAGTGGGTCAAGGTCATCCTAAACTAATTTGCACCCCCATGCTATAGAAAACTACCCACTTCTGCCTGCACAAAGCCTCTTGGGATCTCATCTTGACCATTGACCATTACAGAACAGATTTTTAAGGAGTGTGCCTTATTGCAATTAATCTAACTAAACTGCAACTCCAACAGTGTTTTTCCCCCCTGAGGGCTAAGTATGACGAGGAACTGCATGTGTTTTGCCAACAGCCGTCTCATTTGCCTGCTGTCTGTTGGACCTGAGGTTCTCAGAGGACTTGGTGACCTAGGGATGTCGTCTCTAAAGCAGGCTCTGTGGTAGTCACACCTGTAGAACTGGCCTATGAGAACCACAGGTTGATGTCCGTGGGATGCTGCCAGCATAGTTGCTCTCAGAAGAGATCAGGGAGCAGGTACCACCTAGCCTGGCTGATATTTCCTGCAAGGTACGGTTGCTCAACCACAGCTGCCAAGTCACAGCACATAGGGAACCTACAGACATCTGTGGGCAAATCTCCAAGCCGTATTCGTAAAACTGGGCACTGCTGAAGGTGAGGACTCTTGTGCTGGCATTTTAGAGGCTGCTCTGGTGGTTGTCAGTGCACTCAAGGGTGAAAAGCATTGTCCTGCAGGGACTCCAGCAAGAGCTGGGTTTGAGCCCACGCGATGGGGAGTCTCAGCAGAGGGACCTAACAAACGTCACTGTCTGGGGAAGTCAGCATCCCTCCTTGTCTCCAGCCACGGCCGGCAAGTGTTGACATGTCTGGGACCTTTTGGATCAGTCTGAAGCATTACAGGTATGAGAAGAACCACTTGAAATGCCTGCTTTAGGGTTTCTGCCTAAAACCTAGGCACAAATTATAATCAGTCAACATGTACTTTGTGGGAGCCTAAACTGAGTGTTAGTGAGGGACAAACAGAACAAGTTGGCCAAGTGAAATGTTCTTCATATCCTGCATAATCGCATGAAGGGTGACGCAGGGACATATATCCTCCCCCTACCCGACCCTGTGGGTAGCCGAGAATGTAGGAGGGGGCAGAAATTTAATTTGGACATGTGCTAGAGGCATCAGAAGCCCATGACATCTGCCCTGGAAACATGGAACTCAAAAGCCTCCATCTCAAGAGTGTGGGGGCACTGTGAGGGAAGGCAGAGGCAGCTCTCTCCATGTGCAGCCACTGTGTCCTTTCCAGCATGCTGAAGTGCTCTGCTGTGCATACGGATTTCAAACAGTCATGGGAAGTGGAGATCTGTCACTGAGGGAAGTGGGACCTTCAGATTTGGTAGGCACCTTCAGATTTGAATAGCCATGGAGATTTATCACTGAACCTCAACTGTGGTATAATTACTGATCCTCGGTTGGTTGGTTGGCTGATTGACTGTAGTGCTGGGAATCGGACTTAGGGTCTCACACATGCTAGGTACATGGTCTACCACTGAGCTATATTCCCAATCACTCCTGATTTTGAGTTGTTGGTTGCTTAGCACTATTTATGAGATAAAAAAGATTAATTTATTCATTTAGATTTCAAGAAATTACTTCGCCCGCTTAGGACCCAAAGCAGCTGAGAAATGAAAGCATCGGCAGAAATGAGTGACATAATAAAGACTTACTGCATCTCCTTTTTCTTCTTCAGAGGGTCCATGAGGCGCAGTGTGTCTCTGATCACGGCCACCTTCACCTCTTCATCCACCAGGCTTGGGATATTTTCAAACACCCCTGGAGAGAGCTTGGGAGATAAGGATTTCGAGTCAGAGCTAAACTGTGACCCACTTCTGGTGCTTACCCTGTGTGCCTCCAACTAACTCAATGGTTGTGCAATTATGCACCTGGTCTATGCAAATCCATAGAAGGGAGTTTTAAGCCTCCTTCATCTTAGCTTAAGTATGCAAATAACCTTTTAGAAATCCACAAAGCCCACAAAAAATAACAGCACTATGATTTTGTTATTATTGATATGATTTTGTTTTGTTAGCCCAGGCTGGCCACCAACTTGATATGTAGCTGAGGATGGTCTTGAACTCGTGATCCCTCTGCACCCCCACTCTGGACCCCTGGAGTTACAGGTGTGTACTACCATGCCTGGTCATAGCACTGTGCTTCTTGGATTATCAAAATTATACATGTTCACTATGTACCAGCTGGGAATGTGTAAAGGGCTTAAGAAAATTAAAAGAATCTGGATAATCCCCCAAAAAACCCAGTAGTAATTTTAGGGGTATTTCCTCTGGCTCCTTAAATGTGTTGGGGGTGGGGTGTTGGAGCACAAGCACTGTTAAATGTACTGTTTATCTTAGTGGCTCAAGCATGTCGACACGGCTAACTCATATTCATAGAATTTCAATTAGTTCATCTCCTGAGGCTAACTAATTAGCTCATGTCAAAATGGATGGGAAGGCTCAGCTGCTTCTAAGTTTCCCACCTTAAAAATGAGAAGAATGGCATGCTGGGAAATTACAGTGGGTCAGAAAGGTCTTATATTAATAGACTCTCTTTGGAGCTCGACAGAACTAAAATTATTTGACTCAAACAGAATTTTGCTGTGAAATTTTGAGGATGGTGAATCTTGGGCAGTCAGAGGGAAGCCTCACAGGTAGGAACAGATGGCCCAGGGATTGCTGTGATCGCTTACTTCGTATCCGTGCTCAATTCTCATGCTGGGGTTTGCATTCACTTCTAGTAGCATAGGCTTCAGGTTCTTCATCAGAAGAATGTCAAAGCCTAGAATCTGGGCAGAGCAAAAATAATTCAGAATTATTCCCTCTGGCCACAGTTTCCTCTCAGGAATTGAGTATGGTATTAGGGTCAGTAAGGGGAAAATAAATTCAAACTTGGTCTCCAACCTTGGCCTTGGCTCTGATCTCCCGCCTCCACAGCCCTCCCTCCTCTGCACGTACTCGTTGGACCAAACACATAGCAGAATTTTTTTTATGGAAACCTTGGTAATGGGATGTGTTCCCATAGTACATTTCAGTACTATCTGTGTCATCTCAAGTGCCATAAAACGATGCTGCTTTTCCTCTTTAACAGGCTTTTTATTATGCTAAGGATTACTAGCAGTCCATCAGTTTCTCTCCTGGCCTTTTGTTCCACTCTCCTGTTAAGATGCTTTTTGGCTATGTCTCTGGAAACCTAAGGTCACCTTTCTTAACCTGGAGTATACATGAGTGTCTTATAAGTTTCCAAAGCAGCTCATCCTCCAGGTTAGAGTCTTAGAGTCACTCAGAGCAGAATGCAGGCAAGTGTGTTTGGGAAACAGGAATTACTCTTCCTGGGTGAGTCTGATACAACCTCTTGTGTGTATGTGCATGCTCGTGTGTGTGTGTGTGTGTGTGTGTGTGTGTGTGTGTGTGTGTGTGTGTGTGCACCAAAGATGCACAATTCCATTATATCCTATGAAGAAGACACTCTTGGAAGGAAGCAGAATTTGAGCCTCAGAAAAGATTGTGGGTTTCCTCAGTACTGCCTACCTAGTGAGTGAGTGTTGGCCTTTACACCCAAAGAGGACTGATCACATATGCATCTGGTATAAGAGGAGTGTGTGTGTCTTTGCTCAAAAAGCAGTCTCTGGATGGTGACAACAGAACATGAGACCAAGCTAGACAGCTACCTGAATGTGGTCCCTGGGCAGCCACTCCACAGATCACCACTCAGGCTAGCCCTGTGCTCAAGGCTCACTCCAGCAGCAATTGTTGAACACCTGTGTGCTTGAATTCATCACTGGTCGGTCAGCTGCAAGTGAGGTTTCATCCCCCAGTCTCCCTGGCCTCTTTGAATTCCCTCCAAGTCCTTCTATCAGGTCAACTGATCGCTCCCTCTCACAGTCCTTCACCTGGACAACTTTGCATCCTTGAGATCCTTCCTAGTGAGGTTCAGACTCACACTACATGGGTCTCAGAATATCGGGACATAGGGTTCTATTTCTAAAGAAGTGATAACATTAGAAAATTTCTAACAAAATTGATATATTCTGGAGCCTCAAATAAATAAATAGACAAATAATGCAGAAGAGGGCAAAAAACAAAAAGATGTCGTGTAGACTCCCCTTCCTCTATGGACTTCAGAGGGAGAGATGAAGAGAATCCATTTGCCCATCCATATAGAATATGCATTAGTTAAATGATAATTATCAAACTGTAGCTTCATCTATATTAATGAAATCAAAGCCTGGATGGCCATTTTTAGGGATGATTCGAGATGAACTTATGTCTCAGTGAAGGGCAATCAGGATAAGGAGCTGGGAAAAAAAATCACCATTGTACTATTTTTCTTTCCATGGTCATGAAAAGGAAGGAATAGAAATCAGTAGAAAATGCTGCATGTATTACAGACCTGCTTAATAATAAATGACAAGTGGATATGAGTGATGAGGCCTTCAAGAGACTTCGTGATACTAGCAGTGTAACTTCTGATCTAGCCTGAGCCATGTGTTGCTGATGAGACTGAGGACAATGGCTAGCCACTGTGTCAGCACTGGGCATCTAATGGTCTGCCCTGGCTTCCTGCTGCATCTCACAAGCACAGGTTTTCACCTTTTCATGGTGAGACTATTGCTGTTTCAGACCCAGGAGACTAGTGAATGTGAAAGGTTGTTGAGAACTGGGAGGAAAGGGCAGTGAATAGTGCCAACTATTCAAGAATCTGAACTTGGGTTACATAGTTTTGGATGGATTGAATCTCACATGGAAATACTTTGGAGTTGGAAAGCCCTGGGCTCTGGTTCTTTCTCAGTCTCTCTCACTAGCTCTTTAACAGGCTTTAGAGAACGTGTTTAGTGGACATAACAGAGAATCCCTGTAGGGCCACCAGTAATGGGTGTCAAAGATGGTACCTAGAACTGTGCTTGTCCTATAGAAGGTGACCTGTGCTAGCTCTCTTCCCACTCTCTAACTAAGTCCATTGACAAGAGATGGCACTGTTGTGCTGTGGAGTCACAAGGGGTGGCACATCTTCAGCTCTGCCTTCAACTACATGAAACTCCTTGGTGTCTCTAGGCCCCTCTGTCTTCATCTGTAAAATGGGAAAAAGAACTCTCATTCATTCATTAGTGCCATATTTACTGAACCTCCTACAACCATGCACCATCAAGTAGGGCACACGGGAATACATTCTGCAAAGTACTTGACACACATTGTGTGTTTAAGGACATCAAAGAATATTATATTTTTTAAGTTCAAGGACATCTGAATTATTTTCCTCTTAAAAAGTTTGATGATGAAATATCCAGTACCCATGAATCTCAGATTCGACTTGGAGTTGGATCTTGCCATTGCAATCCCAGAATATCTGAACTGGCAAATAAATAAACCCTGGAAGTTTCTTGGTCCACAACTTCTCAAGATGCTGTTCTTTTGGAAGGAGCCAGATTCGATTGACTTTGACCTATTTTTAATATGTTACACTTCTGGGAAAAGATATATTTTTTTCTTTTCTGAAAATCACTAATCTCATCTAGTCCCTCCTTTTATGAGACCCCAGAAACCTGAAGCCTGGGAAGAAGGCAAGGACCCCTCTTATGTCTCTCCAGCTGCTGTGGCACAGTAAGGTTTGTCAAACGGAGAGGTCACTTTTCAGTCATGTGATCATCTGTGTAATGGTGCCTTCAACCAACAACGTGGGGAGCGCCTCCCACTTGAAGGATGCCCTGGGATTAAAAAACATCTATTCTTCACTAAAGGCCTCTAGAAGCTTCCAATTGAGTTGAAGAGGGTCCTGAGCAACTGACTATAGATTCACACAAAGGTTTCAAGCTACATTCCACTGACAGCTCTCCTCTGAATGAGTTACATGACCATCTGAATCAAGTATTGTCAGCAAGGAGGTCCAGAACTCCTCAAACTCTACATATACCCACAGTCTGTGGTCTCTAATGTGGTCCCAGTGAGCCCATCTCCCAGTATTCAAGAGTTTGTGCAACTCCTAATCACCTCCACACATTTGAATGTAGGCTACATTTAGTGACTTGTATCTGATAGAAGGACAGAAATGATGTGTCACTTCCAACATTAAGTTAAAAAAAGATAGTGGTGTATGTCTTTCTCCCACTCTAAAAGAAGCCACTAGGCATGTGAGGATAGAAATGACATGATTTCTCCAGCCACCCTCCAGGCAGGACCTGAGGCCTGTCAACATTGTGAGTGAACTTGGAGGAGGACCTTCCTCAATACGGCCTTGAGAGGGATGAAGCCCTGGCCAGCCTGCAAGCTGGAGCCTTGGAAGAGACTTGGAGTCAAAGACACATCAGTCACTCTCAGATTCTCTCTCCTCTCTCTCCTCTCTCTCTCTCTCTCTCTCTCTCTCTCTCTCTCTCTCTCTCTCTCTCTCTCTCTGTGTGTGTGTGTGTCTCTCTCTCTCTTCTGAGATAAGGTCTTACTCTGTAACCCTGGCTGACCTAGAACTCACTATGTAGATCAGACTAGTCTCTAACTCACAGAGATCCCCCTATCTCAGCATCCTGAGTGCTAGAATTATACACCCAGATTTTTTTTTCAAGTTTATCATGTTGGAGTTTCTAGATTGATTTAGTTTATTATTTTCTCTGTGTGCCTATTTTGCTTGCTTGTATGTCTGTGTACCATGTGTGTGTCTGGTGCCTCCTGAGGTCGGAGAGTTGTGAGCCACCATGTAGGTGCTAGGAATCGAACCTGGGCCCTCTGCAGAGCAACAAAGATCCTAATTGCTAAGCCAGCTTTCCAGTCCCTACCCTTATATTCTTGATCACCATTAATTTGTCCCACAGTGATAATGAACACAGCATCCTTTTCCGCTAAAATCTACTGTTTCCTTATTCAACCGTCAATCAAGGCACAGCCTCTCCCCTTATCTACCTGGTCACCAGGCCTTGTAAGACCTTTCTAGATCTGGTCATCTCACTACTAGCATCTCAACTCAGCTCTCATTTCCCCCAATTTCAAGCTCACCCCTTTAAATCACTTCATGAGGTGGCAGGGTAACTTCTAGAATATAAAAAGAATACTAACTCTCCCCTGACTCATCTCTGCCCATAGAAGTTCAAGTCCTGTGGCTCGTCCTTCAGCTACCAGGATAGGCTGGACTCTATCACACAGCACCCTAAGCCCCTCCCCACACCGCTCATCTGGGTTCTAATTACACAGCTCTATGTTTTAGTTTGTTGTCTCCCACCCCCACTCTTCCCTTCTTCCTAGATGCCAGTATTCCTCTGCCAAGTATTTACTGAACACCTGTTCTAGGCACTAGGAACAATGCAACTCAAAATAACACTTCTACTGTCACCTGAGCTCCCATTTCAGAGAAGAGAGGGCCATGAGCAAACGAAAGCTACAGCAAGGTAGGAACACAGGAGTGGGAAGGTGGGCAGAGGGGAGGCTGGGGGGGGGGGCAGGGAAAGGCTTGCTTTCTTTTTTGGGAGGGGGTTGAGACAGGTTTCTCTGTGTAATAACCCTGTAGACCAAGCTGGCCTCAAACTTATAGAGAGTGGCCTGCCTCTACATCCCAAGTGCTGGGGTCAAAGATGTGTGAACCACCCTGCACTGGGAAGGGCTTTCTAAGGACTCTTGTCAGACCACTGTCTGTGGCTCACACAGCTTCTCCTGGGGTGTGATGTCATCTCTCCTCTCAATGGGATCTGTCTTCATACTGCTATGGCTGCTTTAAAGCTGATCTCATCAATGCTGCTATTTATGATTTGATTGTAAGTCTTAGGATGTGGATTGTGAGCTTTTGTTATGTTTAACCAAATTTGGAAAATTTCAAATAGCAGTTTTTTATTAAATGTTTTTCTGTACTTTCCTCTTCTCCTTTATCCTGTGGCCCCACATGAATATACATTAGGCCCTGGTATGTTTAACAAACTACACCCCCAAACCTCCATATCCATCCCCCCCATCCCGTTCCTCTCTGAATGCCCCACTCCCCGGTAAGGAGACCATGCGAAAATACATAGATCAACAGAAATGGGTTAATAATTAAGACAGAGCTAGCCGATAAGAAACTAGTAACGGGCCAACAGAATTATATGAAATACAGAGTCTCGGTGTGTTATTTGGGGCTGGCGCGGCTGTGGGACGAGACCAGTGGCAGGCAGAAAAACCTTACTCCTTACATATGGTGCCCGCGTGGCTAATAAGAACTTCCACTTAAAATTTAACAAAAGCTTAAGAAAGGGTTTTAGAAACAAAAGAACAGAGACAAGCAAGGTTTCTTGGTAGCAGCATTTTTCTCGGTTGGACTCTGATTTGCGAGAGACAAGCAGATTGCGCGGCTCCTTTAAGGGAGGATTCCTGACTCAGCATAAGCGGCAAAAAACCGCAAGGCTTTTAAATAACTCTGCTAAGAATTTATTGGTGTGTATGAGAGATGGCAATGGCAGTGACCACATCTCCAAGCCGGCAGCATCCTTGCTGGATGGCAGCAAGCAGACCAAGGTGGTGAGCACAGCTCTCAGTGCTGGCGGTAGTATAGCCATGTTTGATAAACCGCCACAGAAACAACTATGAATTTCATTTTAGCAATGTTGTTGTTTACCAGATAAAAGACTCGTGGCCAGAAAAAGATAAAGATTTACAGTAAAGACAGATTCATATTAAGGAAAACCTCTAAAGGTTTACAGTGTGTTTTAAAAAATACATAGGCTTGGGAGAGAATTTTTAAAAAATGGTTTTAAAAAGTCAGAGAGCAGCTGGATGTGGCGGCACACGCCTTTAATCCCAGCGCCTGAGAGGCAGAGGCAAGCAGATCTTGTGATTTCAAAGTAAACCTGGTATGCAGAGTAAATTCCAGGACAGATAAGAGATACACAGAGAAACCCTGTCTCAAAAAAAAAAAAAAACAAAACAAAAAAAAAAAAAAAAACAAAACAAAAAAAACAAAACAAAACAAAAAAAAAAAGAAACAGAATAATAAAGCCACAGATGGAGAGAATTTGTATACTGTACGGTATTATATTGTCTTTGTATTGTTTGACTGCTGAGGAAACAACAAATGTTAAAGGAAGTGCTGCTGGATTAATTCAATTTATATATTTTAAAAATGCTTTGACTCTAAAATTTAAGTCTAAGGACAAGTTACTGGGGAAAAGGATTTCTATTTTTGTTTCCACAGAAAATAAAAAGCTATGGATTCCTTCCAGACTAATGTGGTTTGATCAAGCCAGACCCCCTGAAACAGAGTCGCTGGTGATCCAACATTCAAAACAGCTTGGACAAAGCAGCCTTGCAGACTACAGCCAGGATTTCTGCATCTTCTTAGAATCCCCCATGACAGCGCCCCTATCAGCAGGAAGTAGTTTGGAAAGAACGACGTACAAATTCCCAAATATTGTTTATAAATGTTTGTTTTCATTTAAATGGTGTTGGTTATAAATGGTTAATGATAACAACCAATATCTTTTTAAAGGTAAAAAGGGAATTATGGTATAGATATGAATACTTTGTTTTGGAATGGATTTTCATTTATTGATACAATTTAAGGTCAATTTTGTGAGGTGTATATTCTCCTTTTGTTTAGGTATTGTGTTTATATAGCTCATTTAAAAATGTAATGTATAAGATTTTAGATAATTATAATAGTCAAAACTTATAGCTAGGTGAGTTAAGATTTCTAGATATACAGAGATATATTTGAGATAAATAGACATTCTTCAAACCTTTCAAAGACCTACAGAATATGACATTTGAAATGGTTTAGGGTTTTTCTTGACAGTGAGACATAACTGCTCCTGGCAACGCCACCTGCCTCAGAAAGGAAGTTGGACCTTGAAGAAACGTGTTATGGAGTTTGCCTCCAATATGGCAAGACTAGCCTTTTAGACAAGATACTGCTCTTGTCTGGACTGTTTGACTTTATGCTGTATAAACTGGACATGCAGGACCCACAGAAAAGTGACTGCTAATTCAAGAAGGACATTGCTACAGAGTTTCTGCTTCATGGAAGAGTCTGCCAGACAGTCTGCAGGACACAGAGAAAAGTGACTGACAAACTGCCAATACAAGAAGGCAGTTTAAAGTTTCCTGCTTTGCTGAAGAGTCTGCCAGACACACTATGGCCTATGGGCTAAAGATGGAAGATTACAAAAGAACTTTGGGTGACCAGGCAGTGAGTTGTCTCTGTCATTTCTAGAGTTTATATACTATCCTTCTGTGGTCTTTGAAGGAGTTGAAGACAGATAGTTATGGTTATAGTTTTCCTTAGTTATACTTAAAGATAAATTACATATAGGACTTTAGACTCACAAATTTAGGATAGATGATAGAATAGTTTTTTAATCTTGCTAAATGTTAATGAACTAAAAAATATTGTTAAGTGTGATTCTTATTTGATAACTGTTGTGTGATATATTTTACTATGTTAAGGTTAAAACCCTTCTTTTTATTTAGACAGAAAAGAGGAGATGATGGGAGATGTCATTCTGTATATGTTTCTCATACTGGTTAATGAATAAAGCCCTGTTGGCCAATAGGAAAGGAAGATAGGAGGGACTAGGAGACAAGGAGGAAATAGGAAGAAGTAAGGAGGAGTCAAGATGGAGAGTCTAGAGAAAGCAGAATGCCGGCCAGCTCCCCAGTAAGAGAAGACCACATGGAAATACGAGATTAGCAGAAATGGGTTAATAATTAAGGCAGAGCTAGCCGATAAGAAACTAGTACCTGGCCAACAGCATCATATCAAATACAGAGTATCAGTGTGTTAATTGGTGCTTGCGCGGCTGCAGGACAAGACCAGGCGGCGGGCGGAAAAACCCTACTCCTTACAGCTCATGGTATCTTCATATTCACCGCTGCCTTCTTCAGTGTCTTGTTTGATGTTAATCTCAGTCAGCAAAAATTTCACATCAGAAATAATATTTTTTTTGTTTGCTGCCTCTATTTTCTAAAGACAGGGTTTCACTATGTAGCCTAGGTTGGCTTCCATTTTCCTCTGCCTCAGCCTCCCTGATGCTGAGATACAAATGTGTGCCTCCATGCTCAGCTTGGAATTTTGTCTTTTTAAGAGTTTCATTTGCTCTTTTTAAGGACTTCTAGTTCTCTAATTAAGGTAACATTTTCCCTTAATTTTTTATGTATCATTATAATAACTATTTTACTATCCATTCCCAGCTATTTCTATCATCTAGTGAATGCTTGTCTCCCCTTTCTTCCTGTGTGCACGTTTAATGATTTCTGAAGTTGGATGCTGGGGACTATGGTACCATGACACATGTCT
Source organism: Phodopus roborovskii (assembly GCF_943737965.1). Taxonomy (NCBI): domain Eukaryota; kingdom Metazoa; phylum Chordata; class Mammalia; order Rodentia; family Cricetidae; genus Phodopus; species Phodopus roborovskii. The sequence continues at coordinate 76,808,551 of NW_026126418.1, forward strand.
AGAGTCTGTCCCAAACTCTGATGCTCTGTGCAGCATCAGTCTTTGGGACATGTTCTCACACCTTAAGATCTTGTTGTTTATGGTGAAATGGGCGGGCCAACACCACCAGTGGAAGCAGAGCATCTTTGATGTCTCCATTGAGCACTCTCAGTGGGCAGCAAGGCCTCTGGCCTCTAGATGTTCATGGTTAGAACTCCCCTCTGTCCCATGTGAGCTTTGGAAGGTCACCTTACCCATTCCAGGTCATTCTTTCCCAGATTTGTAGATGAACCCTACACACATACATGTATGGTCTAGGACTATGCCAAGACTTGCTGGGATCCTGGGACAGATTTCTGGGGCTTGCTTCTGACTTGACCAGCGGCTTTCCAGAATCTAGTGTCTGTGTGGCACTCCATCCTTGCTCTGTGCTCCAGACACTGCTCCAGACAGTGGGAGGCCACACCTACCATCCAAAGCCCACATACTTATTTATTTCATATACCTACTTTTAAGTTTTCTTTTTTTTTTTTTTTTTTTTTTTTTGGCAGCCTAGCTGTTTGCAGAAGGAGATTAAGCTCAGTCTTTGTGGCTCAATTACGACCAGAACTGTGAATTTCAGAAGGTCACATGTCAACTGTGACTGAAGTAAGAGAGTGAGTCCCGCTTGAAGGGCTGGCAAGAGCATTCTAGAAGAGATCATTGAGAACAGAGGCCACTTTTGAATGACAAAATGTGTGGCTAGAAGGAGCGTGACAGGAGTCAAGTTGTGATAGAATGCAAAGAGTGGGTCAGGTAGCCTCTTATAGAGTACACTGAAGCCAGGACTGTGAATACAGTGAAGAAAGCCATTGGAGGTTTGAGCAAGGGAAGGTAACCTCATCTGACTTGTAATTGTAAATAAAGGTTCTTGTTGGCTACTGTAGGGTTGCTTGTGGGTTGGATGTAGCAAGAAGGGGTCTGAAGAGCTAAGGATAGCTTAGCTATCCTTAAGACCAGTGGCTTCTGGTCCATGGGAATGCTGCTCGCTTGCTGGAACAGGAAGGATGGTGGACATCAGACCCTAGGAGGAAAAGCAAGAGTTTGATTTCGACCCCAGTGAGTGTTTGTTACCCACTAGCTATCCCAGTAGAAAGTGTAAGTAGGTAATAGGACATTTTAGTCTGGAGCTCAAGCAGAGGTCAAGATTAGCAATATGAATTTAGGACTCAACAGCATGTGGCTGATCCCTTAAAGCCATGGGGCAGAATGAGATGGTTTAGGTGATGTAGATATATGAAGCCAAATTTCCAAGAATCGATCCCTAGGGATCTCCAATATTGGCAGGTCCAGAGGAAGGGGCTCAGGAGGAGCAACCAGTAGGGTAGCAGGGAAACTAGAAGACTGTGTGCCCCCTCGTCATCTGTTGTGAAAGCCTTCTTCATGCCTTGCACTCACTCACTCAGGTATTCCCTCCTCTGGGAGCCTTCAGTTGGGCAGTTAAACTGTCCCCTGATCCTGTATGTGCCTTTGTACAGCATGACTTACAAGGAACTGTGATTCTCTCTGTCATCCAAACTAAATGGCATACCCCTTAGAGGCACCGACCTTGCCTTGACCTTAGCCATAGGCTCCTGTCTCAGTGGGGACCCAGGGAATGTGCTTGATCCCAAAGGAAGAAAACAACTTAGCTATCAGAGTGGTCAAGGAAGGCACCACAGAGAGAGGTGTGAACTCGTTCGGAAGGCACTGAATATCTGAACCAGTGAACCAGGGCCAAGATGAAAGAGCACCAAAGGCCCAACCAGGACAGCACAATTGATGCCCAAGGGAAAGGACACAGATCCGGTTTGGAAGAACTAAATTTGAGGCACAGGGCAGCTAGGGCGCCAGGCTAAGAGGTGACAAAACTTCACAACACCAATGTTCCAGCTAACATTAAAATGAGAATGATTGCCAGTTTATGTAACTTCAAGGCCCTTCCTTGTGGGCAGGTGTGAAAACTGTTGTCATAGGAACAGTGTAATAAACATCCGACCCGTCACTTCAGTGACTACAGTGTTAGGGCTACTCCACACAGCTCTCTTACTGGAGTATGCAACAGCTCTGGAGTGCAGCTACAAACATGTTCACTCCCTGTAGGTAAGGAATCAGAGACTAGGAAAGGCTGGCTTATCAAGCTCACCAGGGACAGTTGCTTAAGAGGGAACTGAAGGAAGCTTAAACCTGGAGAAGGAAACCCCCCTTGACCACCCTGCTGATTCGTAGCTTATGTCTGGTGGAGTGTCTAGGCTGTGGGACAGGGAAAAGGGCACAGAGGAGGAGAGAAGGAGGACCATGCTAAACCTTAGGAAAGATACAGCTCTAGACATCCAACCCAGGGTCACAGCCAAGGACAGAATTAGACATGGGGAACAAGAAAAGTATACAGACAAAGCCACAGAGTGAGGAAGGGCCTTCCTGAGAGCCCAGCAGAGGCCTTCTGTCCACAGTCCACATGTGTTTCTGCCACATGACCAGCTGCTACACCTTGGCTGACCTTGATGTTTAAGCCAGGGCCATACTGCTACCCTCAAGACAGCAGATTTGAGGCTCTGTGGCTGGGGCTGCCTGGATAATTTCAAGGGGTGGGTGGAATGACAGGGCAGCTGTGGTCCTCAGCAGCAGATTACAGGAAATCCGACCACAACTGAGCCGTGCCAGCCGTTCCTCGGCCATCATGATTTCCAAGACATTACTGTGGCTGTGGCTGGAACAGGGTCACAGTCACATGACCCAGATGATCATGACTTCGTTGGTCAGACAGAGTTTATGTTCTGCAATGCTGCCATCTGGCCAGGTCTTGCTACAAGCAAGAAGGGCTACCCAGCGGAGAAACAACTTCTTGTGTTTAGGCATCATCATCCAACATGTTGCAAAGTGTTTCATCATAGTCTTTATCGCACTTGAGTTGGACACCAACCCTGTGAGGCAGATGAGGAAACTGAGTTCCTGAAAAGTTAAGTAACTTAAGGCAGGTCACATGGGAAAGGGACATCAGAACTATACCAGGGCCCACCCTGTTCAAAGTCTTGGGTGTCTGAAGGCCAGCTAACGGCTTCCTGAAAAGGGCTGCAAGAAAAGGAAGCAGAAGTGGACTGGGTGGGGAGTAGGTACCGATTCCTCTCCCTGCATGTACACCTGAGACGCGTAGCCAACAAATGCTGAGCTGGATACCTTGTTAAAGCCTTTCACCCACATCACTTCCCAATGGGCCCACACAGGTGAGTGTACAGAGAACCTAGGTGGCATTGAGTGGTGAGAAGACTCCCAGCGCTCTCAAAGCTAGAATGGGCTTCATTTCTAGCCTGACTCCTTGGGCAGTATTCAGTGTGGTCACAAGATTTTGGCCCCATCTGCTAGATGTGGCCTGACTAAACCAGCAGCTCTGGATCCAGGCCTTCAGTTCTCTGCAGCTGGCCCTGCCCCCACTCCAGTGGCTGCCTGTCCACTGCACGGCAGGCCCCAGATGACCATCTAGGCCTTCCCTGCTGTGACTTTGCTCATGCTAGGCCACTGCGGTTTGGCCATGCTTGCCTGGCCCCATGTGATACTCCTAGAATAGCTGTCACTACCCAATAGGCATGACCAACAGTCCTCAGGGATGAACCCTGTGTGTGACCACATCACAGATGTCTCCTCTGTCCTCACTTTGTGGTGACCTGGGTCAGAAATTCTTTGCTCTGGCATGCCTGGAGTCTTCCTCGCCTGCCCTTCCTAGCCATCTCTTCATGGCTACTGAACACACCTGCTTAGGAACTGAAGGATGACTGCCATAGGACCATGGATGGGACTCGAGAGGACAATTGCCACTCCCTGCTCGCCCTGCTGCCTCAATTCCCACCCCTGGGTCTTTTACCTGATGTCCCTGATGATGGTGATCAAGCCCCCGAGAAGCCTCTCTGGATTTGGAACTACCCTGCCTACTCGTGTGCTGGTACATGGGGTCCATCTGTGCTGCAATCCCTCTCCTTACTCTTGCTTCTAACCGCCTGCCACCCTCCTAGTACAGTCAGGAAACACTGGTCTCCCTTGACTGAAAAAGCAATAAACCAACTGTGTACACACCAGGGCAAGTGAAGCCAACAGCAGCCCGCGCAGTTGGATGGACCTTTGGAATGCTGCCCGTGAGGGAGCAGGTGCTTCAAGGGACAGGACTTCACACCCTTCACACCGGGGCTTTTTCGAAGCTCGGAAGTCAGTCAGATAAGACAACGTCCTATCTAGGGGATCATTTGTGCATGACCACAGGTAGTTTTGAAAATCGAGAAAATGGCCAACATGACATTCCGAAAGTGGCTATGTAGAGGGCAGGCTGGGGAATGGAATAGGGAAGAATACACTAAGGGGGCAGGCAGTAGTTCAGATGTGATCACTACAAGTATCTTCTGTATTATTTTAACACACACACACACACACACAACACACACACACACACGCACGCACGCACACCTATGCAACAAGTTCGAAGATTAGGTGACTAGGATCCAAGAGCTTCATGTCTGTTCTGACAGATCTGGTGGCAGTGAGTCCCTGTCTCACCCTACACCTATGCATTTAAAAGCCATTTTACAGAATTCTCCATTTCCTTCCTTCTCACAGACTGGCTGGTTGCCCAAGACAGTTCTTGCTAGAATCCTCAGGGAAAGTGTCAGTGAACATAATGGACAGATCCAGGGATGGTCTTGCCTGACATCCTGACAGTGTTTGAGGCTGCAGGCCCATGCCCAAATGTCCTCTGACCCCCTTTTCCATGGCATTTCCGACATGCTCACCCTTGACCAAACTTCTCAATCTCCTTTGTGGGTCCCCTGCCTCTGTCCATCCTTTAGGTAAGTGGAGGCATCACAGGGGTCCTCTCTTATCACCTCACACCCTCAGTCTAGGCAGTGGATGAGTTCTCAGTTCTCTCTGCAGCCCACCCCTGTCTTTCCTGGACGGCTGCACAAGCATCTGCTTGTGTACTAACCTCTCCTTTCAGCTGCCACAAAGGCATCTTATGTCCAGTTCCTGGGCTTCCCTGCTAGCCAGTCCTATGCTAGTAGCCTCTCTCCATCCTTCCAAGAGCCTCCATCTCAGTTCTCCCTCTCCTCTCTATTCTCTTCTCTTTTTTCCTCCCCTCCCCTACCCTCTCCTCTCCTTTCCTCTCACTTCTCTCTGTTACCATCTCTTCTCTTTGCCCAAACCACTTTGGCACCAAGTCTAGCCATCCAACCTCATAAATGGCACTCAGCTTTACCTACTCTCCACACCCACCAAGACCTCTCCCACACACTCAGAGCCAGCATCTTCTGCTCACACAGAAGTGTTTATCTCACTGCAGTCTCCTCAAAGCCAGCCTTGGTTCATTATCTAATCCACAGGTCATGGAACCATGTACTTGACAATATGAAGATTATGAGTATAATCTGTCTCTAACCCTCTGATGGTTGCCACTGCCCGCAGCCTCTCCACCACTTGGCCCTAACCTACTTTCCCACCTCCTTCCCTCTCATACCCCTCATCTGTGCCTCAGCCCCACCCCTAACCACAGTGAACTTCTTTTGGTATCTCAGACATAGCAGGCTTCCCTCTTACCTCCAAAGCAACATGTCTCCACCCAGAACATTCTGTGGCTGTCCCAATCTATTATTCCCTGCTTCATCTTTTAGCTAAGCTTTGAAGAAGCTTTCCTGGGCTGAGGTAGGAGTGGTAGGTGAGTCCACAATCCCACAGTACCTAGTCCATTTCCTATCTGATCCCGCCACTGTAACACTCTGTATCAATTGCTTCTTAGTGACTTTTTTCCAGTATGGATTCTTGGCATTGGGCAGCAGGATTCTACAATGCTGGACCCCTCTACTAAGTAGCCAGTAACAACTGTTCAACGAATGAAGAATGTACGAATGATACGTGCTCACAAGAATCTTACAGATCTATAGTTCAATGACTTGGGGCAAGCCACAAGTCACCCAGGAAAGAGAAAGCTGGAAGTTGGGCTGGAGGTTTCAAAGGCCCAGAACAGTCACCACCTATATCCCCATGTCTGGCCATCCTCCCCCATCCTTCATCCCATAGAAGATCAAGAAGCTTTCCTCAGCCCAGTCAAGCCCAGTCAAGAAGTTCAGGGTGAAAGCTGGCGTGGTTACCTGGAAGCAGGTGGGCCCGGGCCTCCCTGTAGGGATGTCTGACTGGTAGAAAACTTTGAGCTCTGGGGTCAGGGCGATGACAGTCTTGATCACCAGGGAGATGATATCAGACCAGACCTTCTTGATGTCCACACCTTTGGAAGAGAGCTTACAAAGAATGCTGGAGAAGGTCCTCTTGCTGCCTGTGCTGGCGCTGTCAGAGTGGATAAACTTGCCACTGTGGATGTTCAGCGAGTAGTTGGTCAAGTGCATGAAGGCATGGTGCAGATTCTGGGGGTTCGGCTCTTGATATGGCTCTGTACAAAATCTAGACAGCCCATCTTTGGCTATATAAATCTCTAAGGGGTCCAAGGACTTCAGCAGGACATACAGACGGATGTCGAACTTGAGCTTGTCAATAAGGAGAGGCTTACAGATGTACTCCTGGACCACTGCCGGCCTGCTCTGGAGGGTCCCAGTCAGGCGGATGTCACTGGGATCTTTAATGAGGTAGATTCCATCACCCTGACAACCACTATCTGGTTTCACAATAAAAGTGGGCTTCCAGGACGGGTCACCATCTTTCACCATCCGGACCTAGGAGGGGGGGTGGGAAAAAAAAACCTTAAGCGCTGTGTCAGAGAGCCCCCTTCCCAAGTGCTCACTAGGTGTATTCCAGGGAAATGACACTGTCCGGGGGTACAAAGACATAGCACTATCTTCAGCCTTGTACTCTAGAGGGAGGTGGAACATGGATTAGAAAGGCAGTTACAAGACCCGAGTTCAAGTCACTTTCCAACCCTTAGTTGTATTCTTGTACAAATCACTTAACTATTAACAATGACAGTAGCTTAATACAATTTATGAGAACCTGTGATTGCCAGGCACTGTATTAGGTACTTTCTACTAGTTCACCACACCTCCCAGAAATCATGGTTATATATGAGAGGAAAGAGCCTGCCTGGGTTCAAGCCATGGTGCAAATCATTTTGACCTTCCATACCTGCTAAATAGAACTAAGATTGTTTTTTTTGGATCTTCTTTGATTTGAGACCGGGTATCTTGTTTAGCCTGGCCTTGAACTTGCTCTGTAGCTAGGGATGACCTTGAGCTCCTGACCCTGCTATCTTTACCTCCCAAGTGCTAAGAATACAGATAAGCAAACATCACACCTGGTTTATGTGGTACTGGACACTGTGCATGCTGGGTAAGCAAGCAACTGCCTGAGCCAACTCTGTGCATGCTGGGTAAGCATGAGAATACCTGAGCTTCCCCTGTGCCTTCGAGGAAGCATGTGACCACCTAGGCTAACTTTGTGCATGCTAGGAAGCATGCAGCCACCTGAGCTACATTTTCAGCTCCAGGACTGAGATTGAGCTAAAGATTCAATGAGAAAATAAATGTTGCAGACTGAGAACACAAAAGCTGACATGCAGCTGACGAAAGCCCGGCCATTGTCATCTTCTGAAGATAGAGTAACTTGCCAGTTTACTTGGGAGAGGTGCCAGAGTTGAGATTGATGTCTCAGAGTCTGGGGTTGATGTCTCTAAAGCGCTGTGCCTTCCTCCATATCCCTTCAACCCTCAATGGGGCAATATAAAGAAGGGACAACTGAAATGTACAAAGGACCAAGCACAGTCACTCTGAGCTAGTACAGAAGAAACATGTTTTCTGGTTTATTATGTGTTTCTCACAGACTCTGCCAATCATCCAGTCTGTTTGAACCTTTTGAGAATTAGGTTCTATCATCCGCTGCATTTACTTTCCTTCCCGATCCGGGTCAGCAGGACACTCCTGTGATCATCCAGGCACTTAGCCAGTTCAGATCTGAACCCGTGTTTGTGTATAATTTATAGGTACCTGATTCCTCCAGAGTATGACTTGCTTCAAAGTGTTCCCCTGGAGCTCACATGCTGGAAACTTAACACCCATGTGCATATACTGATGGGATCGAAAGGTGGAAACTTATCAGGTAAAGTTGGAAAAGCCATGAGAATGGAGGCTCATGACAGCACTGGTGGCTTCATAAGAAAGGGAAAGAGACCAACCCACCGCTGGCTATCACATTTGCCATGTCTTGTCCTGTGATGCTTTGCACAACCTTGTGATGCAGTAAAAGGTCCCTCAGCAGCTACCAGCACCTTGACATTGGACTGTGGAGCTGAAAGACATACATTCTGTTCTTTACAGACTGGCCAGTCTCAGGCACTCAGACAGCCTGAGACATCCAGATGTCTGTGGTAAAGTTCGTTGGGGGAGCTACAGAAGCCGATAACCGAAATGTTGAGAGAGGAGATTTTCAGTGGGGACATGTGAAGATGGACAAAGGCATAGAGGGCACTTTGCTCCCTACAGCTCCTGTCATGGAAATTCTGTTCTGAGCTGTCACCAAGAGCAGCACCAGGCAGGCAGGCAGAGTCAGTGACGTTCAGTGCTGGCCTCTCGTCAGCCTTTGCCTTTGCTTTGTAGGCCTGACCCAGGCCATCTGCACTCTAGAATGTACTTATCTCTTTGACTGGCCTATATTTCTAACTGGAGCTTTTGCCAATTCCTTGGGCTTGTAAAAGATCCTTAACAATGGAGAAGCACTTAAAGCTTTAATAATGGTTCACATCAATTGTTTCCTCCATGTCAGCAGGATTCCAGAATGGAACTTCACAAGAGATCAATGCAGGCCCCTGGGTCCTCCATGGAACCTTTCCTGCAATGGTGACCTTGATGTTTATGTCATTATTTAATATTCATCCAAAGCATCCACATGTATGGCCTTTACAGTAAATATGAGTGCAATGGACAAATGGCAGCCGTGGATAAACCAGTGAAAAATGTCAAATTTGCACTGATGGTAATTTCTGCCTCTGGAAAGCCTTTTCTAGGCCAGTGATACTAACAGTTCAATATATTATCAAGAGTAACATTTTCTCCTTTGAATTTGGGGCATGTGCCTTAAATAAATTAAACTACATGGTCAATAGTCCTTGTCATTTATTACATAGTTGAATATTTCTTCTGCTCTTTGCCAGAATTGTCACTACAAATCAAGATTATTAATTCTAATAGAATCGTTGAATTTTCTGAACAGAAAGGATCCTTGGAGAGCGGTATCATCCCATCCACTCATAGTTCAAAGGGAAGGCTGAGGCTTAGAGAGGTGACAAAACTTGTCTTGGGTCCCCTAACTGGCTAGGGGGACAGTGAGAGTGTCTTGGCCATTTTCACTTTTGATAAGATAAAGTCTGATTGCCACAGGAAATGTTCTCTTGGTATCTCAGACATTACTGGCATCTGGGCTCTGGCCTCTCCCTGAAGATGGTTGTCTCACAATTGTTTCCTGGACACTGTGTAGGATACCCCAGTTTCAAATCTTCTCTCTGGATTCCTAGTGTGGTCCAAAGCAAGTGCCACAGCCTGGCTCCGACATTAAATTAACTGCCATGCCAGCAAGACCTGAGTTTGATTCCCATAATAAAAATCTGGACATGGTGGTGTAAACCTACAATCCTAGCACCAGAGAGAGAGGCAGAGACAGGAGGATCCATGGGGCTTGCTGGCCAGCCAGCCTAGCTGAACTGGTGAGCTCCAGTCTCAGTGAGAGACCCTGCCTCAAAACAAAAGAAGGCGAAGAACAATTGAGAAAGACATCCAGCTCCGACCTCTGGTCTACACATACACACACACACACACACACACACACACGCACGCACGCACGCACGCATGCACGCACTCACACACGCGCACACTTGCACACGTGCGCACGCACGCACGCATGCACACACATGCATGCACACACGCACACACGCACGATGGGGGATGTCCTGTATATGTTTCTCTTATTGGTTGATGAATAAACACTTTTTGGCCGATAGAGGCAGGAAGATGGATGGGACTAAGAGACGATGGGAATTCTGGGAAAGGAGGCAGAGGGAGAGAGAGAGACCACAAAGAGTGCCAAAGGAGAATCAGGTCTGGACATTCTCCAGTAAGTCAAGACCATGTGGAAATACATAGATTAATAGAAATGGGTTAATAATTAAGACAGAGCTAGCCAATAAGAAGCCCTAGCCACTGGCCAACAGTTTAATAATAAAGCGTCTGTGTGTGTTTATTTGGGGCTGAAGTGGTAGAACTTGGTGGGACAAGGAAACTCCAGCTACACACATGGTCTAGGAAACGAGGTTGCTCTATCTTCAGTCCCCTCGGCCACTTCTTTTCATAATTCATACTTTCTGATTCTGGTTTTTCTCATTAGACCCCTCTTTCCTTCCAATGTCCAACGTTAAGAATGGTTTCTATCTCTGGGCCCCACCCCACCCCCACCCTCACCTCCCACTGAAAATTCTGACTTGCTTTCATCTGAGACCTGGATATGTGGTTCTTGAAGTCTACACTGAGACTCATTGGACTAAAGTGAATGAAGCCATTTTCCGAAAGGAAGTTCTGTGTCTCAGTGTTTACCAGAAGGTGAGAAAGACAGCTCTCAAACTACAGCTGATGGTATCTCTGGTTTATCCACCTCTGCTGTCGATGTGAAATCCATTATCTTGTAACTGTATACACGGGTGGTTGAAAGAGAGACACAGGATGCCTAGCCGGCTTGCTTGGTACTCAGGCTCATTAAAATTTTTCTGTATCCTTTACTGCCCCCTAGTGGATATTCTAGAAAGGTGTCTTGGGAAGCCAGGCTGTTCAATTTTTCAACATTACTTAAATAAGATATTATTAGCCTTAACAAGGGAGCAACCTTGAGGATTCTGCAGAGAAATAAGCCAAACACAAAGAGGCAAGTATTATAAGATCCCACCATACAAGGTCCACAAGAACTCAAATTCTTAAGAATACAGGGCCTGGGGTTAGGGTGTGCTTAGTAGAGTTAGTAGTGCTCACATTTCAGTTACTCAAGAATTTAAAAACATTCTACAGCTGGATGGTGGCAATGCTTGTTACACTGAACCTTACACTCGAAAAATTATGGAGCTGCTGGTGAGGAGACAGCTCAGTTGTGGAGTGCCTGCAGGACAAGTATGTGAACCCGAGTCCTATTCCCAGCAACCAGATAAAAAGCCAGCATGGCGGCGCATGCCTGTAAGGCCAGAATCAGGATGGGGTGAAGAGCACTGAGGCGGGCAGGTCCCAGGAGCCCCTTGACAGCCAGCAGAGCTGACAGGGAGCTCTGCGCAGTCTCAAAAGTTTAAGTGGAGAGCTAGTTCTGGAGACTTTCGCAGCAGTCTCTGAGGGTCACCAAGCATGTGCACACCTGAACATAAACATGCTTCCACATGAGAACACACACACCACACACCATATAATACCATACACACGCATGCACACATCACATACCACACACACACACACACACAACACATTCATACATGTACATGGCACATACACCACACACCACATATACCATACACATACACACCATATACAGCACACACATACACAGCACATACACACATGCATACACCGGATATACCACACACAAACACTACATACACCACATGTACCACACACACACACACACACACACAATATATATACCACATACACAACACATATGTGCATACACCACATACACCACACACATCACATACAACACACACACATACCACATACAACATGCCACACACACATATCTATCACATACATATCACATAACACATACACAAGAAAAAAAAAGATGAAGCTGGTAAATTCTATGTATTTAACTAGTTTTTGGGGAGCTGAAAAAAAAAAAGCAGAAAGCAGAAAAGTCTGGATTTTGGGTCCAGTGCTGTCACGTAGGTGACAAAGGCCAGACAGGGAAGGCAACACGGGCCATCTGAGGGGCAAAATGGGAGCACCTGAGCAGATGACAGAGCAGGATGGAGCGTGGACACATCGGAGACTGCCAGTGATGGTGGACAGCAGCGAACCATCACCAGTGTCAGGAGTGCACAGGGCGTCAGCAGGGACCGGGGACAGCTCAGGGCACTATGGGTCAGGTGCCGTTCTACACACTTCATCACATTTAACCCTCCCAACTATCTTATTTTATGGACCAGGAAATGGGGGGGGGGCAGAGATGTTGATTAACCTGCCAAAGGTAACACAGCCAATGGAGGAGGGGAACCAGGGTTTGAACATAGGCAGTCAGATACTAGAGTCCAAGAGTCTCACTCTTGGATGTGAGAGGTGAGCCTTGAATATCGTTTCTGGGACTCTGGGTGATGCTCTACAAAGGTGGAGAGTTACTAAAGTGTTTTTGAGAAGGAAGAAACTAATTAATGTGTATCATGGAAAGATCTTTCTGCCTTGTATAGAAAATGTCCAAGAACAGAGAGGAAATGTTGGGATAAACAGTGGAATTGGAGGAAAGGAGGGAGGCTTGAGCAAAATACATGGAACTAGGGCACTGCCGTTTGGATATGAACCATTTGCTCCTGGGGGCTCATGTCTCAGAGGCTCTGAGGTGGGGTTTGCAGACCTGAGGCGCTGCCTTTATTAGCAGATTAACTCCTTGATGAACTCACAATGTGAATGGACAAACTGGAGAAGGCTCAGCAGTATGGAGCCTTGCAATGGACCAGAGTTCAGTTCCCAGCACCCACATCAGGAGGCTCACAGCAGCTCACACCCCGGCTCCTCCAACAGGTACTTATCTCATGTGCACATGCCCCCCCCACCAAAATACATATAATTTAACCGTTCTCTAAAAGGTTAAAAGTCATTTGGATAGACTACTGGGAGGTGGGGAACTGCAGGAGTGGAGTCTGGTGGGGCACTGGTCTCCGGGACCCCTTCTTGTCACCCTCTGCTTCCAACCCACAGGAGGTGAGCTGCTTTGCTCTTCCACCTTCTGCTATGATGCTTAGGCTCATCTCAGGCCCACAGCAATGGAGCCAGACAACTGTGGGCCTAACCTCTAAAAGTCTAAAACCACACCAGGTTCTTTCTCTTTTCACAGTGGTGAGAAGCGAGCCCCTTGGGCAAGGGAGAGAGGGGCACATGGCTGACTCTTAAATACCTTGGCTAGGGAACTAAGAGAGGGGAAGATCTGGCAGGAAGTGGGGAGTGGGAGGCAAGGTGATGAGCCAGTTTAGAGGGACAAAAGGACACACAGCTGGGATGTGTTTATGTCACTTGGTGACTTAGTGGCTGATCTGTTGCTGTAATAGGACACTATGACCAAAGCAGCTTATGGAGAGAGAGTTTATTCTGGCTAATGGCTCCAGAGGTATAAGAATCTATGACGGCTGAAGCAGTGAGCTATAAGCTCATATCTTGTACCATAAGCAGGAAGCAGAGAGAGCTAACTAGAAATGGCAAGAGTCTTCCAATTCCCCAAACCCACCTCCTCCAATAAGGCCGCACCTCCTAAACTTCCCCCAAACAGTGCCCCCAAGTGGGGACCAAGGGTTCAAATACATGAGCCTGTAAAGGACATCCCCATTCAATCTCCACACTTGGACATGCGTGTCTAGAGTTCATGAACTATGTCTGCCACACACCATATTGTTATGAGCAGCTTTCCCGCCAGCCTGGTCTCAGAGCTGCGTCAGCCCCAAATAACACACAGAGATGCTGTATTAGATGTGAAGTTGTTGGCCTGTTACTAGTGTTTCTTATTGACTAGCTCTGTCTTAAATATTAACCCATTCCTATTAATCTAAGTGTTTCTACGTTGTCTTATTTTACGGGAGAGGGGGTCTGGACTTCTTCCTCTCAAGTCCCTACATCTTGACTCTCCTACATCTCCCAGAATCCTCCTTGTCTCCTAGTCCCGCCTATCTTGCCTTCCTATTTGCTAACAGTGCTTTATTTATTAACCAATAAGAGAAACATATTTACAGAATGACATCTCCCATCACCAGATCATCTTGGAAAATAAAGAAGGCCACGGCCTAGAACTGGAGTCTGGAAAGGGCACAAAGATCACAAGGCATCTGTTGAGCCAGACCTGCAGGCAAATGACAGTTTTCAACTGGAGAGGGACACAGGCACCCACAAGAACTGCCACATAGGAGGTCTGAGACTGATACAAGATGATGTCATGGCCACAGGAACCTTGAAGGCCTAAACAGAGGCAGGGATAGTGGTACTGGGGCAAAGAAGAGTCAGGTTGCTAAGAGCCCCTAGTAACCAGGGAGGACGGTATCAGGGTTGAGGACTGAAGTAGTTAAGAAGGCGGTCTTGCCTCGAAGTTAATTTCAGCTTCTGTAATCTCATTCCTCAGCCATGGTGTTCCATATTTCCTCAAGAAAATTAATTTTGATGCTGAAACTCTTCTAGTCTGAAAAGAAAAACACAAGGTGCTGTCTGGCAAGGACAAGCCCCGGATTTTACACATGGACAAAGGACAGCTTGTTCTGGGTGGTGTAGCTCTGACCCCTTTGGCACTGACTTAAGAGGAGCCATGGACCATGTAGAAAGGAGGGTGCCTGACACTGTACCTGGCTCTGGAAGGATACCAGTTCTGAAAACCTAAAATCAATTTTTAGATTGAAGAAAATGTCCTGGAGCTTTATTACAGATGAGTATTGGTTTAAAAGAAATAGCACCAAGTATTCCCACAGAGCTTTGCTGGCCACTCAAGTGTGACATGACTTACATGGAAGAGCCCTCCTGTGGTTGGCAGCCCTGATTCACCTGCCCCAGCAGCCTCATCCCCTACCCTTGCCTGTCTCTCGCTCATTCTCTCATGTGTGCTTGCCCATGGCTCCTGCCCTCCTTTTGCTTGCAGAATTCCTACCCAACATGCACAGCACAGTCACGGGAATGCTGGCCTGGTCTGCAACCCTCCAAACAGATCTTTTTCCTTCCACCACGCTGCCTGCATGCAGATGCCCTTTCTATTCACATGCAGCCCTTCAAGGCCCAGGAAGGAACTGTCACTGCACACGTGTTCATTTCTACATGTGCACACACTTTGTAGACAGACACTTGCCCAAAGCTTTCAAATAACTAGCAGCAGAGACAATTCACATCTTCAGACTCCAAGCCCAAGTTCTTTCCACCAGAATAAACTGGGGACTCTAGCGAAGCTTTTTGGAGCAATCCTCATTTTCTGAACAGCATGTAACATTCATTTCTGGGCTATGCAGAGTAACTGGTCACCACTCCACAGAAAACAAGGAAACGGAACCAAAAGACATGCAGAAAGACTACAGTTACCCGGTCAGTAAGTGGAATGGATGCTCCAGCCTGAACCTTTTCTTTGGAAGACACTTGAAGTTTTCTCGAAGTAGGTACACCACATAAACAGCCTGGGGAAGCTACAGGCAAAGGGCCCTCCACCTGCTTTACCTCAAACGACTGTGTCGAGGTGATTTAATGGATGTCACTCTTGGCTAGTACAATTTTATGTGACACATAATCTACCCATCATTAGGGAGCAATCAAAAAGTCACTTGAGAACACATCTAGGGCCATAAACTTTGACTCTGCTCAATAGGAAGGAACTAATCTTTGTGTTTGTCCTCCACACCAGCCCCCTCACACTTCAGCTCAGAGGGCTGAACACACCAACCCTGTGTCAGCCCTCCCTGACACATCCCCATGGCTCCAGCCCCATTTATCTCTCCACCCATTCCTACTTGGTTTCTCTGACAAGTGGGTACTAAGCCTGACTTGCTGGCCTGAAACATGTCATCCCAGAGGCTTTGCATGACCTCTGAGTGCATGAAGGACCTCAGGCAGCTCCTTCCTTTTGTGGCAAGTCTATATTTCTGAGTGCTCTTTGGGGCACAAGGATTATAGGTTACAAGGCTTTGATAGGTGGCCATAAAAATCTCAGTACAGACACTTTCTAGGAAAACTTGTGTTTCTGTTACTGTAGGGTGAGTAGTTTGTGGAGAAAAGTGGTTATTTTGCACACAACTTGGGAGGTTCAGGGGTATCACACCAGCTCTGGTTAAGGCCTCATGACAGATAACTCCATATTCAAGAGGGAAAGATCGAATGACTAGATAGGAATCCCAGGAGTGACTCAGGAACTCACTCTGTAACATTGTGGTCTTTTGAGAATGCAAGGTTTCAGAGAACTGCCTTAATATCCAAGTGACCTGAGGACTTCCCACCAGGTCTATCCTCTTAAAGCTCCAACCCCTTCCAGCACTGAGACACTGGGGCCAAGCTCTCAACACATCAGTTCTTGGAGCACAGGCTCAAACTACATCCAGGCCTTCACACTGATTGCTGCACTTACCCAAGCTGTTCATCTTCCAGACATCAGTATCCATGTCTGTCCAAGAAGACATGTCCAAGAAGAGTGATGGCTGCTCCCAACAGTTCAAGAATACTCCAGTACTAGCTAGCATTGACCAAATACAGTTCAGATCCAATTTGTACTGGCCTGCCTTCGTTTCCCTAGCATTCCTTGGGTTCCCATTGGAGTTGCATCCCAACCACCTTGGCTGGGGTCTCAGTATATGTCTGTGCTATCCCATCAATGATTACGGCCTGTCTGCTGACCCTCAGTGGGGTCATGCTATCCTTGTCAAGCTCTTGGTTCTTATCCCCCTAGGACCACTCCCTCTATGGTTCAAGTTTCCGGTCTGACTCCTGGACTCATGAGCCCCCTTGGTCTCCTGCGAGATAACAAAGCTTCACAGCTACATCAACCCTGAACACAACATTCAACTGCTGAGTGAGATCCGCCTCCAGCTAAAGCTGTTTTTTCCAATTGTGAGGATTTCCTCCTAATGAACTGGCTAAATAATCTTTAGCTCACTTCCAAGTGAATACAACTTCATTACAGTCAAGAGCACTTGCGATCACCCCCGCCCAACACTGAGTCCCCATGTCTCTTGTATTCCTACAGTAATCCACACATTAAACACATCAATGCCATAGTTTGCAACATTCCATCCAGGTGTCCCCCATCTCAATGTTCTGTCGGACAAATGGCAGTCTCAAGACTAAGCACATCCATGTGTACAACTGAAATCTGACACCAGGAAGTGGGGAATAGCCCTACTCTTGTGCTTTGCAGCTAGCAGGTTCTCCCAGACCCATGAGACGCTGAGATAACTGCTAACTCCTGAGGGCAAGGGAATTCTCACAACACATCGAGAGTCTCCTGTCTGCTCTGTCCTACCATCTACTGCTGTACACACAAGAGCAGGACTTGGCTGATACCTTTGGAACCTATGGGCCATCTCATCTGTTCAATTCTGTCTCATTGTGTCCATGATGGTAGGCTAACATTCAAATGGCTCTGAATGCTAAGCCTGGGGGACTTAGCATTCTCCCCTGATGCAGGTAACTCTCATTCTTTCTGGAACACTGTTGCCCTGTGCAGTAGATTCATTGTGCCATGTGGTACATCCAACCAACTCACATTTCCCTTCAACTTTTTCCTCTTGTGCTTGCTTTTACAGTGAGCATTGTCACCATCCACATGTCCCCATGCCAGACACCTGGGATCACCTGCTTTGTTCCTTTACACACACACACACACACACACACACACACACACATGCACACGCACACGCACATACATGCACATACTCATACATGCACATGCTTGCACATGCATGCACGAGCACTCTCATTCTGCTACATCTTTACACACCCAATGGCTCCCTTGGCATCTATCACCTACATCAATACACTAGTTTCCCAAGTCATCCCAAAGACTGCAGTGCAGATAGTGTGAACATTTCCCACACATTATGTTCAGCTCTTATAAACAATAATATAAAGTAAGCACCAAAGGGTAAGTTGTATGAAATTGCTATTTTTATAAGCCAGATATAGTTCTTGTATGTATGTTTATGCAGGTTCATATAGTTCACCGTAAGCCTAGTATTACTTTCCATCACAAGCTAAACTGACAGGCTTTTTTTTTAAATGCGGAGGGGGGGTGTGGAGGTGGGTGGCGGGTGGAGGTGGGGTGTTTTGGTTATGGAGACAAAAAAATCATGTAGCATTACATTTTATGTATGTTTGGTATGTGTGTGTATGTGTGCGTGTGCGCGCGCACACGCATGTGTGTACGTGTGTGTGAGTGTGTGTGCAGATGCACACATGTGCTTGTGTGTGATATTGCTTTTACTAGTGCTATAAGAAAGGAATCCAAGGTTCCCAGAGATTAAACTTGCTATATAGCCAAGGCTGGCTTTGAACTCCTAATCCTCTTTCCTCTGCCTCCCAAGCACCAGGGTAAATTACAGGCATGCAACACCATGCCTGGCTGTAAAACTGGTTTTAAAAGGGTAATTTATTTTTTCAAGGTCACTTATTTTGTACTTCAGACAGCCAGGGTCTAAACACAGCTATGTGTTCAAGTTTCCGAAGCCAAGCTTTTTCTGCTGAATCGCATCATCTTTCGCAGTCTACATGCTAGTTCCTGAAGGAATGCTCACAGCTTCACACTTTAAAATGCAATCAATATGTATCAGGAACAACATCTCCCATCACCTACAATGTACCTTATGTTTGTTATTTTACTTAATCCTCATAGTCATGCCAAAAAAAATCTACAGGCATTCAATAGTTTCTGTTCTTTTGTGCTGTGTGCTGTGTGTGGGGGTTGGGGAGATTACTTTTAATAATGTAACAAGAGAAAGAACTGAGGCCCCTAGAAGTCATGTGAGCCTTGAATGATACAGCCAAAGGTCGGGAGGTGGGAATAACAACATCAAGATAATGTTATGGGCTTGGCTATGAATGTGGTCCCTTGCTGTCCTGAGCATCAGTCTCATGGCCTGTGGGTGGATGTGGCTGGCCCGGGTTCTGTATTGGGTAGACAGGGTTAACAGAGTAGGACTGTCTGGGAAGACTCTGACCTTGCACAGAGAAGCCTGTGTAGACTATTAGAGCCACTGGGCCAACTGTCAAATGTTTAGATGCCCAGCTTAGGGACTGTTGTCTGCTGGATGGTCTCCATCAATGTGGGGTCTGGATGCCCTGTCAAGCCTCTGAGTTTGCACACAACTGAGTGTGGGCTTCAGGGAAGCCTGCAGGTGTTGACATGAAGAGTCTGCTTTCATGTGCCTTTGATCACTTGGAAAGGAGAGCTGCTGGCCAGAAGCTCAGCTGGGCACAAAAGAATTCTCACTACCAGAGGCAATGGGAGAAGTCACCTCCTTAGATGAACGCTATTTGGGCTTCTTTTCAAGGAAAGCAGGGGGCATTGGACAACCAGATCTGGGGCAAAGCTACCTGTAGAGGTCTCACAGGAGATGCGCCCCAATACTCATTCCCCACCCACCTCTGACAGGGACCTTCTCCTTGGGTCATCTGTGAGGAAACCATTTTCCTCCTTGACGATCTGAAAAGAGGCTTCAGAGGACAGCTTTCTGAATGACATCTAACTTGCCCACCATCCCTCTAAATGCATTTTTCTTTTGGGAGCATCCCAAAGGTCACAATTCCCACATCAACTAGGAGCTGAGGGCTGAGAGGGGAGGCTAGATCCCTGCTGGGCTCAGAACCACACCTAGGCCCTGGCTCTTATTTTCAAATATAAACGACTTAATCAACAACCCAAGAAGAGCAGATGGGAAGTAGAAACAGGGAGAGCACACAGCTGCACACTCTTCCGCACAAGAGATCTGAACCAGGGAGTATAGGGCTCTCCACTTCGCCATCGACAGCAGATTCTAGATCCCACCACCATATCCAGATCCCCCAAGACTTAGGTACACAAGACCCTGGCCTCCAGACACAGAGGACTCTGGTTTGCTTTTGGTTTGGTTTGGTTTTGTCTTGTTTTTTGAGACAGGGTTTCTTTGTGTTACCCTGGTTGTCCTGGAACTCACTCTGTGGACCAGGTTGGCCTCAAACTCACAGAAATCCACCTGCCTCTGTCTCCCCAGTGCTGGGAAAGGCATGCACTACCAATGCCTGGCAACTCTTTTTTTTTTTTTTTAAACAGTCTGGTGCTGGCTTCAAACTCCTTGTCTTCCTACCCCCGCCTCTGAAGTCCTGGAATTATAGCAGCAAGCCCTTGTTGACCCATTTTCCTTATGTGCACCGAGTATGCACAGGACAGGGCAGCAGTGTCATTCACAGGACAGCCACCTCAGGCTATCAGAAGGTAAGACCCCCGGTGGACCACACACATAAGAAACGCTTATTGAAATGAGGTGTCTGTCAAATGCCCATGTTGATGTCTTGTCTACCAAGTGGGGCTATAATGAACTTCCTGATTCCGCATTTCCCAGGCTTATATGCCCAGGGAACACTTTCAAATGACAGAGTTCTTGAAGAACACCAATGCACACACACACATCTCTTCTGAATAAAGTAGACTCATTCTCATCTCAAAATATGGGACAAGCGAGATGGCGGCATTAGTCGGTGGATAGGTTGGTCAATATGTAACATCGCAGCTGGGGCCTGGGAAAGCATTCTCTTTTTCCTTTGCCCTTATCCACATAAGCATGAGTTCCTTGTTTATGTTTGGCCCATGCAATTTAAATATTTCATATGTGTATATATGTGTACATATGTGTGTGATGTGTGTAAATATGTTTGTGGGTACATGCATAACATAGTGCATGTGGAGGTCTGAGGACCACCTTGCCTTTCACCCTGACACAGGGCCCCTTTGCTCATGGCTGCCTATACACCAGGTTCACTGGCCTGTGAGCTCCCAGGATTCTCCAATTTCCATCTCACTTTAGGACCCTTGGGATTATTGGTGCATGCCTACATGTTATACATACATACTACTACAGCTTTTACTGGGTTCTGGTGATTCAAACTCATGACTTCATGCTCACACAGCAAACTCTTTATCCACTGAGTCATCTTCTCAGCCCTTGCCTACGAACTTTAAAAGTACTGTATGGTTCTCTAAGCAAAGGGCAAAGAGCAAGAACACAGGGTGGATCACTGTCATCCTGAGCTTCCCGTGCTAAGGGTTAGTAGGCTGCTTCAAGCATGCCATGTCAGTGAAGGAGGAAGAAATAAACTAACACTCAATATCACAGTGTTGGGGGTGCTGCCTCACTCTTTTGTTTTGTTTTTTGAGACATGGTTTCTCTGTGCAGTCCTGGCTGTCCTGTAACTCACTCTGTAGACCAGGCTGGCCTTGAAATCAAAGATCCCCCTGCCTCTGCCTCTGGAGTGCTAGGATTAAAGGTATGTGGCACCACTGCCCGACTTTTTATTCTTATTAAAATTCTATTGCTTGCCACCCAGCCAAAAGCCCTCTGAGAAGGTCATTATTAGGTTTTACACAGTTGAAGGCAATGCTGTCAGCTGTGGCCTATGTGAGCAGCTCCAGAGCCCAAGGTGTTTCCTTGGTTTAGAGCACAGTACCAAGGCACCTGGAGGTCAGAATGTGTGTTCCTCCCGTGTCGTGTTTGCTCCTCAAAGAGAAACCATGTCAGGCTTGTTGGCCTCGTTAACAGCAGCACCTCGTGTAGAGTGTAGCTTGGAATACTCAAGAGGCAAAGGAGACCATTTTAGAATTCCTAAAGATCTGTCACGAGTCTACAGAGAACATGTATGTTGCCTGGGACCAAGAGGGCCAAATCATACTCAGAGAGGATAGAGAAAGGGTGAGATAGAGGGTGAAGGGCATGAATCAGGAATATTTAGAGTTATAATTGTCCTTTCCAATCCCCAGGATCTACTCGATACCAATTTCTTCCATTCTAAGCTTAATTAGTATTTCTCTTTGTGCAACTTGGCCACATTTCGTCCCCTCTCTGGGTTCTACTTCCCTCATCTGTCTAATGGAGGGCTTTGCCTGCGGACCCTACTGTGAATTCTGTTCAGGGCTTCCACAGTCTTCATGCTTCTGCTGAGCTGGCTATGACAAGCCTGTCAGCAGGAAGGCTCCATGCTCCGAGAAGTCACAAGCCTTCCTGGGGCACTCTGGCTGTATGTTTGGGCCACCTAAGGCAGTGAGTTCATCTGTTCCCCACTCAGGTAGAGAGACAGACAAGTCTCATTTTAATTCAGAAGGTAAAGTGGGAACCAGGCAAATGCATCAAATTAGACACAATTCTAAGACTATATTTAAAAAGTAAATGCCTCTGAGCAATATAGGAGGTTTACATTTCTAAGGTGCTGAGATGAAAATGCTTTTGCTTCATATAGGTCAGCCTGTGGTCTCAAGGAAGTTGGCACTGTTGCTTAGGAAGGGTCTTGGAAATTCCTGGTGGCATTTGTCATTGTCACAGTGACTAGATCATATGACTGGCAGTTTGTGGGTAGTGTACAAGGATTCCAGAAAGATCTCAGTGTATAGAGTCATCCTGTCATGGATTTGTGAATGTGCAATGCTGTTTTATAGATGACATAAAGACAGCTTGTGTCTTGTAGAAATAGGGGAAAGTTTTCTGGTTTGAATTGAGTACCACAAAAAAGGACTGGGTAGACAGAGAGGGAAAAGTTACATTTTCCCTTTGTCATTCCTGAAATTTTATCGAGTGTATTTACTATTTCGAGAACACCACTTCACTAATGGCACAGTGGCTCATGGTAGATCTACTATGCATATAATATCTAGATATAACACATGGAAATGGTTTTAAATATAGAGAATAGTCAAATAAGTAAAAGTAAAGAATAGAATCAAACAGAAAAATAGTAAATAGAGGGAGAGACTGTGGTGCTTGACCATGTATTACCTTATTTTTCTTATATCCAAACTTGCTCATTATAAGTAGGGAGTCATCCAGGGAGCCCTTCATCATGTCACATGGTATAGCCGTGCTTGGATCATGCATTTATAACGAATATTTTCTCATTTGTCTGCTCTAGAGGGCATATATACAGGTTTTGTTTGTTTATTTGTTTGTTTGATTTTTAACTATATGCACAGGCTACTTATACGTCATTCTAGGTTGTCAAGGAGAATGCTCTAGTGTTGTTTGAGATAGCATCTCACTATGTGACTCAGGCTGCTCTCAAACTCTTGATCCTCTTTCTTCCCTTAAAGACTTATTTTTTACTGGACTCAGAAGCTCTCAGAGAAGACAGCCTACATCTCTTGGTGATCTATTCCTTGTGCATTTCTTTGGTTTCCTTCATTCTCTTGGCCAAAAGTTAGTATATTCTGCAAGCCTCTTCCTTGTTTTTCTTTGTTCATTGTTTCTTCAGAGCAATTCAATGGTGTTTGTGTTGCAGGACATGTGGAGTAACATGACACTGAATCTTGGGTGCTTTGGTCCTGGGCTTCTCATCTTCTTTGTTTAAAGGCTTTTCCACAACATAATGGTGGACATCATCTTCTTTAGAGAGATTAAAAAGCGTTCAGATTCTACTAGCTCTTTTAGGTCCCAACTGATGAGGAACAGTAGTATCTGTCAGTCCAGGAATATTCTTCTCTCCTTTTTTTTTTACTATGACCAAGTTGAGAACACTCAGACTGGCATCCACAATGCATCCTCAAACAGACTTGCACTTCCTCTCTCCAGTTCTCCTTGGTCTATAACAAGAATGCCCCTTACTTAACAGCAGGGACACTCTGCCATGGGTCAAAACACCGTGCTTCAGGGGAAAACCTTGTCATTCCCACACTGATTCGGACCACAGACCACATAGCCCTTCCACTCTTCACCCAGAGCATCAGCAGCTACTTCTGTGGCCATACACTTCTCACAGAATGTATGAAGCTTGCATTCATCATCCACTTTGATGAGTTTCTGGCAGCTGGTGGCGGGGAAGGAGATACTCGGCAGTCTAGGAGGCACCACGAAAAAGAACATGCTTCCATCTCTTAAGTACTGGGATCACAGGCACAGTTACAATTCATATTAATAAAAGATGGGATAAAGGAAACACATGGCACTCATGTACAATGAGCGTTCATAAAAAAGAATCTAGGACTTATTGTAGAATTGACTGATTTTAAGGCTGGGACAGGAAAACACAAGAGGGACCCAGAGAATCTTATGGCCATAGGGAAAAAGTGTACAATGGCAGGGGTGTTAACAGGACTCAGGGTTCTGCTAGCTAAATCCCAGATAATTTAAACATCCAGATATATGCTAGCAAAGAGTTATAACCCAGGGAACAGGAGTTTCCAAGTCCACACTAACATGTATGTGCACACATCAGTAAAGAAGTGAGAAAGCCAAGTTCTCCTCTGAAGCAAAACATCACCAGCCAATTGAACAAGGGTTGGTGGCATACTATGATCAGCACTTGGCAAGCATTGTCACCATAACAGAGCCTGGAAAGGATTAATAATAAAGGCTAAAGCTAGAAGGGAGAAGCTGGCAAAGAACCTTCCCATGAGATGCTTAAAGATTAGGAAGGGGAAATAGTCTCTGCTTTGGAAACATGGCAAACATCACCTCAACCAAATGATTAAAGCTAACATCCCTGATAATCAAACACATGGACACCAGCCACTTACAGATGCGATATTCCCAGGCAAGACACAGCTTGGCTTCTGTCATGTATTCCGAATCCGGAAGTGAGGAAACCTCAAGACAACCCTAGACTGACAGGCAGCCACCTAAAGCCTAGCCTGTGCTCATCAAAATGCCAGTCAATGGAAACAGATGTAAAATTCTTCCAGGAGAAAGACTGAATGACACACAACCCAGTGATGCCTATGATACAGAATGTAGAGGGAAATCAACTCAGGGCCTCAAAGATGCCAGGTAAGTGCTTCTGCCACAGGCCCACAGCAATTGAACCAGCCAAAGCTGGACAAGGACTTCAGCAACTGTGGCCAAAAACCAGTGTCTTAGGGCTACTGTTCCTGTGATGAAATGCCATGACCAGAAACAACATGGAAAGGAAAGGGTGTATGACTTACATGTCTTGAGTTGCAGTCCATGAGGGATGCCAAGACAGGAATTCAAACTGGATGAGAACCTGAAAGAGGCCACGGATGCTTGTCCTGTCTGCTTTCTTATAACACCCAGGGCCACCAGCATGGGGGTGGCCCAATTACAATGGGTTGGGCCCTCCTATATCAATCACTAATTAAGAAAATGCCCTACAGGTTTGCCTACAGCCTGATCCTTTGGAGGCATCTTCTCAATTGAGGTCATCTCCTTTTAGATGACTTTAGCTCCTTTTAGATGCCAAGCTGACATAAAACTAGCCAGCTCACTCAATCTTTCTCCATTCCAAGTTATCTCACATTTTCTCATAGCAATGGGGAACTAAGCCCATGACTACAGCAAATAACAATATGTTGATATTGACAATTACTGAAAGTGATTTTTTTTCGTATGCATGTATGTCTGTTATGTGCATGTGTGTGCAGTGTCTGTGGAAGACAGAAGAGGGCATCAGATCCTCTAAAGTTGGAGCTACGGGCAGTGTGAGCCATCTGATGAGGCTACTGAGACCTGAACACAGATCCTCACAAAAGCAGTGCTCATGCTTGGCTGCTGAGCCATCTCTCTAGCCCCAAGGGTAGATTTCAAGTGTTCTTCACACAAAAAAAGTACATATATGAGATAATCCACATAATTAACCTGTAATTATTTCACTATTCTATAATCTATACATGTGCTGAACATAATAAGCAAGTACATTAAAATGTATTGGTATCTTTACTAAGTCTTTACTTCATTGATAGTTTGAAGGCTTTGCTTTTTTATTTATGTATTTTCTACAGTACTGGGGAATCAACTCAGGACCTCACATATGCTAAGAAAGTGCTCTACCACTGAACTGTGTTCCAGCCTCATAATTAACCTTTTGCTGGGAAGATTTATTGAAATTAAATGTAGTGTATTGTTACATACACTACTCATTGTTTTTTGTTCTCTATATAGCAACATATAGGCATACAATGTTTATATACTCTCTAAATACAGAAATACAAATATCGCATATACACTGTATATATGTATACATCTGTAATACATGCATTCTGTATACTACGTATGTATGTATACACTTACACATCTGCTGTGTGGACCACACATATACATATACAGCTATTCTAGAGCCTGATTCCCAGTAAACTGCAGTAACAAGACTGCAGTGTATTTTAAGAGACTGCAGCCTCCCATTCTGTGACCTAAAACTGCTAAAGTCATATTAAGTGACTACTGATCTGCTGTCTTTAGTGATACTGCTAGAGATGGCTACTTGACTAAAATAATTTTAATACATCTATAACTTCACATAAACTCATGAATTTAATTCTCTAATGTTAGTTTTTTTTCCTTTTGCTTTCTTTCTTTTCTCTGTATCTCCCCAGGGAGACTTCCCTGCTCTGTGGCTGTCAATACATCCTGGGGATTCTGAGCTTGACTCTGCCCCTTGTCTTATGCACTAATATGCCTCAGAAGTGCTTCCCAGTGTCAAGCTACAGCATATTCTTACATATAAATTATTTTTGCCATTCAGTATATGTCCCTTTCCTCTTAATCATCATTTAGCATAGCTGACAGTGAAGAAAATAAACCACGTTCTGTAAAACTAAAGGTTAGGCATTGCTTAAAGTTTAAGTGCATCCTTTTTAAAATTATTTCTTTCTTGACATAAACACCACTGGCTGTCTCCTCAATGAAATGAGGTGACTTTAGCTGGCTGTGGGATGGCAGACTTTGGACCTCTGTGAGTCTCCTCCTCCTGTTTTGTGAGGTTCTGGAGTATAGCCATACTCTTTTACTCACGTATCATCTCTGGACGCTGCACAGAGCACCAAATTAGCTGAGTGGGACAAAGGCTCTGGGGTGTCTAAAACTAAAATCAGTTCCTAGCTCCCCAACTTCTGCACAGAAAATAAACACATGGTACCATTCATGCTACTGCCATAAAAAAAAAGAAAGAAAAAGAAAAAATTACAATACCATTATTAGCTCTAGTAACAAATGTGTCCACCACAGGATAATTTTCAATATGCATTCGACCATCCCCTGTCAATATGTCAAAAGGTCTAAAAAACCTATAGGTGTGTATGCTGTATACCACATGCAGACCAAAAGAGGGCACTAGGTTCCCTGGGACTGCAATCACAAATCATTGTGAACTGTCATGTAGGTGCTGGGAATTGAATCTGGGTCCTCTGGAAAAACAGTCAGTGCCATCTCCACCCACATGTTTACATTTGTTTCCAAGGTAATTCTCTCTAGACCTGAAATCTGCTAAAATTTTCTCAAAATTAAGTTTTATTACTATGCCTCTGTGTTTTACATGATTTTTAAGAACACATGGCTTTGGTGTCTGGTAGGTCATGGTTCAAAGCATGTTCTGCCATCCAATGGCTATTCATCATCAGCTAAGTACCAGAGTAAACCATCATCTTTGCAGGGGACTAAACTCTGCAAGGCTTATGCTTTTCACTTATAAAATGGTGGAGATAGGTGTTATGTAGCTCACAGGTTTAATGTAAGAACTATGTGGAAAATATTTGTATAGTTCCATAACTGGTGTTGTCCATTTTTTATTTACTTAAGATAGGATCTTGCTATATAGCTTGGGCTGGCTTCAGAGTCAAGATCCTGCTGCCTCTGCCTCCCAAAGGCTGGGATTACAGGTGTGCACCACCATATCTGGTGTGTTTCTTATGATAACCAAAGCAAATGGATAAAACTAATTATAGTAAAATGGAATGAATTGTGACTACAATTACATTGTGAACATTGTTGGGCCCATGTCAATTTCACAGTTTTGATAACTATATTGGGTGATTGTGGAAGAAAAGAATGCCATGTATGTGGGAGATATACCCAAAAATGTTTTGGGAATGTTGTGCATATATCTTACTCTCAAAAAATGACAGAGAAAGAGAGAGAGAGAGAGAGGGAGAGAGAAGGAAAGTGGGGTAAATGTGCTGAAATAGTGATCTTTGGAGTTGAGTGAAGAGTTTGTAGAAATGATTGTATTATTCTCAGAGTTTTCTGTGAGTTTGAAATCACATCAAATTGAAAAGTTAAGGAGCTTGGGACATGGTTTCAGAGGTAAGAGTACTTGCTGTGCAAGCATGAGAACCTGTCTACGCATTTCCAGCATCCATATAAGCCAGGCATGGCTGCACATGCTACCCCAGTACTCAGGTGAGGCTGGAGATGGGAGGGTTGTTGGGATCAGTAGCTGGCCAGCCTACCAGAAACAGAGAGCTCCAGCTTCAGGAGAGACCCTGCCTCAAGGGAATAAGATGGAGAGTGACAGAGCAAGACACCAATGCCCTCCTTTGGTCTCTGCTGACACATGCATGTAACACACACACACACACACACACACACACACACACACACAGGGGGGGCAGTGTTAAAACAGAAAGGCAACATTAAAACAAAGCATAGAAGTGTTATCACAGATTCATCCTACGCAAACAAATGCTTTTGTCATCTCATCACCCCTCTAGAAAATATACAAGGTTGTTTTTGTTTGTTTGTTTGTTTGTTTTTTTCTTGGTTTGTTTTCCCCAAAGGGCAGGGGAAGGGAAAGGACCAGAGGCACCTGTCACTAATAAGCCCAGGAATTCAATTGTGTCACCATTCTAACTGCATTTCTCCTTTCATTAGAACCATCCAAGGTGCATGCACACGGAAAAGCTTTGAACAAGAAGCAGAGATTCTTCATTTCTTTGGAGACGAGGAGAAAAAACACAGGGCAATTTTCATAATTTCCTTTTGAAATAGCCACTGAAGTCAAGGTTGGCTCCACTGTTTTCTGGAAAAAAATGTCTCTACTAAGTGACTCAGATGCCATTATTGTGATTTTCTTTTTTTCCAAAATGAGACAAAGAGATACAAATTGAAGAGGAAAGGTGACCTTTACTTGTTTGGGGAAGCAGGGTTTCCTTGACCTATAAAATAGTATCTCCTGGAAAAATCCAACTGTCTGTCTTTCTCACATTTCCTCTCTAAAAGCTTGCCTAGGAGAGAAAGGCACATCAAAGTGGAGCCTGGGTGGACATGCTTATCTCCACACTTCTCACGGTAGATCAGTACAGAACAGTAACATGATTGTAAGAGCTATGAGTTAAAACACTTAACGTGTCTGGGGGGGATTGGAGTTGAGAATGTGGAACAGTAACACTCCTTCAATTAGAAGTTATTATATTGAGCTGTCAGAGTTGGGGCTGTCTCAGGATGAGGTAGAGATCTTAACATAGCTAACTCAAACCAGGATGCAGTTTGATCAAAATGTAGAACTTGCTCTTTCTCCTCCTAAGTGACATAATGAAAAAAGATGAGATAATTCCTCTTGAGGTGATGAATCCACTTCTATACTCTCCCAAAAGCCACAAATATCTAAATGCTAAATACTAAGCTTTATGTTTTTAAATTATATTTATCTATTCAATGTGGGCGGATGTTCTCTGTCTCTGTCTCTCTGTCTGTGTGTGTGTGTGTGTGTGTGTGTGTGTGTGTGTGTGTGTGCCACATGTGTGCCTGATGCCTGAGGTGACCAGAAGATCATCAGAGCCCCTGGGACTAGAATTACTGTTCACAGCCCTGTTGGTGTTCGTAATCGAAGCTGGGTCCTTTGGAAGAGCAGCCAGCACTCGAACCCTGAGCTAAGCATTCTTGGCTTAGAAGCATTCTAGACTTAGATTTCCATCTAACACTGCAAAGCCATTTTCAGTAGTCACTCACTTCACACATGTCTGAGCATTCTCTTTACTAACATCCCTCACTGGGGACACAGCCTAGCAGGGACAGCAGAACAGGGATTGCTTTCTGTGCAGCATTCAGTGTAATTAACATTGCAACCCTGGGGGAGCAAACTGAGGCTTAGACTGAACTTAACTGAGTGCACACTTAGAAAACAATGAAGAAAGGCTCCCAACCTAAGTCTACATCAACACCAAACCTTGGACTCAACAGGGAATTCTGAAAATACTGTGTTTGAGGATGTATGGAGCTTTATCACTGAGAAAGAATGCAGACTTGGGACCCAGAAGACAAGACTGGTCAAGCCAGGGCTGATAGTAGCAGAGTCAGAGATGAAGTAGGGAGGTGTCACCACAAAAGACCATCAACTTCAACACACAAGAGCTAGGTCTGGGGAGGGGGAGTGAGGGAGTGTAACCCTGGGAGGGGGACTCAGGTGAGAACAGGTGGGAGGTCTTTCTGGACGACCTTTGGGGGACCCATGGTAAGGATGAGTTGGCTTAGCCACTATCTGTTTTTCTTAGCCAGTCACATCACATACCTGACCCTACCACTGGCCCAGAAGAGGGTGGGACAGGGATCAGGAGGGGAGTGAGTCCCCTCCACCCACAGCTCTCCTGGAGCCCTGGCCATCATCCTCCACCACCTACAGCTCTGCCCTCACCATCATCCTCCATCATCTACAACTCTCCTGCAGCCCTCACCATCAGCCAGGGCTCTGCAGACTCCACCATTAACAAAATGATTGATTACCTGAGGTCCTAAGTGCCCCAATTGAAACCTTACAACAGTGATTTGTAGAGTTCCAGCAGGAAGTTTTGTGAAAGCCCAAACCCACAGAGTTACAGATCAGAATGCAGGCAGCTTAATGATGTTCTAGTCTTCAGCATCAGTAAAACAAGGTGAGGTGCTTTTCCAGTATCCCATGGTCAGTGAAGACATACAGCAGACTTGAACCTTGGTCCCTTGACTCTGGCTCACTGTTTCATTTCAGGTTAAATGATGGCATGAGAGCTTTCCTTGGCTGGCCCATCTCCCACACTTCACACCCTGTATTACCCACAATGCCTGTGTTGAGCTCTCTGCAGGTCTCTGCTCTATCTCCTTTGTACAATCCATCACCAGTATCTTAGTTTGGGTTTCTGTTGCCATGATAAAGCACCATGACCAAAAGCAACTTGGGAGGAAAGGGGTTTATTTCAGCTTACACTGTGTAGTGCATCATCCAGGGAAGTCATGTCAGAACCCTGGATACAGGAACTGAGGCAGAGGTACAGACTGGCTTGCTCAACCTATCTTTTTATGCCCTCAGGCTACCTGCCCAGGGGTGGCACCACATCAATCATTCATCCAAACAGTATCCCACAGACTTGCTGACAGGACAATGTTAAGGAGGTGTTCTCCCAATTGAGGCTGCTTCCTCTCTGATGACTCCAGCTTGTGTCAAATTCATACAGGACTAGCAGCACACTCACTGACCTCCACTGGAAGCAGAGGCTCATCCCTCGGGTGCTGGGCATTTACATATATGCTCTTGTATATGTAAATGTCTGCTGAGACTAAGGGAAATCACACCTGAATCCAGAGTATGTCTGAGTCCTGGGCACATGTCATCAAGGGGTGCATGTCATCAGAGGCCACAGGATTCTGGAAAGTCACTCCATACTCAGAACCTCAGCTTCCTCCATGTTCAGTAAAGAATAAGAACAAGGACTTGTGGAAAGTAGAGGGATCAGAGCCTCAGCTTCTCAAGTGAAAGGATGGATGATGGATGGATGGATGGATGGATGGATGGATGGATGGATGGATGATCACCCTTTCAGCAGAAACCCAAGGGCAAGGGCATTTTTAACTTGTTTGGTAGCCCTGGAACTTGGTAGGAGGTAGATCTCGGTAGATGTCTACCTACCACAAGGGGTGGGTGCATGAGTACATCGGAAGCTACATACTCCTATTTACATATATAGGAGCATAAGCCTGCCATTCTGAGTCCTCGTTTCTGCCTCTGCAAGTGGCAGATGATGGGAGCAGCCAATGCTGAATGAAGATAAAGCAGGCTGTGTGCCACATGAAAAGCATGTGCAGGTGCCGGTTGTCACTTGGGTTAATACATGGGACCTAGGCAGACCTTCTCAGGGCCAAAGAGGAGCAGCAATTAGAGCTGGCAATGATATCATCATCCTAGGAAAAGTACCAGCTGGTAAGCAAGGGATACAGGGACAGCATTAACCATCTCAGCAGGAGGTGGCAATCTATTTTTGGAAATGAAAAAGGAAAACTTGAAGCAGATGGGGGATGAAGTCATGCCTTTGCATCATCTCTTCTGATATTTGGGTTCATCTACTCTGATATCTGGATTCCCCTCACTTGTCTTCACTCTCTTTCTTACTCAACACCACCACCACGAGCATCAACCTCTAGGAATGCTGTGTGTCAAAAGCAGACGGCATCCCATTCTCTATGTCTGGTTCCTCCCTTGCTGTACATGGAAAAGAGTCATATGGATAGGTGGAGGATGGGGCAAGACCAGGTCAGGCTGACAAGTGAGGAACTGCCTGGGCCTCTTACTAGATGGCATTACTTTGGTAAGTCTTCAGTGGCCCAAGTCTGTTCTACATTCTTGGGAGACAGGTCAAGTCATGCTGATCAGACATGCCAACACCAATGGCCAACCTCCCAATAGATAAAATCTTTCAGTTTAATTAGGCATCTACTTTGTGCAGGTGATCAATAAGTCCATCAGACTTGGAAGCAGGGGAAAGGGGAGAGGAAATATAGTTACTAACCCAAGTACCATAAAGAAAGCAGTGCAGTGCTATTGGGATCTGCCACACATGTGGGCAGAAGGCCTGGTGGAGAAAGAAAAAGCTTGGTAGGAGTTTAGAGGCACATGCCTATCATCCAGCACCTGGCTATTGGAAGTAGGAAGATCAAAGCCATCTTCTGCTACCTAATAAACTTGAGGCCAGCCCTCTTCGTGAGGCCCTATCAGCAAAAAGCTAGAAAGAAAAACAGACAAAATAGCTAACATCAGTCACATGAAATAAGACAGTGTTGGGAGATGGAGGGTGACACAAAAGATGAAGTCACGAGCTTTCAGCATAAGCATGGCATGAAGAGAGATCAAGAAGCTGATGCCTGAAAACCAAGCATGGTGCTAAAAAAATAGCTCAGTTGGTAATATGATTGACTTGCATACAGGAGGACTTGAAATCAACTTCCTAGAATTCATTAAAAAAAAAAAAGGATGGGCACAGAGGGCCCACATGACATGTAACCTCAGCACTAGGGAGGCCGAAGCAGACCCTGGAGCTTGCTGACCAGCCAGCCTATTCTGCCTGTGCGCATGCACGTGTACACACACACACACACACACACACACACAGAGAGAGAGAGAGAGAGAGAGAGAGAGAGAGAGAGAGAGAGAGAGAGAGAAACAGCAAGCAGAAGAAACTGGGGCTGCAGGGGTGGGGAGGACTCTCTAAGGCAAGTCAAGGAGCTTAAACTGCATGTTTTGAACAAACTGTTGGTGTTCCCAATCCCGGCACATCAGCATTCTATCTCCATTAAGGGAATGGTCCAGTTTCACTCTGCCTGTGGTAAAGCATCCTTACAAAGAGCAACACGGAGGAGGGAGGCAGGGTGTTTTGGACTTACAGTTCCAGTTTATACTCCACCCCTGCAGGGACATCTCAGTGACAGGAGCTGAAGGCTCTGGTTACAGCACATCCAAAGTCAAGAGCAGAGGGAAATAAGTGAATATGTGTGCACACATTCACTAGTGCTCAGCTGGCTTGCCTCTCATTTGTATAGTTTAGGATCCCCAAGCCCAGGGGATGGTGTTGCCCACAGTGGGCTGGGTCTTACCACATCAATGAAGATAATCAAGACAGTTCTCCAGTGGAATGCCACAGGTCAGCCTGATGTAGGCAATCTTTCACTGGGACTCTTTTTGGGAGTGAGTCTTGTGTCACACTGACAATTAGGCTAGCCATCACAGACAACCAGGCAAGCAAATAACTCACCTGAAGGTTACTGGGTAAGGGACACGTGGATTGTTTTCTTTTTTCCTGCCCTTACTCTGACCTTCACTTTCCCGTTTTAAAACCAGTGGAGAACGTTGCCCTCTGTTTTCTGAAACAATGCACTTGGCTCCACCCTGAGGCGCTGACTCATAAGTGCTAACTTAGGAAGGCAACTACGGTGGAAACAGAGCACTCATGCTCAGTGGTTCCCTGTGAGAAGCTGCAAGACATTATTGAACGGGTTTTTGGCTTTATTCACTAAAAATAAAAGTAAAAAGTCTTTGCTGAGAAATACAAACTCTTTCACCATAATAAATGCTGTTTTGATAACAAAACTGTACTTTTCTCAAATACCCAGATGGAAGACCATATGCAAAGGAAAAAGAAAAAGAACTCCAGGGAATTTTTTTGATTGGCCATCTGCTAAAATTGGACTGCAAGCCTCCATTTTCCTCCATCCTTCACAAAAACCACTACTGAGCCGCCTACTCGCTTCCGCCTGGCGCCACCTGCTGATTGCATTTGGATAAGGACTTTCTCACAGGCAGCAGGGAAACTGGGCCTTCCCTTGCATGAAAGAAGGACCTCACTACTATCCCATGCAAGACATCACAACTTTCTTTCTTTTCTTTATTGTGTTACAGTGACACACGTCTACCACATACATGCGTGCATGCACACAGACACACACACACACTCACTGCAGAGGCACCAGTCCCCAATGTCTGACAAAGCTTTGCACTTGCTTTGCCTGAGAAAGTACAAGTCATAGTTTGGTACAGGGATGACCTATTTGAAAAAAATGCCAGCACCCCATGAGGGTGTTCCTTATAATGTTATTTGTTAAACAACAAATATGAGAATTACCCAACACAAGTTATGATCTCTTCATATAATGGAATGTGATGTAGCACCGGCCTGAAAAGATATTAAGTGCAGAGTGGGGGCAAAGGCAAGCTATTGAAGAACAAAGTTTAGTATAGCCCTATGATTTCAGGAAGAGTCTGTTTCTGTTACAACCTGTATTTGTCTGTAGATAGGGAAAGGTTGAAAGGATACACATTAAACAGTTGATTTATAATTCGTGGGAATTCCTTTATGGCCATACCACCCTGAACAGTCCTCATCTCCCCCAGTAAATGGGTACTTTGCTTTGAGAAACAAGGTATCCCTATGTAGCCCTGGCTAGCCTAGAACTCACTATGTAGACCAGGCTGGCTTCAAACTTCTCTGCCTCCCAAGTCCTTGGATTAAAGGCATGTACCACCATACCTAGAGACTTTTCTACACTTTTTGCTTCACATAATCATCTATTAGTTGAATCCTTAATGTAAAGATATTATTTTCTAGCAAACCAGAGGAGCCAATAAAAATAATGCTCCATTTAGAAATGGTTTGTAGCTAATAAGAATGGCATTATTAAACACTAGGAACATTTTCCTAGTTGAATGTTGCTGTTGGATCTTGAAGCTGAGGGGTTATAGGACTAATTGACAGCCTGTGGTGCTGTTGTGGGGTGGTAGGTTAATCCTCCTGGGAAGTTACTTAAGTTGTTCTTATGCCCAAAAGGAGCTTGTATAATGCTGGTGTCTTCTTTTTCCATTAGGTGAGCAGGCCCCTCCCCACATGTTCCTGCCAGAGTGTGATTTAAAAAAAAAAAAAGAGAGAGAGAGAGAGAGCCCAAAGCAACAGGGCCAACCAGTCACTGGCTTGGACTTGAAGTTCCAAAATTATGAGCAAAAACTACCTTTTCTCTGTGTAGGTTGATTGCTTTCTGTATTTTGTTATAGTGACAGGATACTAATTCACACAGAGATGAAGAAATGGGGCTGAAGGAAGAAGGGAACAGAGACCCCAGAAGAAGTAGATGTCAGGAGAGACAGGAGATCGCAAATTGTATCAGACACTATCCAGTCCAAAATATTTCAGCTTCAATCAAATGGGCATTGATATTACAGGTCTTAGAATGCTAACACAGGAAGCTACTGAAATCATCACTTAACCCAATTTCTGACTTTTACTGCAGAGAAAAGTGCCCCCTGCATGGATACAATAAAGCCACCAACACCTGCTCACCTCTCAGGAGGTTATCTTCCTTCTTCACTAATTCAGCCACACTTTCTTGGGTACCATCTTGTCCCCTCACCAGATTAGATTCCAGGAGTGCCCCACCTTCTCCAGCTCCACCATCCCCAAGTCTTCTTGGTGCCACCTGATGGGAACTTCCTCGAATCTAACCTTCCTCTCCTCAAGACCCCTGTCTCCATGTCACAGTACAAAGTACTGCACTTTCATCTCAAGGCGGGAGCTTTCTGAGACTGCTATGTAGCCCAGGCTGGCCTTAAATTCTCAATTCTCCTGTCTTTACCTCCTGGAATCACAGGTGTGTATGACTATTCCCAGCTCAATTGTCAGCACTTGTCCCCTCCCCCCATCAAGTTTCACTTTTTAACCCTCCCCCACCTACTCTACACACCAACAGATAACACTTCTAGTTCTACAGCCTGACCACACACTCCGGTCTTCCCAAAGCCTCCACATGACCTCCTTTAAGTTGTTTGATCCGACACTCAAGACTGTCTACGGTCTTGAATGGACTTGACTCACAGTTTGTCTACTGTCAAATTTTCTTCTAAATCCTACCAACATCAAATGCTCAGCATCCCTGGACACGGTTTTCCTCTGCTCATGTTTCTGTGCTGTTCCATGAATCTGTGGTTCTATGCACACTTCTTAGGCTTTGTGGTGATTTGGAGGAGCCACCTCCATAGGCAGCTGTACCTGAGCAGCTGGTCCCCAGTGGTGTCATTTGGGAGGTAACGGAACCCTTAGGAAATGATCACCCAGCTTCCTGCTCCTGCCACCACGTGTCCCCTGTTGTCATGTCTTTCTCATCTTGATGGACTGTATCTCTATGGAACTGCGAACCAAAATAAACCCTTTCTTCCTCTAAGATGCTTTTGGTATAGTTTTTTTTTTTTATCACAACAGAAACACAGCTAATATAGGCTTTGATTAATGCTGATGGAAATGAAGCAATCCAGGGTCTGATCAGGTCACTTCTACTGGACATCTCCCTTGATGGTCAGCCAAATGCAGGTCAGTGTGTCTGTGTGAAGCAATGGAGATCAAAGAAAGCTCCATCCAAAGTGATTAGAAGTGGCAAATGCCTAGTACCCACACAGTGCCCGTAATAGTAAGTCTTCACTAGCCAGAATGAGAAACATCGGGATTCATGGAACTTCAGGTAGACCAAGAATAAAACTCTTTCTTTAACAGAACTGTGGGCTGAGAGCTTTTCTAGGAAGAAAACCTGCAAGCTGTTTCTAAGACTACTTAACTGTATCCTGTAGCAACATTTGAGAATTCGTATAGGAACACAACAATCTCTAAGACTCAGATTAGATTCCCTATGATGAACATTCAACAAAATAGTGTGTGTGTGTGTGTGTGTGTGTGTGTGTGTGTGAGAGAGAGAGAGAGAGAGAGAGAGAGAGAGATGCCATGTATACATTGTCAGAGAACAATTTGCAGGAGTTGGTTCTTTTTCCACCATGTGGGTTCCAGAAATTGAACTCAGTTTTGATGTGTTTGGTGGCAAGCACCATTACCTGCTGAACCATCTCTCCAGCCCAAAATCCCAGAATTTGTTGTTATTTTGTTTTGTTTTGAGACAGGGTTTCTCTATATTGCTTTGGAGTCTGTCCTGGAACTCAATCTGTAGACTAGGCTGGCCTCAAACTCAGAGATCCGCCTGCCTCTGCCTTCCAAGTGCTGGGATTAAAGGCGTGCACCACCACTACCCAGCCAGAATTTCTTTAAGTAAATGGAATACCAGTGAACTGTGGGGCAACTATGAATGATCTAATCTATGTAGAATGGGCCTGTCAAATAAGAAAAGAGACAAGAAAATAAATCTGAAGAAATAACAGAAAATATAATTCCACATGTAACTTAATAAGTCTCAAACATGAGAAACAAGAGGAAAAATAACACCCAGAGCATATCTTAAAGTGTTCAGAGTCAATCATAAGGAGAAAGTACTTAAGGCAGACACAAAGAAAGAGGTCATCCTTAGTGAAGAGAAGAGATAAAGGGACAACACACTTCACATCAGAAATAATATAAGCGAAAAACTACCAAAACCAAACCCAGGAGGATGTCTGTTTGCATCATTTCTGATCACAGTGTGCAGGGGTCAAAGGCATGAGAAGAAAGTTAAGGATGGCCTTGGTTGCAGGAGGCATGACTCATGCCCATGGATCAGAAGTCCGGTGTTGTTAAGAAGTTAGTTTTGCTCAAGTGATATAAAGATTGAACACAGTATCACTCAAAGTCCTGAATCAGGGCAGATTGGTATGGAAATTGACAATAAGTCTCAAATGGGAGTAAAATATCATGCAAACAGCTATCCATGCTGTCCAAACAGATCTATATCCCTGCAAGACATATAGTATATAGTGACTACAAAGATTAAAATAATCACTCTGCAGTAGAGAAATACCACAGACATTGTAATAACTAATTTAACCAGCACCACCAGGAATATGACATTGGTATCATGCACCTCCTGAATTGAGGAGGTCACAGCATCTTTGTGTTTGTGTGTGTGTGTGTGTGTGTGTGTGTGTGTGTGTTATTTTTG
The DNA here is from genome assembly GCF_943737965.1 of Phodopus roborovskii. NCBI lineage: Eukaryota > Metazoa > Chordata > Mammalia > Rodentia > Cricetidae > Phodopus > Phodopus roborovskii. Next base: position 76,846,805 of record NW_026126418.1, read on the forward strand.
GTTTAAAAAATGTGTAATCTAAACTGAACTGTGACAGAAGTCAGATAAAATCAAATTGAAGATCCTGCTGAAACAGCAAAAACTGTCAATACTGCTCAGATAACCAAGGTCATGAATGCCAAAGATGGAGGAAATGTGACAGCTTGAAGGAGGCTAGCAGGAAATGATGACTAAATCAAACCAGGAGTCACAGTGAGACCCCACACTAAAGGAGGACATCAGCATATTATTTAATAGTACAACAATGTTCATTCCAAGTTTCAGTGGCTGTGTACATGTACATGGGGAGGCTACTGGGGAGGGGGTAGGAGAACAAACTGTACTAACTTTATATGAGTCTAAAATCATTTCAAAATACTTTAGAAACTGATAAAATGTGAGGGAACTTGCCCCCAACATTCATTACAAAAAAAAAAAAGTGTGCTGACAGAAATCCTGCCAGTCAACCAAAAATAAAAGTAGAGGGAGCTCAGACCTAAAGAAAGAATTCAGAGTACTGGGGACAGTAAAGGTATGTGGTATGTATCAAAGTTAAATGTATTTGGTTCCCAGGTTCTTTAAAATAAGCAACTTTTTATTGGGCATGGAGTCATAGTCCTGCAATCTCAGCAGTAAAGGGGTGTTATGAGTTTGAGGCTAGCCTAGATGTTGTGAGACAAACATGACAACACATAATATTTGAAAGCATAAAGAATAATGATATGCTACAGAATTAGCAGTAAAAAAATATTGTAAAAGCATGTAGGTTTAGGATAGAGACAGGCCTGGGATGTTTTAAGCTATTTGGATTTTCTTAGGAATGTGGCAATAATTAATAAACTCAAAGATGTTCTGCAAACCCTCAATTATAGGATTGGGATAAAAAAGTAAAAAACCTTTTTTAAATGGATATATTAATGAACCTAAAGAAGAGACAAAGTAAATTTTTAATTCAATTATGCTAAACAAGATAAATAGAAAATATTAGTAAAAGTCTAGACCCAAATTTCAAGACAATATAACATACTAAGTGTAAATGGATTACATACAATAATTAAAAGGCACAGATTGTCAAGCAGGCTAAAAGACAATAACTTATGTAGATTCTCTCAACAAAAAACAATCTTTTAAATGTGGATAGTTTGAAAATAAAAGAATAGAAAAGTCTATTGTGGAAACACTAAGTCAATAAAAACTGTAAGGTGCCTGTCAGTATCACAGAAAGCAGACTTCAGGACAAAGAAATCATCTTATAAAGAAGTCTAATCATTAAACTAAGAACATTTTGAAATACATACAAGACAGAATTTAAGAAGCATGGATAGAATTTAGAGAAGAAACACAATTACAACCATAGTTGGAAATTTCAGTAACTGGCAGTAAGTCAGTAAAAGAAGATAGAACACTACGAAGAACTAATTAGACCTGACATATATAGAATGCTGAATCAATCATGACAGAATACAAATCATTCCAAGTGTACATGAAATGTTAACCAGGACAGATTACATAGGGGACTCAAAAAAATGTTCAATACATTTTAAAAAGACTGAGGGAGCAGCAGGAATAGGCTCCTGCTGCTAGGTCTGGCAGCTTGATTTCAATTCCTAGGACCCAAATGGTAGGAAGAAAGAACCTATTCCCAAAGAGCATTGTCCTCTGCCCTCCACATACACTGTGGCATTTGAGTGCCCACACCAACAATGACAACAACAAATAAAGATATAATAAAGATTTCAATAATGTCTTATAAAAAGTAAAGAGCTTGAGATGATAATTTCCAACATTAACAAAGTAAAATTGAAATCAATAACAAAAAGCATTTGGAAAATATCAAAATAATTGTAAAACAACCCACAAGCAAGAGAATTCTAAAGAAAAGCAAAGAAAATGATAAATGCTAATAAAAATGCAAAATATAAAACCATCTGAGCAGTTTCCAAAGCAGAATGAACAGGGATATTTATTGTATTAAGGTTCAGCTGGGAGGAAACCCTACAATAGAGACCCCGCCTTAATGCATGATAGAGAGAAAAAACCACCTCTGCCTGCTACATGTGAGCCACTGTCATAGGCAGGCCACATGAGAGCCACTGTCAGTCACAGGCAGGCCACATGAGAGCCACTGTCAGTCACAGGCAGGCCACATGAGAGCCACTGTCAGTCACAGGCAGGCCACATGAGAGCCACTGTCAGTCACAGGCAGGTCTGGTAGAGATGAAGGTGCTCTAAAGAGATACTCAGATGACTCCATCTAACCAGCTGTCAAAACAATGGGCCCCCCAAAGAAATGGGAATTTCCCCAGGAATCTCATTCTGGGAGAAGGAAAAGAATAATCCAGAAGGGAGCTTGTCTGTCAAAAAGAGATACAACACAATTCTAACAACTTGTCAGACCACCATGCAAACTGAAACCTCAGCCCCAGCCCATGGTGGTGGGTGAGACCACACTTGGACAGGGCCACTACTTAAACTTTGCTCTCCCTTCAGGACCATTACGGGACTTGCTGGATCTTTTTGCCCCTCCCAATGGGCCACATTGAATAAATGTGTTTCTTTCTTTCTTTTTTTTTTTTTTTTCTGCTTGCAATTTTTGATTTGTCCCTTTTAATTGGCTTATTGAAGTGACCAGACCTAACTGGGGGCAGGTTGTTTAATAACACCATAATGCTTGCATGTCTACCATGTGGGAAGCCACAGCCCCAAGATGGCACCTGGCTAGAAGCCAGGTAGTCCGAGCTTAGCTGTAAACAAGCTTTATTTGGAAGTGCTTGATGGATCTGGTGCACTTCCTCCTTCTGTGGCCTATCTGGGATTGCCAGGTGGCATGAGCTGATTGGGCAGTGAGCGCACATTTAAGGGCTTGCTGGGGCTGGGGGAGGCAGAAGCTGATGTACAAAGCTCCTGAATAAACTGTTTGAAGAAGAATTGTGGTCGTGTTTCCTTGCTGGCCGAGGTAGACATGACTTACCACACTTACATTCACACACACATAAAGACAATAATTTTTCCATATTTGAATAATTACCAGGAATACACCTTTAATCCCAGTACTGGGGATGCAGAGACAGGTGGATCTCTGTGAGCTCAAGGCCAGCTTGGTCTAAGTATGGAGTTCAGGAGAGCCTGAGCTTTACAGAGAAACCCTGCCTCAGAAGGAAGAAGATGATGATGAAAAAGAGTACAAGAACAGGTTCTTAAAAACCAAAAAGTACATGAAAAGGAGACATAACTAAATCTGAGTATAGTGGCCCACACTTAAACTCTAGCAAGACCCCATCTCAGAAAAAAAAAAAAAAAAAGAACTAAAAATGATTACAAAGACTGCATGAATCTACAACCTACAGTTTAACAGTCCAGGTGACTTGACCTCATCTCTGATCTGGAAATAAATCCAAATGCCCCAAATGCACGATGGATAAACAAATAGTATATTCATATAATGGAACACCTGTCAGCCATAAAAATACAAATAGCCATGCAGCAAACATGGATGGCTCTACAAGCCATTGAGTTTTTCTGTCTGCAGCAACAGGGTTGAAGATGGACAGAACTGACCACAAGGATGCACACAAGGGCTTTTGGGGATGGATAGTGGGTGTGTTCATCTCACTAGATCTTAAATGCAGCTGGATTTAGTGCTAACTCCACCCATTTAATCATTAGACAATTGGAGACCAGAAGGGAAGAAGGAGCAGAGTTATGAGTGCAAATGGAAGAGCTGATAGCTGTTTTAAAAATTAACTTTACTGAAGCAAAATTTACACATAATAAATACACCTAATTCAATAAATACCACAGTTCCACATGCCTATCATCCATCCATCCATCCACCCATCCATCAGTTCTAATCCTGGAGACCAAAACCAAGGTCTCACACACACAGGGCAAGGGCTCTACCACTGAGCTTCTAGCTCCCATGCTTCTTTTTTAAAAAATCGTTTTTCTTTGTTTTTCGTCTTTCTCCCCCACCACGCACCCCCCCACCCCGACCTCCAAGACAGGATTTCTCTGTGTAGTCATGGCTGTCCTAGAACTTGCTCTGTAGACCAGACTGGCCTTGAACTCAGATATCCCGTCTCCTCTGCCCCCTGGGTGCTGGAATTAAAGATGTGTGCCCCACTTCTCAGAAAGCAAGCTATTTTTGTGTTTGGTAAATCTTAATCTTATTTCAAATTCTAGATTTTTATATTAGACCCCAAACAATATCAAGGCATTGAAATTGACTCTAGGCCTCAGTGTTGACTCTAGATTTAAATCTTACTTCTTGACCAGACTCCATGATTTTCAAAACCTTACTGTTTTCATCATAAAATGGGGATATCCATAAAACTGATGGCATAAAATTATTCTAGGGTTAAAACAAATCATGCAAGATCCACCTATCCCCACGGGAACATCCTGAGTCTCAGCCTGAGGGATATTTGACCCTCACCGCCAAGCCTCTGCTAGAGGTAAGTCTGGGAGTAATTCGGGTTGAATTCCACCCCCGCCCACCCCCACAACCCTTCCCTGGGAACCCTGGATTGGCCCTGGATCTTGCTCCCCCTGCGTCCAGTCCCCAGCGAGAACTCTCCTGGTGCTCTGATACACACCCACCTACCCCCACCAAGAGCTTGTCCTCCCTCTACCCTGTGCCCTACCCTGCCCACTGTCCCACCACTCTGGTTGAGCACTGGGATAGAGGGTGGAGCCAACAATCTTGCCACCTTCGGGGAACTTCCTGAAGCTGTTCTGAGCACACTAGACCTACCTATCCACACGGGACCACCCTGAATCCCTGCCTGTCTGGTCTCTGACCCCCACCGCTGGTCCTCTGCTGGAGTTCTAGGCCCCTGCCAAAGATCTGCCTATCCCCTTGGGGTCATCTTGACTCCCTGCCTGCTGGATCCTTGACCCCCATCTCTGGGCCTCTGCTAGAGGCCTCAGCTGGAGAGTGCCAGGCCCAGGCTAGATCCACCTATCCTCCTGGGAATATCCTGAGTCCCAGCCTGCGGGATCTTTGACACCCATGGCTGGGCCTCTGCTGGAGCCTGATCTTTGACCCACATCACCAGGCCCCTGCCTGAGGAGAAACCTCCTAGAGAGCTTGGACCACCCAGAGCTACAGACATCGAACTACTGACCCACCTAAGCCAACCAGGGGAGTACCAGAGAGAGAGAGAGAGAGAGAGAGAGAGAGAGAGAGAGAGAGAGAGAGAGAGGAGAGAGAGAGAGAGAGAGAGGTAGAGAGAGAGAGAGGAAGAGAGAGAGAGAGACCCCACCTGCACCTACTGGAAGAAGCAATAGGAAGTCGGCAATACAAGAAAACAACAATAGAAAGACAAGCATGACACCATCTAGGGATTCTACACCAACTAGACCTGAACACCCCAAAAGAGAATGACTTAAAAAATATCTTCATAAAAATGATAGAGGCCTTCAAAGACGATGTGAGAAAATCCCTTAAAGAAATGGAAGAAAAAAAACAAACAAAAAATTGGAAGAAATGAACAAATCTCTTAAAGAAAGTACAGAAAGCCAAGAAAAAACAAACAGGTGAAGGAAACGGTTCAAGACTTGAAAACTGAAATAGAGACAATAAAGAAAACACAAACTGAAGGAATGCTGGAAATAAGAAAACTAGGCAAGCGATCAGGAACTACAGATGCAAGCATAACCAACAGAATACAAGAGATGGAAGAGAGAATCTCAGGCACTGAAGATAAACTAGAGGAAATAGATTCATTGACCAACAAATCCTTAACAAAAAACATCTAGGAAATGTGGGACACCGTGAAAAGGCCAAACCTAAGAATAATAGGCACAGAGGAAGGCGAGGAAGCCCAGCTCAAAGGTGCAGAAAACAAAATCATTGAAGAAAACTTTCCCAGTCTGAAGAAGGACATGCCCATGAAAGTACAAGAAGCCTATCGAATACCAAATAGACTGGGCCAAAGAAAAAAGAGCCCTCGACACATAATAATCAAAACATCTAACATACAGAATAAAGAAAGAATATTAAGAGCAGTGAAGGAAAAAGGACAGGTAACATATAAAGGCAGACCTATCAAAATTACACCTGACCTCTCCATGGAAATTTTCAAGGCCAGAAGGTCCTGGATAGATGTTCACAAGTACTAAGAGTCCACGGATGCCAGCCCAGGCCACTATACCAAGCAAAACTCTCAATCACCATAGACGGAGAAAACAAGATATTTAATGACAAAGCCAGATTTTCACAATGTAAGGATGGAAAAATTTAGCTTAACACTCCCTAGACTCTGCCCCCTAGCAGTTGAGTAGGCAAAAGGTCACATTCTTGACTGTTTACAACAGGGCTGTTTACAACAGCACCTGTGAATGAGCCTTGTCACACCACCCAGAAGCCCTAGTGAAACAGACTTCCTGGGCTAAGCCCGGGCTTGGATAGTTTAAACTAATTGGTCCGCACTGTATGAGATGATTGGTTTATGATGCGCAGGCTTTGTTGTAACCCTATAAAAGCTGTCTAAACCCTATACCCAGGGTTCCCAGTCCCCTACTTCACGTGGAGTATGGCTGTGGACCCCAGTGCACTGGACCTCATGCTTTTGCATAAAGACCACTTCTTGTGAGTGATTTGGGGAGGCCGCCTTTCCTGAGTCGGGGCGTGAGGGTCCACGCCTTCTGCAGGTCTTTCATTTGGTGCATTGGCCGGGAATGGCCGGGAAACCGCGACCACCCCTCTCTCCCAAGAACCCAGACTTGGAGGTACGGGGATCCCCTCTGATGTATGTGTATGTTTGTATGTATTATGTGTTGGCTGGTGTCTCTGTTCTGAATATGTGTTTTCTGGTATCGTTTTTCTGGAATGCATTCCCAGTTTCAGTTTGCAGCTGCCTTCTTGAGCCATAAGGACCAGGGGGCTGTAATCAGCAGATGTGCGAATTCAGTCACAAAGCTGTGACCCTGGGGGAATCTCCAGGGGGGTATAGGAAGCCTGGGTACGCCCAGTTGTAAGCTTCTGTCTGTAGGCCAATAGGGCCAAACTCTGTTGTTGAAGTGGAAACTTCCTCCGTGGCCCACTTGGGCTGCGTGTATCTGAATCTGTTTGCTGCCTCCGGTGAGAAAGCTCTTGGCTTCTTGTAGAGAGCTGCGAAGTGCTGCGCCTTAAAGATGGTGCTGGCTTCTGCCTTCCACCTTCCTGATGGTGAACGCTCTTTGTTGTAAACAAGTCCTTATTTGGCTAAGCCTGTTCAGCTTGCTTGCTTCCGTATAAGAGCAGCCTCTCTGCAGGGTCCACATGGCTCACTAGGGTTGGTCAGCAAAGGGGGATTTAAGCCTGTGCGGGCGTTTCCCCGGAGTTAGAAGAAGCTTGTTCAAGGATCCTGATTAAACTGCTAGAAGATGATCTCCCCTGAGTTGCGTCTTCCTTGCTGGTTGAGGTTGGGCGCGACAGCTTCTGGCTTCTGTCGGTCAGTAGGACCGAATCTGAATCTGTTTGCTGCCTCCGGCGAACACCCTGGGAGGGAGGTGAGGAGACTCTCGGCTTCCATCTGTTGGTCAGTAGGACCAAACTCTGATGTGTTTTCTGGTATCGGTTTTCTGGAACACGTTCTCGGTTTCGGTTTGCAGCTGCCTTCTTGGGCCATAAGGACCAACGTGCTGGGATCAGCAGACGTGCGAATCCGGTCACAAAGCTGTGGCCCTGGGGGAATCTCAAGAGGGGTATAGGAAGCCTGGGTACGCCCAGTTGTAAGCTTCTGTCTGTAGGCCGATAGGGCCAAACTCTGTTGTTGAAGTGGGAACTTCCTCCATGGCCCGCTCGGGCCACATGTGTCTGAATCTGTTTGCTGCCTCCGGTGAGGAGGCTCTAGGCTTATCTGTTAGTTTCTGTTTGATGTGTTTTCGTTCTGTGAGTCTTTGGTGTCTTATCTTTGTCTGTAGTTTTATCCTAGGAGTGACTGTGATGGACGACTCCCCTTTAGTTTAACTCTTGACTGAAGTTAACCCATAATTTGTCAATAAAGGTTAGGAAGATTCTGGCAGACTTTTGTGCCTGAGTTGACAGACATTCGGTGTTGGATGGCATTTAATTCTGAAATTATCCAAGCTGTTAAGGCAACTGTTTTTCAGGACCTGGCTTTCATCCTGACACACTGCCAGAGTCCATCTTTGGGGTTGGAAGACCCAGCAAAAATATAAATGTGCAGGTCTCCCACCCCCTGGAGCATGCCACCAGGGTGAGCTGCAGCCAAGAGGCTGTGGGCTGGGGCGGCAGGGGAGGAGCCATGCCGGAATGGATGGGCGGGGTTATGACCCTGTCGCTGCGCATGTTTGGCTCCCCCCAGTGTTGGGTGGCCAGATTACAGCCTTCAGTGCTGGGCCTCAGATCCTTGTAATTGGAAAACTAGATCTTTGTAATTGAAAAACTAACCACTCCCCTTTCTCAGAGGATCCCCAATGCCTCATGGAGTTGGTAGAGTCTCTTATGTTTTCTCAACAGTCAACAGCCTGCTGTAGACGCTCTTCACAACCAAAGAACAGGAGAGAATACTATTGACTTGGGATTCCCTTTGGCTTGCCCCAGTTGGGACTGCCACACTGCCAAAGGTAGGGAGAGCTTGAAAGTCTATCGCCAGGCTCTGATGGTGGGTCTCCGAGGTGCTGTGAGACAGCCCACCAATTTGGCTAAGGTGAGAGAGGTAATTCAGGGAACAACCAAATCTCCCTCGATATTTCTTGAAAGGCTCTCAGAAGCCCAGAGAGCTTTGATGACTGGCCTTTAGAGGGAGAACCGGTGTGACAGAAGACAGGAAAGAAATGTGACTAAAATCTTGGCCACAATAATTAAAAAATTTTAGAGCAGGCCCTAGACAGTCAGAAAGCCTGGGCAGCAGGACCCCCTTGACAAAGACTAATGTGCATATTGTAATGGGTACCACAGGGCAACTGCAATATTCATGGACTACCCGAAGAACAGTGGACCTTGGCGTGGGCCGGGTATCCCACTCATTCCTGATTATCCCAGAATGCCCTTACCCTCTGTTAGAAAGAGACATCCTGACACAAGTAGGAGCCCAGATTTATTTAGACTCTGAACAGCCATCAGTAACTGATAAACAGGGAAATCAATTGCAGGTCCTTACTGTTAGACTAGAAGATGAGTACAGACTCCACGAGGAGCCAGGGCTTAACCTTGACTGTTCAGATGGAGCTGGAACCTCCAATATAGACTGATGGTTGGCCCATACTCCCTTAGCTTGGGTTGAAATATTTGGAATGGGTTTGGCGAAGCAAGTGCCTCCACAGGTTATTCAGCTGAAAGCTAGTGCTACACCAGTGTCAGTTAAACAGTACCCCATGAGTAGAGAGGCCCGGGAAGGAATTCGACCCCACATCCAGAAGTGAATCCAGCAAGGCCTCCTGGTTCCTAATCAATCTCCCTGAAACACTCCCTTGCTGCCAGTTAAAAAGCCTGGGACCAATGATTATCGGCCAGTACAGGACTTAAGAGAGGTCAATAAAAGGACACAAAATATACATCCAACTATCCCAAACCCTTCTAGCCTCCTGAGTGCCCTCCCACCTGAGCGGAGCTGGTATGCAGTATTAGACTTAAAAGGTGCCTTCTTCTGCCTGAGGTTACATCCTACCAGCCAACCACTTTTTGCCTTTGAATGGAGGGACCCCGACACGGGCAGAACTGGACAGCTCACTTGGATTCGACTGCCACAAGGGTTTTAAAACTCCCCGACCATCTTTGATGAGGTCCTCCATAAAGATCTGGCCAGCTTCAGGATCCAATCCCCCCAGGTGACCCTCCTCCAGTACGTGGATGACCTACTTCTAGCAGGAGCCACACAACACAATTGCTTGGAAGGAACAAAGGCACTGCTGCTGGAGCTGTCTGACCTAGGCTATCGAGCCTCTGCATACAAGAAACACATCTAAACTTCAAAGATAGACATTACCTCAGGGTAAAGGGCTGGGGAAAAAACTTCCAATCAAATGGACCCAAGAAGCAAGCAGGTGTGGCTATCATAATATCTAACAAGTTAGACTTCAAACCAAAATTAATCAAAAGAGATGAAGACGGTAATTTTGTATTCATCACAGGAGAAATCCAACAGTACAAAGTCTCAATTCTAAACATCTATGCCCCAAATACAAAGGCGCCCACATTCGTAAAAGAAACACTACTAAAACTCAGAGCTCACATAAAACCTCACACACTTATAGTGGGAGACTTCAACACCCAACTCACACAGCTAGACAGGCTCACCAGTCAGAAACTTAACAAAGAAACAAACAAACTAACAGAAGTTATGTCTCAATTAGTTTAACAGACATCTATAGAACATTCCATCCAAACACAAAATAATATACCTTCTTCTCTGCTCCACATGGAACCTTCTCTAAAACTGACCACATACTAGGCGACATAACAAACCTCAACAGATTAAAAAAAATTTTTTTATCAGACCACCATGCTTTAAAGTTGGACTTCAACAACAACACAAGTCACGGAAACCCTACAAACTCATGGAAACTGAACAATGTGCAATTGCACCATAACTGGGTCAAAGAAGAAATAAAGAAAGAAATTAAGGACTTCCTAAAATTCAACAAGAATAAGGACACAACATACCTGAACTTATGGGACACCTTGAAAGCAGTGTTAAGAGAGAATTTCATTGCACTAAGTGCCCATATGAAGAAAACGGAGGATAATCATATTAGAGAATTAACAGTACAACTGAAAGCCTTAGAACAAAAAGAAGCAAACTCACCCCGGAGGAGTAGACGCCAGGAAATAATCAATTTGAGGGCTGAAATCAATAAAGTAAAAACCAGGAAAACAATACAAAAAAAATCAATGCAACAAAAAATTGGTTTTTCAAGAAAGTCAACAAGATAAACCTTTATCCAAATTAACCAAAAAGCAGAGAGAGAGACCATGCAAACTAAACAAAATCAGAAACGAAAAGGGGAACATAACAATGGACACTGAGGAAATCCAGACAATTTTCAGGTCATACTTTGAAAATCTGTACTCCACAAAATTTTAAAATTCAAAAAAAATGACAAATTTCTGGATAACTACCACTTACCAATATTAAATCAAGAACAGATAAACAACTTGAATAGACCTATAACCCCTAACGAAATAGAAGCAGACATCAAAAGCCTTCCAGCCCAGGGCCAGATGGCTTCAGTGCAGAATTCTACCAGAAATTCAAGGAAGAGCTAATACCATTACTCCTCAAATTGTTCCACACAATAGAAACAGAAGGTTCATTACCAAACTCTTTTTATGATGCCACAATTACCTTGGTACCCAAGCCACACAAAGACACAACTAAGAAAGAAAACTACAGACCAATACCCGTCATGAACATTGATGCAAAAATGCTCAATAAAATACTGGCAAACCGAATCCAACAATACATCAGAGAAATCATTCACCATGACCAAGTAAGCTTCTTCCCTGGGTTTCAGCGATGGTTTAACATACAAAAATCTATCAACGTGATCCACCATATAAACAAATTGAAAAAGAAAAACCACATTATCATCTCCCTAGATGCTGAAAAAGCCTTCGACAAAATTCAACACCCTTTCATGATAAAGGTCTTGGAGAGATCAGGGATAACAGGAACATACCTAAACACAATAAAAGCAATATACAGTAAACCAACAGCCAACATCAAACTGAATGGAATGGAGAGAAACTCAATGTGATTCCTCTAAAATCAGGAACAAGACAAGGCTACCCTCTCTCTCCATATCTCTTCAATATTGCACTTGAAGTTGTAGCTAAAGCACTAAGACAACTAAAAGAGATCAAGGGGATACAAATTGGAAAGGAAGAAGTCAAACTTTCTCTATTTGCAGATGATATGATAGTTTACATAAGTGACCCCCCCCCAAAAAAAAAAAAAAACTCTACCAGGGAACTCCTACAGCTGATAAACACCTTCAGCAAATTAGCAGGAAACAAGATTAACTCAAAAAAATCAGTAGCCCTTCTTTATTCAAACAACAAAGAGTCTGAGAAAGAAATCAGAGAAACATCACCCTTTACAATAGCAACATAAAGTATCTTGGTGTAACTCTTACCAAGTGAAAGACTACATAATAAGAACTTTGTGGCTTTAAAGAAAGAAATTAAAGAAGATACCAGAAAATGGAAAGATCTCCCATGCTCTTGGACAAGTAAGATAAACATAGTAAAAAATGGCAATCTTGTCAAAAGCAACCTATAGATTCAATGCAATCTCCATTAAAATCCCAGTACAATTCTTTACTGACCTTGAAAGGATAATCAACTTTATATGGAAAAACAAAAGACCCAGGATGGCCAAAACAATCCTGTACAATAAAGGAACTTCAGGAGGTATCGCCATCCCTGACTTTAAGCTCTACTACAGAGATATACTCCTGAAAACAGCCTGGTATTAGCACAGAAATAGACAAGTAGACCAATGGAATCAAATCAAAAATCCTGATATTAACCCACACAGCTACGAACACCTGATTTTTGACAAAACAGTTAAAAGTGTACAATGGGAGGAGGAAAGCATCTTCAACAAATGCTGCTGGCACAACTGGATGATGGTGTGTAGAAGACTGCAGATAGAACCATGTCTATCTCCATACACAAAACTCAAGTCCAAATGGATCAAAGACCTCAACATAAATCCAGCCACACTGAATCTCTTAGAAGAGAAAGTAGGCGGTACCCTTGAACAAATTGGTACAGGAGACCATTTCCTGAACATAACTCCAGTAGCACAGACACTGAGATCGACAATAAGTGGGACCTCCTCAAACTTAGAAGCTTCTGTAAGGCAAAGGACATAGTTGACAAGACCAAACAGCAGCCCACAGACTGGGAAAAGATCTTCACCAATCCTACATCTGACAGAGGGCTGATCTCCAAAATATACAAAGAACTCAAAAAAACTAGTCAACAAAACACCAAATAACCCTTTTTAAAAATGGGATACAGAACTGAATAGAGAACTCTCAATAGAGGAAATCAAAAAGGCTGAAAGACACTTAAGAAAGTGCTTAACATCCTTAGCCATCAGGGAAATGCAAATCAAAACAACTTTGAGATACCATCTTACTCCTGCCAGAATGGCTAAAATTAGAAACACCAATGACAACCTATGCTGGAGAGGATGTGGAGAAAGGGGAACACTCCTCCACTGCTGGTGGGAGTGCAAGCTTGTACAGCCATTTTGGAGATCAGTATGGCGGTTCCTCAGGAAAATGGGAATCAGTCTCAGTCTACCACAGGACCCAAAAATCCCCCTCTTAGGCATATACCCAAATGATCCACATCCATACAACAAAGACATGTGCTCAACTATGTTCATAGCAGGATTATTTGTAATAGCAAGAACATGGAAGCAACCTAGATGTCCCTTAATTGACGAAGGGATGAAGAAGATATGGCACATCTACACAATGGAATACTACTTAGCAGAAAAAAATAATGGAATCTTGAAATTTGCAGGCAAGTGGATGGAACTTGAAGAAACCATCCTGAATGAGGTATCCCAGTCACAAAAAGAGGAACATGGTATGTATTCACTCATATATGGATTTTGGACGTAGAGCAAAAGATCACTAGCCTATAATTGACACCGCCAGAGCAACTAGAATACAAGGAAGACTTGCTTTGGGTGTGGACAACCAGGACATTTAAAAAGGAACTGCTGTGGCTCCAGAAGTAGTACTCAGTTTCTTAAATGGTCAGATGATGAAGGACATACAGGTCTTTTTTGTTAAGCCTTTTGTGTTAAGCCATATCCCTGTTAATCTTTGGGGGAGAGATGTGCTTCAGGCCATGGGAGCGGTCCTTACTACTGAGCCTGTTAAAAATATGCTGGCTGACCAAGGTTATGTACAAGGGAAAGGACTTGTAAATTCCTACAAGGTGACCCTCAGTCCGTTGCATCTAAAAATTTAATTATCAAAAGAGCCGGAGATCGCTCTGGGTTGGGAAATTTTCCCTAGGGGCTATTGTTGTGCAGCCTGTTCCCATTCCTATCACCTGGAAAACTGATAACTCAGTATGGGTGGAGCAATGGCCCTTATCTATTGAGAAATTACAGGCTGCACATCAACTTGTAAAGGAACAATTAGAAGCATGACATATTGTTCCTTCCACTTCCCCATGAAATACTCCAATCTTTGTTATAAAGAAAAAATCTGGAAAATGGAGACTCCTACAAGATCTCTGAGCTGTTAATGATTGTATGCAAATTATGGGAGCCACACAACCTGCTTACCTTCCCCTGTGGGTATTCCTCAATGCTATCATTTATTAGACCTAAAAGATTGCTTTTTTAGCATTCCTTTACATCCTCAGGATAGTGAGTGATTTGCATTTAGCATTCCTTCTATTAATTTTAAAAAGCCTTATAAGAGATATCAATGGGTGGTGTTGCCTCAAGGAATGGCCAATAGTCCCACTATTTGTCAAATTTATGTATCTTTGGCCATTGCCCCCATTACGGAGAAATTTCAATCCCTGTATGTTATACATTATATGAATGATATTCTTTTAGCTGGCCCAGATTCTGAGGAAATGAACGAGGCTTTTGGGGAATTGCAGCATAATCTTCAACTAGCTGGCTTAAGAATAGCCCCAGAAAAGGCGAAACAAGAATTTCCCTATCAATACCTGGGTCATCAATTGTTATATTTTGGTATCAGTCTTCAAAAGATTTCATATATTGGCTCCCTTAGAGACTGCTGCTTATATAGCTCCAGTGTCTCGTGTACAAGAACATTTACTAGCCATACAAAGCCTACTATGGAGGCGCTCTCATCTGATTTTTGTAGGACAATCTCCAAGAGCATTCTGATTTGCCTGCCTTTAAGTGAAGGAAATGCCATTGCTGATTTTAATACTAAAACAGATAGCGCCGTCATGATGATGAGAGAGTCTGGTTATGAAGCAGCATGCAAAGCTCATACAACTTTCCACCTTAATGCAGGGTCACTTAAATTCCATTTTAAAATTACTAGAGACCAAGCTATTGATATAGTTAAGAATTGTCCCCTATGTGCAGAGTTCTTACCTGTTCCACACCTTGGAGTTAACCCCCGTGGTGTCACACCTAATGATATCTGGCAGATGGGTGTTGCCCATGTTCCTTCCTTTGGGTATCTGTGGATACCCATTCTCATCTCATATTTGCCTCTGCCCATACTGGAGAAAGGCTTAAGGATGTTAAGAGCCATTGTTTACAAGCTTTTGTTTATATGGGAATACCCAGATAATTAAAAACTGATAATGGCCCTGCTTATACTAGTCAGGGTTTTAACTCTTTTTGCAAAAATTTTTTTATCTCACATAAGACGGGCATCCCTTATAATCCTCAGGGTCAGGCCATGGTGGAACGTGCACATCACACAATTAAAGCCTATCTTCATAAAACAAAAAGTGGGAGTTTACAGGGTCTCCTCATAATCATCTTTCTCTTGTCCTTTATATTTAAATTTTTTTAACTATTGATAGTGCTGCTCGATCTGCAGCTGACAGGCACTGGAACCTTCAGTCATCTGACTATGGCTCAGTTATGTGGAAGAATGTCACTACTGGAAAATGGTGTGGCCTGACCCAGTTCTAGTATGGTCCCGAGGGTCAGTCTGAGCGGCTGATTGGCCATATGTGGAGGGACCATGATTGTAACAGCCAGAAAGAATGTCTGATGGATCTTCAAGAATCTACCC